>NC_051079.1:15829184-16143434 GCF_004664715.2 Peromyscus leucopus
CCCCCCCCAAGTTAAGCAACCACAACATATATGCAGAGGACCTCACACAGACCCATGCAAGTTCTGTGACTGCTGCCTCATTCTCTGTGAGCCCCTATGATCCCTGCTTAGCTGATTCTGTGGACAGTGCTCTTCTGGTGTCCTTGACTCCCAGGGCTCCCACCATCCCTCCTTCCCCTCTTCTGTAGGGGTTCCCTGGGCCCTGCCTAATGTTTGTCTGTGGGTATCTGCAACTGCTCCCACCACGTGCTGGATGAAGCCTTTCTGACAGCGATTGGGCTAGGCACTGATCTATGAGTACAGCAGAATATGGTTACAAATCATTTCATTGGCTTCTGACATTTTTTCCTCACCAGTCATGTTTGGCTCTACCCTAGGTCTCTGGGCCATCCAGTTGCTGGTTTCTGGCCATCCAGGCAGTATCAGGCATAGGCTCCTCCCTCTCCTGGTGTAGACCTTAAGTTAGACCTGTCATTGGTGGGACACTCCCACAAGCTCTGAGCCATCATTGCCCCAGTCCATCTCATAGGCGGGATAAGCTGAAGGCTTTGTGACTAGGCTGTTATCCAAGTTCTACTACTGGAAACCTTGTCTGCTGAAAGAAGATGGCTGAATCAGGCTTCCTATCCTCCATTACTAGGCATCCTCAATAGGGTCATTCTCACAGGCTCCAAGGAGTTTCCACTGCACTAGGTTTCCACATCACTCCCTAAGGACCCCCAATTCCAGTTAATGTGGGTGAAAATGTAATTCAATATAAATTTATATTAGCAGACCTACAAGGCAGGAATGGGATTATCTTTTGTTGAGAACTTACTATATACAATTTGATCATTCATTTACCCTCAGAACAACCTTGGTAAGTATGTTACACTGTTCTCTTTTACCAATAAGGACACCAGGCTCAGAAAGATTATGAAAATGGCTTCAGATTGCACAATACAAATGGTAGGGCTAACACTTTGATGTGAATAAAGGGAAGTCACATATTTTAGATCCTATCTGCCCTGAGGAGTAGTTCTGATCCTCATTGAAGGGGAGACACCAGGGCAAAGCTCTTTCTCTGCTCCCTGTAGGAACATCACAGCTAGTTCAGACTCCATTTTTAAGAAGCTTTCTACTTCTCATACCTTTTCCCCTCTTACATTGACTTTGAGTTGCCACAGCATGCATGGATAGAACCAAGTAAGATAATTTTCTATGCATGAATTCCTTCCTTTGTGGAAGCTAGGTTTTTGGGGTGAGTGAGGTGGGCGACATGTTAGTTTTGCTTTGTGATACCCTTGTCACAGCCCATGATGAAGCAGTCACTGAGTGATCAGCATGGCTGAGTCTTGTGGACATTTCTGAGCTCTCTATTTGCCTGACTCTGACTTGAGCAAACTTTGTTGGAAGGTTGTGGCGGCAGAGTGGCGACCTTCAGGGACATATTTCTGCCAGTAGGGCTTATCTAGGTCCTTATAGAGTACAGAACAGTACAGAGTATTGGTGAGCAGCACACATGGCCGCAGCTGGAGGCCAGGTCCCTGACCTTAGTACAACATCTTTATCCTCAACCCAGGCCCCAGAGAACTTTCTGTTATCCCCCAGTTTACCCCTGTTTATATACATTGGTGCTGGTGGGAACCTGGAGTCACATTCACTAGAATGACTTGCTGACAGGCCTACACATCTTTATCCTAGGATGCTTAGCTCCTCGGGTGGCATTTCACATGCGTTTTCCTTTGTCTGGTTAGTTGCCCCATCTACTTGGCTCTGCCCTTGCTGTTGTAGGACCACCTTGCTCCTTGTGGTTCTCTTGCTCCCTAGTCTCTGAGCCACTATGTCCCATTTCATGGCTCCTGCCTAAGCCTTCTTGAAGTCTGCCATTGGCCATGAAGTCTTCTTGGATGTGCCATCATGGATACATTTTCATCACCCAGGTTGATTCTTAAGACCAGAAGGTTCACAATATCAGAAGGATCATGTCATTGAATGCCTCATCTCCCACTCGTAACATGCTTTGGGTGGGGTCAGAGAGGAATAATCTGCTGAGATGACTGCTGGTGATTTTGTTCAGGATCCTCTTTTGAGCCCGGTTTTGACTTAGACTTGATTCATGGCTGGACTTGGAGGTGTAGTACTGGCAACTCTCCTGTTGGGTTCAGAGTGGCCATCTTACATAGGCTACCCCTGCTTCACTCAGGGCCAGTCTGGATTCCTGGCTCTATTTTCAGTTGGTTATTTGAGAATCTGCTCAGTCCCTCGTGAGGCAGATGTCCAATTGGACCATCCCACTTTCATTCCACTTGGTTTCCAGAATTGTCTTAACTCCAGGTGGCTGAAGTGTAGAAGCCCCCACACTGGCCCTCTTGCCTCTCAGTCCTTCTGTTCTATCTGCCTCCAGGCTTGAATTGAGTCTTTTCTCCAGTCTGGGGCGGGGGAAATGTGTGCACCTTCTCACTGCTGCAACCGCCCCAAAACCCTAGTCCTCTTTTAGGGTCGAGTGGATCTTTCACTGCTTCAGGAAGTATTCCTTGATAATTTTTTTCTGCACAGTTTAATGCCTAGAGTCTCATGTCAGCCACCCAGAGGATAATGGGACCACATCACCTCCCAGTTATACTCTGCTGGCTCCCAGGATACCCTTGACTGTATAATTGGTATCTCTTGCTTTTCTCAAAGTGCTCACTGCTTGGCCTATGCTCAGTGAGCTTTTGTTGCCTCAGTGACTTTGAGGGTGCAGGTTGTCTAGGTTACCATCAGGGGATTAACCCCTTTCTTTGTTGTGACCCTAAGTTCCACCTGGGTTCATTAAGACTCTGCAGGAAGTCTGAGGAATTGGCTTCTGTTCCAAAACAAGTCCTGTCCTGGCCCTCACCATAGCTCCCCACAGCTCCACCAAGAGTTCTTCTGCAAACACAAGAGTTTCCTTCCTTCCAGGTGTTTCTCTGCACTACTAATGGAAGATGTGTGGATTTTGGCAAAGCTTTAAAACTGGCAATAAATAACAAAAAATTCAGCATACCGTTCTGCATATTTTATAACTCTATCTAATAAAGAAATAATCTAAGATGGCACCTGCTAAGAAAACTTAGTTTATTGAAATATGACTGTAATATAGAAAAAGATGGCTAATGCACCGGGCTGCATGATATTAATGCCCTATTCTTCAGCTGGTGTGTTTAAAAGAAGTCTCTCATGTATTTTATTTTATTTTATTAGAAGCCATAACATTAGCTTTTAAAGACATTGTGAGAGAACGAAGAAAAGAGATTTGGACTATTAAAAAAAAAACCCCAAACCCTTAGCAACTAGACCTGTTCTTCTCTATAAATGAAACAAACTAAACAAAAAAAAAGTTTTCCCCCCCATAAACATTTTTTTTCTTGGCTGGAATATTAGGACAGTATATTAAATTCCCCCAAAAGGAGGCCCCAGAACTATTTACATAATAATGCCTCCACTGTGGTTGTGACAGATGGGTTTCACTGACGCAGACATACTGTTAGGGGCTTAGCAATAGATTAAAAAAAAACCACCACAATACTGTGCAACATAATAAAAGTGTATTGTAATGTACATCATAACTTGTGGCCAAGGTTAAATTTGCAGACAGAGTATGGAAGTTGTATTCCATTACACGAAATAAATGTTACACAGAGAAGCATTAAAGATGAGTTGACTTAACCATTTATTTTTAGTTTATATTTTATTCTATTTTCTTGGCCTCATTTATGCAATATGTTTTTAATCCTATGAAATGTAATTGTTATGGGCCTCTTACCTCCCACTTGGACTGAAGGACGGTCTGGGATCCCCAGACTGGATTAGCTTGGTAGGTTTATGTTTCAGGAGGTTGGAGGTGTTCTCTATCAGAGAATGGCTGGTGATATGTCTCAGGGCTCAGTCAGTAGTGCTCTCTGAGCTTCCTTTGGCTCATGTGGAAAATTTGGAGGCTGTAATTCTGAGGACTTCCTCACTGAGAGGCAAAAAAGACACAAGAGCAGAAACTAACATGAGCTGACCCACGTATGACCGAGCATGAACAGGGAGGTGGCTGTGGCCTTATTTTGGTCCAGTCTAGACCACTGACTTTGTCTTTCCTCTGTATACCCAAACTTACTCTGAATTTACCAGAATGCTTTCCAAGTTTTGAAGAGAAAGGAATGGTCTATTGCAGTCAACAACTAGTGATGTTTAGACCTTTAAGGAAGAGATGAAATGTATGTCTCTCTGTGTGTATGTATGTATGTATGTCAATGTGTGCACCCATGTGTGTTCATGTGTGTGTGTGTGTGCATGCGTGCGCGCACGCGCGCGTGCGCGCACATGCCTGTGCACATGCATTCCTGTGTGTCAATGTGTGAAGGCCAGCAGTCAATTTCCTCCAGTGTTGTTCTGCAGGTGTCCTCTACTTTAAGAAAGAGTCCCTCGCTGGGCCAGAACTCACTATCAGGTTCAGCTGACTGACTAATGTCCCAGGAGTCAGTCTTATCTACCTCCCCAGCACTGTGATATGAAGGCCATACTGTCACACCAGGCTTCAGGCCCTTATGCTTACACCGTACCAAGTGAATCACCTCCCCACCCCTTGGCAAAGATACATTTTGAAGCCATGCTTGAGATTCTAGGTAGAAGTATTCTTCTATAGATTCTCTTTCTATTGTGACAACTTGGGAAGTTTGTATTGCACTGTTTAAGGGAGATGGCTTTTCTGTTCAATCAAAGGGCCCAGTCAATGCGGGCTGTAGGTCCTACTTTAAACAAATGATGTTAACCTTGATTTAAACAGTCTGTAATTCTGATACCTTCAGTTAATCAGAGTCAGCAACCTCTCAGAAGACATTCCAGAGAGATGCCACAGAGAGCACAGTGTCTCAGGGCCTGTGGCAACTTGGGCAGTTTAAAGGTATGATGGCTACTCAGGGTCCTTCCTTGGGAGCCAGACTATGGTGTGCTGGAAGACGGAGGTAGTCCAGAGACTACAAGCCAGTTCTAAGTATGGCTGGGAGAGTTTGGCTTGGTCTTAGCTGGGTCAGTGCTTATTTCTGAGCTAGGCTTGACCATCAAAACTGGGTAGTTCAGAAAGTTGACAGCTGGGGATGTTCCTTTGAGGAGACAGCAGCACCCTTCTAAAGTGACTAAGTTCTTAATTCTGTTTCTTCAGACAATAGGATGCCAAGCCTCACCTGAGCCTATGGCTTCTTCATGGAGACACCTGAAGTATTAGGCAAGGCTCACTGTCAATATAAGCAATGATCAGCAGAAATATAATATAGACCACAAGGAAGAGCTTTGTGAAATTTAAAGTTTCTTAATAAAAAAACATTAAAAATGGGAAAAGAACCAGGTGAAACTATTTTTTTAAACTTTTAATTGTAATTCCAAATATCTAAAACCTTAACATATAATCACTATGATATTACTAGCAAGATATTTAATACCATTTTCTAGAAATTCTATGTTTATTTGTACTTAAAGCAAATTATAACTGAGACTAGAGAATTTCAGAGCAGAGAGATCATGTGGTTCCAACATATGGTTTACATTGATTATCAAACAGTCCAAGAGGAAGCAACAGCACAGAATTTATGGGCCTTGGGAAGGCATGGTGGAGATAAAGATTGAGAATAGAAATGAAGGCCACACACTGTGGGTATTAAAAATCCTCTAAGGTAGGACAAAATAGAAGAACATGGTGTAACGGCCTTTGGATCCTTTCCATGACAATATCTTTCTATAGGCAGAGACCAAACTCTCAATACCCCTAAAAGGGAGTCGCTCTCCACAGAAGGGACCAGCTCACTCAAAGTAAGTATGAAAAAGGACCACAGACATACCGGGGATGTTAAATAACCACATGACAACTCTGGAAAGCTATTGTAGACATTTGTCCCAGGAATAAAGCTAGATTAAGACCCCCAAAGAAATAAAATTGCCTAATTATTTTCAAAGCAACTTCAAATTTTTAAGCTTATTTTGTTTTAAAATCAACATGCTTGCCATATGAACCTATACAATCTTACATATTTACCTGCTGGACTCCACCTGCAAGTGGGATGGTTGTTTTGCCAACACACACACACACACACACACACACACACACACACACACACACACACGCACACGCACACGCACACGCACACGCACACGCACACGCACACGCGCACACACGTGAGCACATAGGGCTCCACCTGCATGAGTGGGAGTGTTCCCTAATCCCCCTAGTAGCACACATAGAAATTCTACCAACATATACATACACACACTTGACCATTCAAAACCAAACATGCCTTAACAATATAGAGAAAACACTTGAGAGCAGTGGATGAATGAAGAATCAAAGCCAAGGTGATGGATAAAATTGCTAACCAGGCGCCCAAACAGGTAGCTGAAAAAAATGACCCCAGGGTGTATTTGTCCCCTCTTCCTTCCTCTCCTGTCAATTTTCTGTCAGCTTTAATATCTGTCAGACTTTGGGGTCCTTACTTGCCTGTCATTTTCTTTCTGTCCTTGGATGTACATTTTTTTTTCAGGGTTCAGATGACTCTAGGCATGTGAGATTTGATAAAGGCAAAGATGTTGTTTGTGAATTGTTTTTTTTTTTACTAGTTTGGATGGGGTTTTGAAATGTACCTCTTCCCTAGGACACTTCTTCCCTCACATACCTCCAAGGTCTTCTCTGAACTACCTTAAATCCTTCCTCTTCTGAGTAGAAAATGCAGGCAGAAACCACTTTCTGCCCTTTCTTCAAACTCTTACTACTTAGCAGTGACACAGGCCCTGCTCAGTAAGTATAGAGCAGAGAGGCGAACGGACTGTTAATTTACAAACACATTCTATTTGCCAGTCAGTTTGTGATCTAAGCTCTGGCTGTGTATGTTTGCTGCTTGTCTTATTGTTGCAATAAAACACCCTGCAAAGGCAGCATAAGGGAGGAGGGGTTTATTCTGGCTCACATCTGGAGGGGGGACACATAGCAGAAAGCAGCTTCATAGTACTGTCAACAAGAGGCTGGGACTCTTCACCTCCTCACCTGTAAGCAGAATCAGAAGAAAGGAGGACTGGACAAGAAGCAGGGCTCACCTATAATCTCCCTGGTTCATCCACCCAAAAATCTACTTCTTCCAGCTAAGGATTACATAACACCCATCCCCTGGGGAGGCGGGAACAATGCCATCAACAGGAACCAAGTATTCACACACATGAGCCTGTGTGACACATTTTGTGCCCAAATCTGTAATACTATGAGGTATTCGCCCAGAGTTCTGACACTGGCCAAAGAATGAGAAACACATTCTTCATGATTTCTTAGGTTCCCACTGCCATGATGATAGACTTTATTGTCAGCACACTATTGATGAAATTATTAAGGCCACTCCACGTAGTTAAAAGGAAGATTTATTTAGTGGGTGACTTACAAATGAAGGAATAGGTAGATTGCGGGGGTCTGGGGAAGGTGTATCGCAGTCCAGCGGTGTTCTCTGGAGCTCTGCTCAGTCAACTTCCACTGTCTAGGGTCCAGGAACAGAGAGAGCGCTCGCCCATCCAGGTCTCAGGTCTCCAGACGCCTCCCTTGGCCCTGCCTCGTAGGCGTGACAGTTGCCAGAGTCTCAATGGGGGTTGGTAATTCCAGATCCAAGCTGGAATGGCTACCCACTACATCTCCCCCTTTTTGTTTAAATAAGAAGGTTCTAAACTAGTACAAGACTATATACAAAGGAATGGTTATCAAATATTGTCCAGGAATAATGAGGGATAATGACCTAGATAAGATGAAAATACAACCAATGCAAACAATATCAAGCAAGAAACACATACTAAAATCCAGAGAAGTATAGAGCATAGGTAAATGGCATGTTATAAGGATCATTCCAAAAGGTGTCCTATTCTAAAGAACCTGAATCTAATACTGTGGATATCACTCTATATAAATAAAACACTGATGGCCAATGCCGAGGCAGGAAGTATAGGCAAGACAAGGAGAGAGGAGAATTGGGGAAAGAGGAAGAAAGAGGGAGAGAGACTGCAGCCACCACGAGGACAAGCAACATGTAAAGACGCTGGTAAGCCACCAGCCATGTGGTAAGATATAGATTTATAGAAATGGGTTAATTTAAGATATAAGAACAGTTAGCAAGAAGCCTGCCACGGCCATACAGTTTATAAGTAATATAAGTGTCTGAGTGATTATTTTATACGTGGATTGTGGGACTGAGGGGTTTGGTGGAACCTGGAGAGAAGCCCTCCAGCAACAAATGGCACCCAACGGCTCAAATTTCCACCTTAAACCTGAGAATATTTAATAACCAATTCTAAAAAGAGCCAAAACCAGGTTCCTGCTTCTTGTCTCATATGGGCCGCTAGACACCTCAAAACTCAGGTTTGAACACTGGCAGGTTCCTGGTGTGTGCGTTTGACCAGCACTATGGTGGAAATGAGGCGTCTGCCAGTGGCACATTAAGCTGTGTGGTAGATTTAGTCTTTACTATTATTTAAAAAAAATTTAAAAAAAAAAAAGGTTTCTGGGCTACACGCTGCTTTGATAAAAGCTTAGACCCACTATTTCTGAGACTTGATGACTCCCAGAGCTGGCGGAAAACGTACTACTGCCATGTTGGGAAGCTAAAGTGGGTGGAGCCAGCAGCCACAGCGCCCTTTCAGTCTTAGAATGGTGCAGTTTAAAGCAATAGGCTCAAGGCAATATAAAAAATAAGCCACGTAAAGATGGCTACCACACAGAGAATCTGGATTATGTTCTCTTTGATATAACTAAAGAAAAACATTTGATTGCAAAAGCTGTTGAGTTATGCCAAAATGTATATTTTAAAGGTACCTTGACTTCGAAATTTGGATTTAAGGATATGTTGCTTTGGAAAAGAGGTTCTGCTTTTGTTTCCACAGAAAACCAGAGGCTATGGATTTGTTCCAGATTAAGATACATCAAGTTTGACCAGCCAAGACCCCCTGAAAGGTCTCCGATGACACCATGGCCCAGATGATCCAACATCCAGAGCAGTTTCAAGGCAACTGGTTCACACAATACAGCCTCACGGACTACCCCATAGGCCTAAAATTTTCTTTGCGTCCCCATAAGATACAGCACCCCCCTCCAGCAGGAAGTAGTAAGAGATGCTACGCCCAAATTCCCAAATATACCAAGCTGGCTTTAGAGGTGGAATTGGCTCACTCCTCCTCTAAACCCAGACATATTGCTTAAAAAAAAAAAAAAAACGGTTAAGAGATCCTTGTGTCCCAAATCAGAAGAGCCCTCTGGTGTGGGACAGAGAAAAAACAATATTTTTATTTAAAACAGGTTGATTATAAATATGATCTCTTTCTAAAAAAGAAAAGGGGTTATGTTATAGATATATAGGAGGATATAGAGATGATAAGATAAAAGGGTAGATTAATGAACCTACTTTTAAAGAACAACTTGTTTAAAATGTTTTATATTGGTATAGATTTTAGTTTATGTTTAAAATGTTTTACATTGGTATAAATTTTAGTTTATTGATACAAACTTCAAGTTAATTTTGTTATACTGTATATATATATATATATATATATATATATATATATATATATATTTCTATTCTTGTTTGAGGTATTATGTTTAACTCATTTAAAATTGTAATGGATAATTAAAATAGATTAATAATTAGTCATCTATGATAATCATATTTGTAGCCATGTTAGTTAAGTCTTCTAGGTATACATAGATATATTTCAGATAGATAGGTAATCTTCAAACACTTCATAGACCTAGAGAATATGGCATTTAAATAACTTAGAATTCTGTTGACGTGAGACACAATTGCTCCTGGCTGCACCAATTGAGCCCGAGAGAATGTTGGCTTCTAAGACATTTCCATTTGGAAGTTTGTCTTTTTGTCACAAAATGGCCTACTGGGCAAAGAACTGCCCTTGCCTTGATGGCTGACAGTACAAATGCAATGCTGTCCTTTCTGGACAAGCAGGACACAAGGAAAGCGACCACTGTACTCTGCCAAGACAGGGTAAGATGGTCTCTCAGAATTCCTGCTTCTGAAAATGGTCTGTCAGATACTCTAGGCCTGTAGCCAATTTGAATGCACCAACAATGCTGAGAAACATTAGGTGACTGTCCAGGCTGCCAGCTGTCTTGGTCTACTCTTGCAAGATTCCCGAAAGTTGCTTGCATCCATCTACCATTTCTCAGGTACCATTATGTTCCTTCTCAGGTCTTTGATGTGGTTGAAAACTAGATAGTTGTAATTTCCTCAGTTATGATAAAAGATAAGTTAGATATAAAACCTTAAACTTACAAATATAAGATAGATAGGACATCTTCTTTAATATTGTAACTGTAATTCTTGCTCGATAATTGTTTTGTTATATGTAATTTTACTATGTTAAAACTAAAACCTTCCTTTTTAAAAAAAAGAAGAAAAGAGGAAGTGCTGTGGATATCATTCTATATAAATAAAACACTGATGGCCAGTGACCAGACAGGAAGTATAGGCGGGACAAGGAGAGAGGAGAATTGGGGAAACAGGAAGAAGGGGGAGAGACACTGCAGCCACCGCCATGACCAGCAGCATGTAAAGACGCTGGTAAGCCACTAGCCATGTGGCTAGGTATAGATTTATAAAAATGGGTTAATTTAAGATAAAAGAACAGTTAGCAAGAAGCCTGCCACGGCCATACAGTTTATAAATAATATAAGCATCTGAGTGATTATTTTATATGTGGATTGTGGGACTGTGGGGCTTGGTGGAGTCTGGAGAAAAGCCCTCCAGCAACAGCACACTTCAGATGAGTGGGAGGACTCCATAAAAGCACTCAGATTGGGGCTTTGGAGATAGCTGAGCAGGTGAGGTGTGCTTACCTTGCGAGCATGAGGACCTGAGTTCGATCCCTAGAGCCCCTGCTATAAAAAGCTGGCATACTAGTGTGCTTACAGTCTCAAGGCTGGGGAGACAGAGACAGGTAGGTCTGTGGAGCTTTCTCTCCAGTCAGCCTATCCTGTTTGGCAAGTTCCAAGCCAGTGAAAGTCTTGGTCACAAGAAAACATGGTGGTTAACACGTGGACATTAGAAGTTGTTCTCCAGCCTCTACAGGTGTGCTCACAGAACTACTACACCTATGTGCCTATCACATGTGCACCAGCATCCACATAAACACACACACACACACACACACACACACACACACACAAACACACCAAAGAGAGAGAGAGGGGGAGAGGGAGGAGAGAGAGAGAAGAGAGAGGAATAACCACAATGGTGTTGGAAATAGACAATGGAACAATCACCTGATGAGTACAGAGACATCGTGCTGTGACAGTTAACCATTTAACCCTCTGGCAGCTGGAATTTTGCATCATGGACTTGACAACAAATTCTCTGAGAACGAGGAGGTCAGGGTTAGCATCCAGGAGTTCATGTAGACTTGGAACTAAATCTCACCTCCCATATTACAGCCTCTTCAGTTCTCATCAACGTGGAAGGACCAGGCAGACTTCATCATCCTGGTGACTGTGGCACACGATTTTCACATTTAGAAAGGAAAGCCAGAAATACTGTGTGCTGTTGACATGGCCTGTATCATCCCAGGTATCTCAAGTATATTATTTGACTTAACTTTCATAACTAGGCAATTATTCTAGACAGACTGAGGATTCTGGAAATGAACAGTCTTTAGCTGCTATACATGATGGCTAAGAAACTTTCAGAACTGACATCTCTGTCTTGTCAGTGGGCAGTTTTGTTTGGAGATGCATGGGATGAGCTGAACCGATACACACAGCAGTGGAGCTGGCAGGAGAACACAACACATGATTAGAAGTCACTCTCATTACCCATTTCCTCTGCCCTCAAAGGCTCTGTAGTGGGATGGCCCAATAGGTTAGGTCCTGCCGAAGGATTTGGAATTTGGAATTTGACGGGGAAGAAACTCCAGCATTGGGATACTGGGTTACCTAACACAGCAAGAGCAACAGGAGGTTGGGGTGGAAGGGTCCTGAGGCTCCGAAAGGGTGCCCAGTGTTTTGAGCTTATTCCCGAGGCTCTTTGTCCCCGATTATTTCTCTGCCAGGCCCACTCCCTCTGCTGTTTCCTGTCTGGCTCCTTGGCTTTCTTTTCAGGACTCTGAGTTGCTAGGCAACTCCGGTTTGGAGCTGAAGTTCTCACTGGGCTGAGCAGCTTCCATGCAGGGGAAGGGAGTCTGATGGAGCCTGTGATTACAGGTGTCTGTGCAGAAAGGAGGACAACAGCAGCCACCTCCCTTCACCCCTCCTCACCTCCTGGGGAGAGGAAGCTGGGGTTCTGGACCAGGGAGGCAGAGCCATGCTTGGGTGGTTTGCTGTTTCCCCAGTCTTTCTCCTGTTCCCTCCTCCTCCTCCCATCAGCACTTCCTTGAATCTCAAAATCACCACTTCCTGGTGTGATGGCTCCTGCTGCCTCACTGAGTGCCCTGTGACATGGATCATCTAGTTCCTTATTGCCTCCCTTGTGGTTGCTCCAGCCGCCATCCTATTAGAGACATCTAATTTGGACATGTATTTATGGCTTAACTTGAGCAAAGTATCTATAGACCCTCCAAGAAGAAGCAGTGTAGGACTTACAGCTGGAAAGACAGGGGCAATATAAGAACTGAGCAGAGGGGACTCTCAGAGAATAACCTCTGGGGCACCTTGGACTTTGAATGCACAGCTGTAAATATTAACTTAGTCTGTCCCACATACCCGCTACATCCCATGTGTGGAGCTGAAGAGCAGTAAGTAAGGGAGTACTATACAGTCTCCAGCTTCACAGAGCTAATGTCTTCACTAGAGAAGAGTTAGGTGATAACAGACAAATGATACAACCTCACATCACCACAGCAGTTGTTCTATTATTATTATTATTATCATTATTATTATTATCATTATTATTATTATCATTGAGACAGAGCCTTACTCTGTGGCCCAGGCTGGCCTTGAGCTCATGGCAATCCACCACGCTTCCCCCGCACCCCTCAGCCTCAACCTTCTGAGTGCTAGGATTAGAGGAGTGAGCTACCACATCTGGCTTCAGATGGTATTTTGATGGTTTTTCTGTATAGGTTTCTTTTCTCATCACTATGGACAAAATAGGGGAAGGTAGGAGTCTAAGAGAGGAGAGGTTTTTTTTCTGGTTGTGATTCAGATTTTAGAAACAATAGACCACAGCAGAGAAAGCAGGGCAGGCTGACTCTGTGGCTGCAGGAGTATGAAAGAGCAGCTTGTTCACATCTTGGTGGACAGGAAGCAAAAAGAACAGATGGGAACTGGAAGCAGCTATCGTCTTCAAAGGTCTGCTTCTAGTGATCTACTTCCACCAGCTGGGCCCCACTTACTTAAAAGCTCTGTGACCTTAAAATAGTGTCACATGCTGATGACCGAGTAGTCAAAATGTGCAGCTATAGGGGAACATTTTAGATTCAAACCTAAGTAGGTCTCTGTTGGAGGAGCAGTTTTCCAGAGATGGAAGACCCTGTGTTTTTCTTTAGGAGTTTCTTTAGTATGAGTCCTAAAGCACTTACGTCTCCAAGGACCCCCATCATGCACCATCCTAAAGGGATGGAAGGTGTGGTTACTGGACTGTCTTGGATAAACCTGACAGGAGCTCTGGGAAGCACAGGGGCTTGGACCTGACAAATCAGAGCTCAGTGATTAGCTAAGGAGGAACACAGAATCTCAGCATAGCCAATCAGAGGTTTACTTTGTGCAGGAGGAATCTCTTGACGCTGCATGAGCCTAGCTGCTGGCCTGGGAACCTGGCACTGTCTGGGCATTTTGTGCTGTCCTTGAGAAGAGTACAGCCAGCCTGACGAAGTGGGAGCCAGGCAGAGGAAGAAGCCAGCTGGGCCTGGGCCAGAATGCCTTGCCATGTTTAGATTTCATAAGCCAATATATCCCCGTTCTATATGTTTTTATTCATTTATTGATATTTATGTATTTTGAACACTTAAGCCAGTGCTACATGGCGTGAATATGTTTCCTGAAGTTATCATACTGGAAATGTAATTTCCACTGTGACAAAGTTCTCATGTAGGACCTTCAAGCAGGGCTTAAAGCTGCCATTGGAGGAGTGGATGGTCTATCCCAGAAGTGGGTTAGTGGGGGCTCCTGGTAAGGGGATGGCTTCAGCTCTCTTTCCCCCATCCATCCCATACAAACACACGAGTGAATTTGGCTCTTTCACTTCTTCACAGAATGACACAGCAAGGAAGGCCCTCACCATCCATAGACTCCTCAGCCATGGAGGATTTCTCACTTTTTTTTTTCTCCAATAAGTGACCTGGTCTCAGGTGTTCTGTCATAGCAGCACAGAATGCTATAAGGCAGCCATTTTTGCATGGGCTTCTCCTACTTAGGTTAGTAAGTCTCTATCCCTTTCTCCTCCAGATCCCGAGTGTCCATGGCTGACCTCCAGATGGAGGACTCAGTGCTTTGACTAAGCTCCTGTTAGTCAGACCTCCATGTGGCAGGCAGGGAGTCACCTTCTTCCCTTTTCTTCTTGTCAAAACAGATTGGCCTTGCATTTTGTCTTTTCTGGGCTCTGCCCTCTGCAGCACTCATTTGGTTAAGTTACTCCAGGGTATTGATGGCTAAACATTGCCCTGGGCACCAACAATCCCATGTGGAAACTGTACATTTGGACTGCAGTCCGTCACCATAATACTTTGTCTCAGGCACCCAGTGGAGGAAGCTGAGGCATTACAGCTGGCTGTTGAAGAGATGAATGACGTCAAGACTCTCCTTCTAGTCACCGAGGTTCCTTGGCTGAGTGTTCAGTCACTCTGCCTGTGTCCATGGCCAAGGGCCAGCTCTCCTGGTTCACAGAGAAGTCCTGGGCCTCTACCACTGTGAAGAGGTCATGTCCTTCCCACAGGAGGCAGGGAAAGGGTTCTGATAGGAGAGCACCAGACGGACCACTGTGTCCTGCCATGTCCTCACCTCCAGAGGCACCTTCTAGAACTCCTCTCTTCTCATTTGAGTAGAATAGAGATGCCTCCTAAGGTGATCTGCAAGTGCCCGCCTGCCCTCCTCCCCTCCCCGAACCCCACACTTGCAGCATGGCACTGTGGGTGAGTGTCTGATTCTGAGTGATCTCAGGTCTTCCATGCTGTGGGGTGACAGTGAACTGTAGGGATGGGATGCTTTTCACAATGCACACTACGAAAATGTCAGAGGTACCTTTTGCTTGGGCCGGATGGAGGTCATATTGTAGCTTTCTTTGGATTTCCCATAATTCATGATTGTTTGACACCAGTGACATTCACCATGCCACCTCAGTTTGAACCCAGTAAGGTTCAGTTTTCTATCTGGGGTGCACCACAGGGAAGACCGTGCCCCACATGCCCTAGGCTCCCTAGGTCTTCGCCAACACAGGTGGGTGTTGATATCACCTTACTACCTTCTGTCCCTGCATAATCACTAAATCTTGCAATAAAGCTTGCCAGAAATAGAAAGACCCAGGATAAACATCAAGCATAGTAGAAACACTACATTTTCTGATGTCAACAATGTCCAACAGATGCTGTCATGTAGAAAGCTCTCTACGAATGCTTGATGTTGATGACCCCCACATCCATTGCCTCATAGCTTGTATAAACTGATACGAAGGCATGCCCAGCGAATTAGAGTGACAAATAAAAATATCTTAATCAAGGTTCATTTGACAACCAGAAAAAAAAAGTCTGTATCAGTGTTAAATTTTGCAAAAGCACTCAGCGAGATAGTGTTAGTCTGCTGCCACACCCAGGGGAACAGATGCTGCAAAGCACTTTCCCCAACAACAGGAAGGAAGTGGGGGCTCAGAAAGAGGAACTATCCACTTAGCCCCACATGGCAAGTCAGGGGACAGACGTGCAGTCTGCTGGCTGAGCAAGAGACTTGCTTCCTGAGCCTTCTTGGCTTGTTCTGGCCCTGGTTGCCAGCTTCAAGATTTGAGTCAGAGATGAAGCAAATGCTTAGGCAAGGAAAAAAATGTTTTGCCAGCTTGCTCCACAGGGAAGGAGAGTCTGTGAGATGATATGAAGCTGAAAATAGAGTGGTTCAGAGAAGAACCTACCAGACTATGTTGTGGTGATGTGGAGACCTACTCCAGGAAGATGGGAACTGAAGGGGACGTGACACTGTTAGTCAACACAAATGAACCCAGAGGCCCTGGGCAGGGACTCAGGATAGGTGTCACAGAAAAAGGTCCCACTGGAACACCTCATTTAGCAGTGCTTACCTGTGGGGGTCTGTGAACCTCTTGACACAGTCCAGGCCTTGAACAAAGGCCAAAGATTTATCCAGAAACAGCAAGCCCTGTACAAAGATGATTCTGGATTTAGAACAGAAGAAAGGTACTTTGAGGGAGTTCAAAGAACGGGCACATGCTCCCCGATGGCTGCTTTCTGGATATTTTGAGAGGCGACTAGGGCATATTTCCCCTCTCTGCTTCTCCCAGGGGCCTTTTCCAGCATGGTTCCTTCCCATTAGTGTATTCCAGAGCTTTGGAGCTTGAAAGTCTTAATATGAAAATTCCTGCAGTGATGGGAACAAGTCTTTCCCAGTTGGGGCTTGCTAAGGCCATTATCCTGATGATGTTAATGGTGATGATTAATTAGAATCAGTGATGGAGACAGTGAAAGGAAATAGGCCAATCTGATTAGATGCTGAAAGGTGGGGTACATAGGCTCATGGTAAAGACAGTGGCAGCCAGCTTGACTTTAGAAATTTGAGAAATCTAGGGAGTTAACTAACCCTGATTCAAACCTCATTTTCTTATGTAACATAGATTGGCAAAAATTAAAATTGAAACAAATTTACCTACGAGAAAATGGAAAAAATACATTTTGCCTCTGGTTAGTGCTTGCCAAGCAAAATGCTTGATGTGGAACATATGCAACATGATGCCTCTGGCTTTTGGTGGGTTATAATGGGAGCTCAAACCAGTGCATGAGATATCCCAACGTGTAGTCTCATGAATGCTAGTTTCAGACAACTCCAATTCATTGATTAACAAGACTATTAATAAAAAAATGTATTCAGTTCCTACGAAAGCAAACATACAATGCCAAAAGTTGGGTGAAGGTATATAACAGAAGACATCTGCTTTATTGTTCCTTGACTCTTTTTCTTTTAGTTTTTCTTTCCATGGTGTTATTACCTGGGTCTCTTTGCCTCAGATGTGTCTGTCTGCTCCAGTACAGGGAATTCTCACAAACACATTCACTCTGCCGTATTTAGTGGAGAATGGTGGCCATGTTGCTATTGATTCTGCAACACAGTAAGCCTGTGCATCCTCTCCAGGGGACTTTCTTTCTAAAGAAAGCGTCTCAAGAGGACACTGTTGAGTTCACAAAGACATCTGAAGTGGTGGGTTAGCATACAGCAGGCTCTTTTCTCTTCAAGTCACCATATAGGGGTTACCTATACTGGGGCCATGAGCATCATGGTTGAACTGGCATCTGTTTGCTTTAGGATGTCAAAGTTCTGTTGATTTTCATTTATTGAGAGCCTAAAGATTGCAGTGGTGGCTACTTCTTGCAAAATGCACAGGCCCTCTTGATCTATCAGCTTTCTTTTTATAGTGAATACAAATTTCATGCTCACAAACCACAGGTATGTTTGAAAAGAATTGTGTGGAAGGAAACACAAGGTTCAGTAGAAGCATAAAAAGGATTTGCTTTGCTGATTCTCTTCATCAAGAACTTATTGACGAAGACTCAGCAGTGTGCACAAGTTTGAACAAAGAAATTGAATGAAGATTATGCCCCCCATTGGCCTATTCATTTATACAACAAGTGTACATGGATTAGTTTTTGTAGAAGTTGAGGACTGAAAGTGTTCCAAATAAGAAAGCTATAAGAGACATGAACAAAAATGGAAGGATAATTTCCAGCTATCAATGGCTGTGTATTAAATCACTTTAGAACTTAATGTCTTAAAATTAAGCAATGATTTAATATAATATTTGAGAGGAGAGAGATGGCTCAGTAGTTAAGAGTACTGACTGATGTTTCAGAGGACCTGGGTTCAATTCCCAGGCCACCTGGTGTCCAATCACGCCAGGATAAAGGAAGAAGGAAACATGTGATCCCTCTCTCCTCTCCTTTTAAGAGGTCAAGGCAAGAAGCTCTTCTCCCTGGGGCCTTATTGCCCAAGGTCATGGGCAGAGCAAATACCATTACATTCAGGTGGTTGACTGGGTTCAGTGAGGCAGTCCTTGTTCTCACAGTGGTATCTCACAGAAATATCTTCCCTTCCCTTCCCTTCCCTTCCCTTCCCTTCCCTTCCCTTCCCTTCCCTTCCCTTCCTTCCCTTCCCTTCCCTTCCCTTCCCTTCTTCTTCTTTCCCTTCCCTTCCTCTCCTTTCCCTTCCCTCCCCTCCCTTTTCCCTCTACTCCCCTCCTCTCTACTCCCCTCCCTTTCTCCATTTTCTCCTTCCCATTCTTTCTCTCCCATGTCTCACTTTGCACAAAGCCAGGGATGACTTAGCCCAGAACTCATTATGTAGCCCAGTTTGTCTCAGACTCATGTTAGTTCCCCAGCCTCAGCCTCCTGACTACTGGGATTGTACCTATGACCCACCATGCCTGGCTCTCAATGGCTTTCTTATTTACACATTGCTTGTTGCTAGTTAGCTGTGGCTCTTGACAAGAATTTCAGTACTGACTCCTAGACAGAACATCCAGCTATGGATAGCTTTCTTATACTATGGCTGCTAGGTTTCAAGAAAGAGTATCCTAGGGGACCTGGAGGAATGTTCTATCTGCTCTCAGGTACCAGCCACCAAAGTCCCATATTAATAATAGAGTCATTTCTTCTGTAGCACAGGAACACTCAGTTTCAAACAGGGAGAATGTATGTTTTGCCTTTTTATAGAAGAAATGCTAATGTCAGGAATAGTATGTGGGATGAAATAACTTGTTGCAGTCATTTGAGAAATACAATATGCTACAAGTGAGGTAAATCTAGCCATCGCTGTGCATTGAATGAAATTTTGTTGAGGAATGAATGCTTTTAAACCCAGGATAATTATGTAGCAATACAAGGAAGCCACTGAGCAAATGGGTGAGTACAACAGGGATATAAATGTGGACGGGTGTGAAGAATGAGCTGTTTAATGAGGTCTGGAGTAGTCAAAGAACACTTTGTGGAAGAACTAGGACCTTGAATTGATTTATGAAGCTGGCTAGGGTCCATTCAGTTATGTTTAACTTATATTAATCTCTACCCCTAGAAAAAATAATAAAACTTATACTTAACATTTCAGTGTATAGTATATATTCTCTCCCTGGTTCCTTCCTCTCAGGAATGTAGTAGAAATTATAAATTCAGAATCTCTCTATTTTATTTATAATATCATGGAAATATTTTCCTTAATGATGAACGATTCCTTTAAATATAGTTGAATTACTACACATAGCATCCTGTTATGTAAATACACTATCATTTATTTTCAACCTATTGTTGGAAGCTTATGCTGGTTCATGGTTCTTCTGTTACAAATACACCATGATGGAAAGATCATGGCTCTCATCAATGGCTATTCTCTTAAGACGAGTTTCTGAAGTTAGATGGCCAGTTAGATGCTACCTACATTTTCAGAGCTCTTATGCATCTTGGCATAGAGGCTTCCAGAGCAGGTATGCTAATTGCTTCCTGTGGGGTGTGGGACTCTGTTTATTTGCATGGTTGACAATATTGATTGTTACCACAAAAGAAGGGTGCCTGTTTGATTGAAGAAAGGAGGGCTTTGCTCTAGTTTTACACAATAATTTGAAAGGTGGTTCCTCCTAAGCATTTCTTTCAGATTTGCCACTGCCCCACCACCGTGACTGACTACTTTAAACCCATTGCTTATTTTTTCTATTGATAGCTTTCTCTTACCAATCAGTAACAGCTTTTTGTAGCTTTTGTTTAGTGTATATGGTTCCAACGTTTCCCCCCTTGATTTGATTTTTTTGTTTTTGTTTGTTTGTAAGTGTTTTGCTTTGTTTATGATATCTTTATAGATGTAGAGACTTTTTGCATTTGTTTAGCCAAATATATTAATATTTTTAATTATGCATTTTGTTTTGCTCTTGTCCTTGAGAGGCCTTAGACATAATGGTAACACATAATTTTACCTTATTATTGTTTGTGCTTCTACACACATAACACACACATGTATATAAATATAAAACATTTGATTCTTGAATTAAACTTGGACTGGGTTTTAAGGCATACTTTGAATGCATGTCTCATAAAGATTGTTTTTCAAGTACTTACTCTGGTATTGGGTGAGGGTTTAGTTTGGTGGATGGGAAGCTTGGCTTGTTGAATGCCACCTGTACATATGTCTACCATGAGAGGATTTTGGTGAAGACTGAGGGCTTCTTGTGATAGTTGGAGGTGGCAGAGCTCCAGGGTGACTCCTGTGGCATTCTGGTAGGCTGGGGGCCCTGGAGGACAGGAAAAGGGAGGCACACTTTCAGGCCCAGCAGTGGGGAAATTGTCTTTTCTATTCTTTAACATCTCTTGAGGGATTGTTAGGAGTCAGGCAGTCCTGGAGACGAGCTGCTGGATCATTGAATTTTCATCACTGCCTATGAGGGATATACTAATATCATTTTCACTTTATAGATGAGGTGGCTGAGGCTATGTAAGTGGTGGGGCTGGAATTGAGTCCAAATCTGGCTATTTCCAGGGTTTTGTTTTCAATCATGATTCATATTCATCTCCTACTATGATTACAGTAAGAATTCAGTAAGTTAATCCAGAAACGTCGCATAGGTGAGAAGGAAAGGAGGAGTTTGGGATCTGACATTTCTCAACTATTGGAAGGCTAAGGGATGAGGGCTTGGTCTGAGGGGATGATTAGGAAATAGGCTACGAGATGCTGAGCAGAGAGGCTCGGAGCACATGTGGCCAAAGAGGAAAGCTGCTTGGGTCTCATGTACCTTATCTTTCCTCTAACTCTAAAAGGTAGCTGGTCCTCTCATTTGGTCTTCATCAGGGCTGTACCAGCTGATCCTGGAAACATCAAATCTCCCTAGGGCCAGGCATTCTAAGGGAGACATTGAGAATAGGACCAATATTCTAGATCCTGGAAGGAAGCCAGCGTAAGAACTCTCTTTGAGGGATGGAAATGTATGGATTCATGGGTAAATATGGACAAAGTACCTACAACGAGGGGCCCCAACACATAAAAAAAGAGCCCTTCTCTCACAGAATCTGAAGGTGGATGAAACAACCACATGTACATAAATATACAAAATGGAAAGGAGGCCCAGTCATGAGTGATGGGGAGTTCAGGGTAGAGAGGGTGAGCCCTGCTAGGGTAGATACAGTCATGAACTGTTAACAAGCAGCTTCTAAGGGTCATGCTGGACTTTCTAGCACGAATAGATAAGGAATCTCACATCAGGAGAACTTGGCCTCTTGGTTGCAGTCCACAGCCCGCCCTATCCGAGGCCTGCCTGACTTCTTTGGCATTTGGCTGTCCTTTCCCCATCCCCTGAGGCGGTTTACCCTTCTATCAAAATCCTGTCTGATTGTGATTACAGTAATAGAGCAGGCTCTGTTGTTCGCCTTCTTTATGCATCTAAGATGTTCTAAGAAAGAGAACAAAAGCAGACAAGAAATAAACTCCAGCTCACCGCACAGAACATGAATTTTTATCAAAAGAATTACAGAGCGGATACGGCTTTCATTCTCCACCCAGGCATGAACTGAAATCCTACCTCTATTTCATGGTCCTCCCCAGTACCTCATGCCTTGCATACCACCTCTAGCCCCCATGTTCATAACCCTAATTTGGTCCCATGGTTCTTGGTAACTGAACAATCAAAAGTGGGTTTAGTTCTATCAAGAAAACCCTGAAAAATGTCTCTGGAGAATCTCTCTGCCTTAACACATAGACATATGAAGAGGAACAGACCCCAATTGCTTATGAGATCCTGGGTTTGAGTCCAAGCCCTGGGGATTCCTACTTGCCAACACTAGGTTGTATAAACTTGGAGAAGTTCCTGGATTTGTCTAAGTACTTGTGAAAGGGGGATGGATAGTAGTAGTTACCAGTGATGTTATGGAAGCTTTCACACGGCTGTGTATGAGTAATATTAGTACAGAATGAGGGCAGCTATCAGTCCTGGCTGGATGCAATTCAAAATATCTCACTGAGTTTTTAATAGTGCAGGGATATTCCCCTTCAGGTTGGAAGTTATTCATTCCATTCATTTGTTCCATTATTATTTCACGGGAGTGCCTGGAGAGGGTCTTTCCCATCTTGTGACAGGACGGCTGGATCCTGATGAATATGCCCTCTCCACTAGCGTTGGAAACCTCCTCTGTGATTTTGACAAGAGTCCCAGGCTTGCCGTCTGCAAATCTGAAATGCTGCAAAGTGGCAATTGTTTCTCCTCCATCTACATGCGACTCATAGACCACATGTTCGCTTAACTTGACTTGCCTGTTCCCGTTCTCAGACTGTGAGCTTCACAAGATTGACATGGTCCTGCCTAGTGCATGTACATCTACATTTCCAGGACATAGAACGTGGTGCATGATAGACATTCATAGAAGTTTATCCAATGGAAGCCTAGCATGGTGGTTTATGCCTGTAATTCCAGCATTTTGGAGGCTGAATTAAGACGATAGCCTGCATTTTGAGGCCAAACTGAGGGGCAGAGTAGTTAGACTGCACTAATGTGAGATTTGCCTCAAAAACTAAAGTAATAATAATAATAATAGTAATAATTTTATTGAATGGACAATATTATAGTTCACTCCTATCCATGGATTTATGGCAAACATCTTGGGTGACCCTTTATTTATTTAATTTTAACTTATCCAAATATCCTAAATTAGATACTCTTACTTCAGGTTTACTAACAGAGATTCAGAAAAGTTAATCAACTCACCAAAGCGGTAGCCATTTCTCTCCTCCATTCTCACCCCCATTTATTCCTCAATACTCTGGATCTTGTTTTGATTATATCACTTATTGTCAATAAGGTGCAGGGCAAACCAGAGACTCTGAAAGAATCATGCTCACTTGCAATGAGAGCTGCTGTGCTGTCTTGAGAATGTTTTAATATTTTCTGGATATTCACAATCCTACAAAAATAAGTGACTCATGGTGGTATTGTTTTGATGAAGGCTGAAAATGGCTTATCTATTTTTATCACCGAATGATGGTAACTAACAATATCAGGTGCTCTTTTCTGCTCAGGCGGGAGACGTGACAGGTCACGTGGGTTAAGGAGTATCTGCAGAGGGAAAGTGGTGCTCGGGTAGTACTGGGATAGAAGCTGGCCAGCCACCTCATGCACCTTGCCCTGAAGCTGGATGTTCTAAGTCACATCAGCACCATCTGCTTGGAGCTCTTGAAGCAATTGCAGTCAGCTCTGCCTATTTTGTGATTGTCCTCAGCTTCTTTTGGGTGTTGCTCCCTCTCCAGTCACCCTCCATGTTTTCTTCTTCCTACTACCCTTGTATTATTTTCTAAAACATTTTCAAAGGTAACTTGTTTTTGTTGATCCTTCCCCCTTTCTCCCACACCCTCATCGCACCTCTGGGTACTGTTCTACTCCCACTGGTCCCCTTTTGAAACGGTTCAGATTCTGTCACAACATTTCCAGCAATTCACAAGTTATTATTACAATATGGTACTCAGCCTGTTAGTTTTTGATAGAAATATGAATGGACATGTAAGTCGTGCACATATATACATGCAAACACTCACATATACATATAAAATAAAAATAAAGTTATTCTTAAAAATTTGAATGAATAAATTAGTGATTGAGAAAGCATGTGACTTTGGAGGGATAAATAAAATGCACTCAAGTGTGTACTGGGGGGCAAGGAAGGAAAGAAGGTGGCTGGAGGTATTGCCTGATGGTTAATATGTGTGTCTGAGGTTGGGAACATGAGCTAGACAAACAACTTGGTCTCACTGCTCACCAACTGTGAGAAGTTGGGTGGATGACTGACCTTTGCTAAATCTTATCTTTCTTTGTCATTGAAATGGTAGCCATGGTGATACCACATCTCCATCACTATGGCCATAAAACAACCCATCTCAATACCCAATAGCAGAAAACAGCCACCGTATTGATTGCTCTTGAGTTTTTGAAATGGAAGCCATGATGATACAACACCTCTGTCACTTAGCTATGGCTATAGAACAAACCATTTCAAAACCCAGTGTCAGAAAATAGCCACCATATTGACTGCTCTTCAGGCTGCCCATGAATGTGTCTGATCTAGGCTGGATGCTGATGAGTAGCTCAGTCTCATGTAGGTATTTTCTTTAGGACCATCAAGTCAGCCTTGACACATTTTTCTCATGAGCATGGTGAAGGTTAAGAAGAGCCACACTCAAAGGAAAGAGGTGAGAAGCAGTGTTTTCACTCACCATGGGGCATTCCCACTGACCAGGAAACGCTTTCACTCACCATGAAGTACTCTCACTCATCATGGGGACACTCTTACTGGGGACGGCCTCACTCACCGTAGGGTACTCTCATTCACCATAGGGCACTGTCATTTACCAAAGGGCACAATCTCTCACCATGGGATGCTGCTACTCACCTTGGGCACTAACACTCACTGTGGGGCATCCTTACAAACTACCTTCATTCAACATAGAGGCACCCTTACTCACCATAGGGAAGCCTCACTCACTATGGGTCACCCTCACTCATTACTCACCACAGGGTACCTTCACTCACTGTGGGGAACCCCCACACTCACTGTGGGGCACCCTCACTCATCATGCAGCATCCTCATTTACCACGAGGGCACTGCTACTCACTATTGGACACCTCAAGGATATGGCCGCTGCAGAAGAGATGGAAATGAAATATTACTTGGAGTCATACATCCTAACATATCCCTTACTGAGGTATTTGAAGTAGGTAAAGATGTACTCCTTGTTAAGTTTGTAGAAGGCATCTGATACATGCTGGGGCAGGTGAGTAGCAGGGTTAACTAGGTGCCCAGTGGCCTCCTTCATGAAGTAAGAATAGTTTGAAAGGGAGTTGACAGGATGGACCAAGCAGGCATTGGGTAGGGGAGAACATTCTAGTCCAGGGGCAGCTCAGAACAAAGACCCTCAGAAAGTCCCATGGAGTGCATTTTAGGAGCAAGGAGGAAGATAATGTTCCTGAAGATTATCAATGGGTTGAGATGGAAGAGGATATGCAATGAGTAGCTTTCCATGCAGGATACCAGAAGAATGTGGTGATTTGGATGACAATGGTCCTGTGAGGCTCATATATTTGAATGCTTTGTTCCCAGTTAGTGAAACTGTTTGGGAAGAATTAGGTGGCGCAGTCTTATTGGAATTGGTGTGGTCTTGTCACTGGGGTTGGGCATTGATGTTTTAAAAGTTCAATATAGGCCCACTCTCTCTCTGCCTGTAGCTGGTGGATCAGATGTGAGCTCTCAGGTACACCTTCAACACCATGTCTGCCTGCCTGTTGCCATGCACTCTGCCATGATGATAATGGAACAACCCTCTGAAACTGTAAGCAACGAAATACTTCCTTTCATAAGGTGCTTTGGTCATGGTGTTTCATCAAAGAAATAAAACAGTAAGACGAAAGGCTTAAGTTTAGCCTTAGTGAAAGTCAAATCTACTGGAAGACTCCAAATATGCACAACATGATTTTATGCTGAGTGACAAGGAGGGTGTTTCAAAGCATCTCTGTGGCCCATGTTAAGAATACCTCCAAGGAGTCAAGGAAGGCTGTGAGTGCAGTTCAGAAAGGAGTATGAACATTGCAGATGTCTGGAGCATAGAAAATTTGGATATAATTTCAGGGTAGAGCCAACAGAATCTTCTGGAAGATTAGATATTAGTGTCTGATGGAATAAAAGAAGTCACGAATGGCTTCAAGGTTTCTAGCCCAAGTGGGACCTTGGACTGGACCGAGATGGGAAACATTTTTGGTGAAATTAGATTGGAGTGGGAAGCAAACAGCTGTTAAGTTTTGGACATGTATGTGAGAGGACTCTTAGATATTTAAGTGGAGATTGTCACATGGGTAGCTGTAGATACATATTTCAAGTTCACAAGTTAAATTCAATTTGGTTAGAAGGATGGATTTGGCACTCAGTGGCCCTCATCAATTTTTTTTGAGACAGGGTTTCTCTGTGTAGTTTTGGTGCCTGTCCTGGATCTCGCTCTGTAGACCAGGCTGGCCTCAAACTCACAGAGATCCACCTGGCTCTGCCTCCCGAGTGCTGGGATTAAAGGTGTGCGCCACCACCACTCAGCTGGCCCTCATCCATATTTAAAGTGCATGACCAAGGGAATGAGCTTTGGTAGGAAGAGAACCACAGAGGCCATGGGGAAAATGGAAGGTGACCAGCGTTAAGTACTGCTGTGAGGTCCAGATGAAGAATAGGAACTGACAGATGGGCACAATAATACGCAGCTCAGCAGGACTCAGGAGCAGTTCTGATTGTAAAGTCTGGGTGGAAGGTGGATTAGAAGGGCTGAAGCAAACTAAGGGAAATCAGAAATATGTAGGGAACTCTTGGAGGTGGTCTGTGCAAAGGTGAATATAGAAAAAAAAAGGTTAAAAGAAACAGAAGCCATGTCAAGAAACTTTCATTCACTGTAAGACATCAATCATGGTTATGGACTGACAGAAGAATCCATGAGTGAAAACTGATGATGCAGAGGAGCAGAAGAGAATGATATGGAAGTAATATGGAAGCCAGCAAAGGAACCGGGGGATGATCTTTTTCCGGCTCTTAGTCCTGATATTCCTTTCCCTAATAGGGATATTCACTCCATTATCATGCTCTCTCCTGTGCAATGATTGCATTGCATCCCACAGCCATTTCAGCCCCACCATTAGCATCAGTGCTTTCTCTGTTGACATCTGTCATCCTTCAACTCAGCAGTGAGAGCACCAAGATTTTTTTTTTTATTTCCTAAACATGAAACCTTTAGCCATTTCCTCAGCTTTCCTTTGCTGCCCAGAGAAAACCACAGCAGAGCAAAAGGAGGCTCCCTGATGCTAGTCCACGAGGTGACACAGGCAAGGTCTGTTCTGTGGTCCTATGGAGGAGCGTTGGAATTGACCATGGAAGAAGGGACTAAATACAATGGATCACTCTGCAGGTTTTAATGAGAAATGGGTCCCAGGAGGGTTGTCCTCTCAGAAGCAAGGTGTGTCTGGAGAGTGGTGCTGGGAGAGGTTAGTGTCACTACTGTCTTCTGCTTCCTGCTAAAGGCTCTTTTTTTTCTCTCTTTGAAATTGGTATCTGAATCCCATCTATGGCCTTTCCACCATTCCCCACTATTAGGATCTACACTTTGTCCTGGGTCATTTTTTGACCCTGTTCTGCATGGCTTTGAACTTCTTGGAGGCAAGGACTGTGCATCTCATATGCCCCACTGCACAGACACTGATCTCTAACAAAACAGCAGGTAGGTTAGTTAATACTTGACAATTTCTTGATGTGGGTCACCTCGGAGCAAAACCAACTGGAAGAGTTTCAATTTTCAGCCTTATCTTCAATACAACTATGAAAAGAGCAGAGAAGTCATGAGGAGTGATTCCATCCCAACCTTCTACAGCAAGTGTATCTTACGGAAGAGACAACCTGGCCTTCCTCATCTACTGACAGTCCTCCTCTGTGCTCACTCAGTCTATAGGTGGCAGGTGGTAGTCAGGCTCTCTGAGAGGTGGTGAGGCTGCAGTGACTAGTCAAGAGTGATTGTGATCAGTCCTCTTCATGACTGTTGATGTTCTTTCAGGTCTCTGTTGATTTTATATGCTGTGCCAGCCTATACTGAGGAATGGGTGATGGTTCCTGGTGCTTCCTACACTGTCAGCCCCTTATCTCCCGACACCCCCTACCTCTTACTACGTAATCTCTCTGCTGCCGCTTTACTGTGCCAAGTGTGCAGCTGGCTCCTGAATTAGACACTTCTCCAGTCTCTTTTTGGTCTAGGGCTCCAGAGAGGTTGCACCTGATTGTGTCAGGAAGATCTCAAGTTGGAACTATGCTCAGACACTCACGCATCCACCTGGTTCCTGGTGGTTATGCTGATCTTCAGGTAGTATGAGTGAGAGGTCCAGTGAGTGCTTACTTCTGGGTCTTTGAGATAGGGCTCCTGTCTTCTCCATCTGTCCCTTTCAAAATCATTCTGTTGGTTGACACCCGTAGTTCTGTCATGTGGTTTCTTAAGCTTTGTTCATCTTGAAAATGCACACACACACACACACACACCAGAAAGATATCAAGGAATATTTTAGTAGCAGCTGCCACTTCTGTATGTGACTAAAAAATATGTCATATCCTGAGGGTGGTATTACACCATAGAAAATTCTATTGTAGGAGACAGAAAGAAGAGAAAGGAGAGAGCAGAGAGCCCTATTTGGAGCATCCCCCCCAAAGATGCCTTTGACACCCCTCTCCTGAAAAGGGGGAGTTCCCCACACCTGTTGCACTCCCAGTCTTCAGCCCTCCTTATGCAGCAACTCCCAAAAGGCCTCCAGACACCAAGTGACACTCTCATCAACAAGCTCGCATTGCAAGCCCACATTTTGACAACACGTTTCCCAAATTTAGTCCCCTAATCCACTCCCAGAATATATTATGCTTTGCACCCAGCAGATGGATTAAAAGCTAAATCTTCTGCTTGTTAGGAAACCAACCAGAAACCAAAAATACAAACACATACACTCCTGTAGGTATGTGTGCCATGCTGGGGGTGGATAGATGGACCCTTGAATGTTTACTCCAGGGAGGTGAGAACCACAGTAGGAGTGTGTGGGAAGCCAGAGAGTTCCTTGTGTTCTGAATAGGGTGCTGGGCAATCAGAAGCTGTCTATAAATCCTTCTCTAATTTCTTGTTGTAGGTTTCTGTGCACAGGTGAGCCTGTAGAGTATATTGGAGGCTTAGAATACAGGCCAGTACACCTGCTGTGGGATTGTCACCTGTTGTGGGGATGTCGTCTGTAGTGGGATGATCACGTGTATATGAAGGATATGTCTTATGAGGACCCTAGACCTGAGCAGGGCATGGAGTTGGCAACCCACTTTCAGTGCCAGATGTGGAACTGAGTCCTGGCGTGGCCTGTCCAGGAGTTCTAGCAGGGCCTTGTGGGCTTTGCAGGGTTCTTTCGGTTCAGGTTTGGAGTCCTAGGTTTTCATTGTGCTGGGGAACATCTCATTTTCTCTCTCTGCTTAAAACATTCTGAAATCACTGCACATGGAGACTGCTTTGAAGGCAGCCGAAAAGGGGAAATAAATTAGAGGAAGATCACCAGGGCCACCAGGGGCACTTACAGAGATTGTAAAGGAACACCCCAGGAGCTGGGGTCATCAGAGGAGGTAGAAATGATCTCAGGAGGAGCCTGAAAAATGTTCGAATTCCTTCCCCACTGTCTTGTTTTCTTCTTATCATTGAAAAATTGCCCAGAATGCAATAAAAACAAGGTGTTCTAATTAAACAGATTTGTTTACATGTTGTGGCATGAAAAACTAATTCAATCTGATATACTGTACATTCTTGCTGTACTTTTTCTTCTTCCCTTTATATAAAAGTGCCCATTTTTAAATAGCATTGTGCTTAAGCATCTTAAAGAGTATCCTTGATTAAAAGGATGTGAGTAATTTCCTACTTCCCACAGCTTTCAAAGTATTGTGTCAACAAGGAGAGAAAGAAAACCATTGTGGGTAGGACCCTTTTTGGATTTAATGTGATATTCAATGCCCCAGTGTGTGATGTGTGGCTAGACTGGAGTTTCAGATGTGCTTTCCTTTATGGTCAAAGCACAGAAGCCACAGTTCTGCAAGCAAGTAGTAGTTGGACCCTGGGATGTGAGAGAGCAGAGACTATCAGTGCAGATCTTCTCAGGAGCAGAGTGGCTCCTGCACATTTGAATCCTGTGGTGGCTTGGTTAGAGTTCCCAGAGAAGAGATGTGCTGGAAAAACAGTGTGGTGTATTCACAATAATGATGATTATGGTCACGAGAAAAACCATTTACTGTGAACCATCTGGTTCTTAGAGAATCAATATTCTACCAAGAGACAACAGCGGTGACACATGCTGTCCTCCATCTGGGAATACTGAAGCGGAGCCTAGCCTTCAAGCACCTAGGGTTCTTTCTCAGGAATCTCTGTGTGGGTTAACAAGACTGACTGGGTTCTCACCACTCCCAAATTCTCAGTCATGACCCAGCAGCTTCAGAGAACCATTTTTCTCAGTCTACAAATGCCTTCTGTGTTGAGCACTGCTTGGGGGAGAGGCTGCATGTCCATCTCTGTGATGTGAGTCAAGTGTCTTGGCACTGCTGTGTCCTCCACATGGCAGACATAGGCCACTTTCATTCTGACCTCTGGGCCCTCATCTAGGATATCTCTCCATGTGGAAAGCCTTGGTCTATCATCTTATGCCTTCCAAACAATCTGTTCTTTGATTCTCACAGTCTCTCTATTTCTCCTTTATTTTCTATTATATTTGTGATGAATTTTGTATCATTTCTGATCTTTAATGGTTCTGTTCTGTTCGGTGACTTCTTTCGATTCAGTCTTGTCACAGCTAGGTGGTGTCTTCTTTTTCTGTTTTTTAACAACACCCCATGCTATGCTAGAGAGACACTGTTGGCTGGTAAGGACATCCTTGTAGAGTTTGTTAAGGGTAATTGAGAATTCCCCTAACCCCTCTCCATACTACTTCTCAATTTTTTCCATGACTATTTAATAGACACATCAGACCAAGTCCCAAAATGTTTCAAACATGAATGTGGTAGAATTGCTCTGAGGCATTCCACTTTTGGTGGATTACAGCCTCTGTTCTAGCTGACTGCTTATTTGTGTCTTGTAAAGAGAAGCCTTGAGATCTGAGGTATTCAGCAGGCCTGCATCTCCCTCAGCCTCAGCTCTAGGGGAGATCCTGTGCTTCTTTTCTTATCTCCTTCCTGTCTCTTTTCTACCCATCTGTACTTACACCATCCAGAGATTTCAAGGAATCCCAATATAAAGTCTTGGGTTAGTGCTGAAGATAAAAACAGGGAGAAACGCCTGTGATCCAACTCTCTTGAAGGAACTGTGGAAGGTTCCTCTGGGCTTCTGTGGGATACATCTGCAGAGTGGGATAGTGATTCCCAAAATAAAGACCAGGCAGACACCAATGTGTGAAAGATGCCAAGCACATCCTTCCAGTTCCTCTACAACAGCTCATATCTGTGTAGGATCTAGGGAGAGCTTTTCTTTCTAGCATCTTAGATTCATATAACCATTCATTTAGTGGTTAGGTGGGTGCATTTCTTCAAAAACCAGTGTTCCAAGCTCTTTGGGGGGATCCTGAAGTATGCTCCTCATATTGAGCTTGTTATCTCTTACTTTTGTTTTAGAACTTAAATAGTACATCTTCAATGGCACACAATCTAGCAGTGCTATTATTCATTAAAGATGTAAGTGTTTTTATTTCTCCATGTCTCCTCCGTGGTCACAGCTTCTGCAGATGAAGACTAGGTACTCTTGCTTCCATCTTGTCTCACATCTCTTACATGCATTATGTCCAAACAAGCGTCAGTGTACAGACAGATGAATCATTGCATTAGTAATCTTATAGAGGAGTGGCACTGACTTAGATTCCAATTTCAAGTTCAATCAAATAATTTAAATCTGACATTTTTTCGAGGCCTCTGACATCTCGGTCAAAGCATTGCTATTTTTGAACCTAAGATTCTAAACTTCCTAACCTGGGATGAAAATGCAAGTTATTGCGGCTGGAGATCCATATGGCGTTGAAGTTAAGAATGCTTGCTGCTCTTGTAAATGACCTGAAGTCAGCACCTACACCAGATCACTTATGATGACCTGTAATCCTAGCTCTAGGCATGTAACACCTTCTTCTAGCCTCTGTGGGCACCTGCGGTTGTGTCGACACATTCACAGACACACAGACACATACATACAGAGGCACACACACACACATACACAAATATGTATAATGTTCTTATTTTACAGAGTTTGAAAGTAGCCTTAGGGGTTAAAGAACATCCTTCATTTCACCAAGTCACAACACAAGAAAATCCAAACTTACATGCAATGTATTACATCCAGATTTTTGATCCTGATCCCTGGCTCTGTGATTTACTTTATCAGACCCAGAGCTGTGTTCAGACAGATGTGTTCCATGTGGTGTCTGGACTGGTTTGTACCTTATTGTCTGTAATAGGCAGGTTTCTTATCTGTAGCTTCTTTAGAGCCCTTGGAGATGGGTAGTATAGACAGCTGAGAGAGAGAGCAAGGAAGGTTATTTTTTTTTCATAGCCTCTTCTCCAACTGAACTACCAAACTATGGAAGGGAACCAAATAAACTCTCAAGGATGTCAGTACTCATGGTGTGTGTGTGTGTGTGTGTGTGTGTGTGTGTGTGTGTGTGTGTGAAAAGTGATCATACAATTTATAGAGAGGTCAGAGATTTTGAAAGGCAGCTCACTGAATGGATTTATTTATTCTGCAGTGCAAGGGAGTCAAGTATTTTTAAATAAATGCTTCATTTCGTTAGTGATGGATTTTGACAAAAATCAAACTCCTTGGCAGCAGATGTACTGGTGTAACACTTTGAAGACTCCTCACTTTTGGCCTACCTTTATGTCATCAGCTTTTTTTGGATGGTAACATTGGGACCAGATGACTCCAAGGCTTGAATATGTCACCAAACAGTGATTTACAGAGACAGGAACTCATTGTTGGGAGGCTGACCAGTGTCAACCAAAGGCCTAGGAATCTTTCAGACTCTGAGTTCAGCATGACGCCCACCCAAGTCTCAAGTAAAACGTAGCACCAGTATAGTGCAGAAGTCCAAATTTCATGCATCCAGAGGGCAGTGGGGGGGGGGACCAGAGAAAGGGCACCATGAGAGCGCGAAGAGTAGGCGCTGCTATCTAGGACTCACATCAGAAAGACAGAAGTCTGAGTAAGGCACTCAGGACTGAGTGTCAGAACAGCCACAAGTAGAGCATGGACACGGGTCTTTAGGACATTCAGTTTTCTCTTCGTTCTCTTTAACCAGTGGTTTAGGATCTGCCTTGTGGATTCTGATTCAGTGAAGTTGGGCAGGATCACAGTAATTGGAAGCTACTTATTGACAGAATTCCACTGTTGGAGGCTAAGAATCAGAATAAAGGGACAGGCCTGTTTAGGGGCTGTGCAGCCTAGAGACGGAAACTGTATGAAGATGCTTGAACTTAGCACAGTGGTTGTTAGTACCAGCTGCTGACATGGTGTGATGGCTCAGCTTTGGACCTCAGCACCAGCTCCCAACAAGACAGTTCTAGCTGTCTATGGAGGAGAACACAAGGAACACCAGTTGTATGGGTTTGTTTAGGAGCAGCTGGTGGTTGTGAGCCTTGTTTGGGGACTTCCTTATATTTATAGTCATGTAGTTACCAGTGTGAGGGTCTATTGAAACTGGGCTCACTAGGGCTCACGTCCACACATAGTCTTTGAAAATACCTACAATGCCACAAACAACCACAAAGGTTGCTGAAATTACTGAAAACTGCCCAGGCATCTTTCTTTCTTCACATATTTCCATCTGGTAGACTTGGGCTTCCCACAACATGTCTGACTCAGTGTGGTTGCCCTTCTTACAGTGGTGTACTTCATGAAGAGGTTGTGTATTAAGAGATCTCGGCAGATGCTCCTTACAATCTAGCCACATAAGTCATGTAGCACCACTTGCTGATCAAGTGTGAGCCACAAAATGAACCTTGATTCAAGATGGGATGTCTATGCAGCAGGTTCACTGTGGGGCCATTTTTTAATCTCAGCTATCAGCGGTGTACATGAAGACAAAACAAGAAGGGCTTAGTGTCTCAATCTTTTCATTTCATTTATGGGGTGGGAGACTTACAATGGCTGCTTTTGGGGGCTGCTTATGTTTTAACATAAACAAGAGAAGATTCTGCACAGTGCCTAGCATAACTAGACAGTCTTTCCTCCAGTTTTTGCTTGTTTCTGGATATGTTAATGGTTGCATGTCTTGTCTTCCCAGCCTGCATGGGAAGATCAAGGGTCTCCTGGAGACCCTGGAGGTCAAGGGTCTCCTATATGCCTCTCTTTTTAGATGTATTGCCATTCCCCTGATAAATACAAGCTGAAAGAATTGAGAAAGGAGGAGAGATAAGGGAACTAAGGACCCTGGGAACAAGCTTGGACATCTTTGTATTTTCTCTGGGCTCAGCACTGTATTCAAGCCACTGGAAATCTGACCTTTGCCTTCTCTGGAAAAAACTAATAAGTTATCCTAGATTCCAAAGGGGGCATTATTAATCTAGTTAATAGATTGCACTGTTTTTATGAGGGCTTTAGCCCATTAATTGTTTCCATGCAAATGGATGCTGTTAATTACAAATTAATCTTATCTTTTCGTTAAGGCAGGGCCATCAGGACCTCCACTTGGCAATGCTTGTTGGCAGTTGATATGAATCAATGCTTATACTTGAAAGTAATAAAACTGCATTTCTTTAAAGATAGTTAATAAATCAGATCTTCATTAATGCAGATAGGCCAGACCCCCGACTTGTCTAATTTAATGAGGTTCTAATTCATTACTGTGATTCATGTGTCCCCCTGGGGATGGTGGCCAACAGGGCAGGGCACACAGTAGGCAGTTAATAAATCCTGTATTTCCTGGGCTTCCCCACTGTGGAGGGTTGCTTGAATACTCTTTCTCCCCATTCTAAGGTCCATGCAGGCACCTCATCATCCATGGTGCCATTTCTCAGGTGGTCACATAGGACCCCAAAGAGGAAATAAAACTTTCTAACAAGCCTCTTGCTTCTTTGGCAGATATGTCCTAGGATCACAGCATCCTCAACTGGCAAAAGAAGACTTGGGACATTTAAGACCTCTTAGCTCCTGTGGAAGCTTGTTGAGTGGATACCTGGGCTCAGGGGCGGAGGCAGTAGGGTGGGCCTGCCTGATTCCTCTGGACTCTCTATCTGAACAGGATGAATGAACAAGTAAATGGGAGATGGAACTCCAGTTTTTCTTTGGAGCCCATTCATGGGCTGTCTTGGTGGTACCTGTGAACCCTTCTTCAAAGCCTGTCTTTCCTCCCAGCCTTCTTCAAAGCCTGTCTTTCCTCCCAGCAGGTTTTACTTTTTAGAGAAACTGGTTCCCCCATAGTGTATTTGTGACTAGCCAGAGGCTGGACCTCCACCAGCTTCCTGGCTATAGGAGCCTCAGGAGCCTAGCTTCAGCTTTCTGTTTTATATTACAAGTGCCAACCAGAGGAGGCAGGGGACTAGTTCATCCCTTTTCTATTCCGCCCACCGGTCTAGCACAACAAGATAGAGTCTAGAATAGATGCACCACTAAAATGTGGGGTGGCATTTGTGAGCAGGGGGAGGCAGGAGGAAGAGGAAACATGGCTTCCCTGGAAGGTTTGGGAGCTGGCAGTGTGATGGAGCACTTCCTTCCCTGCTGCTGAATTCATTTCTCTAAAGTTCCTCTGTGCACAGAACCATTTGTTTCCACATTGTTTTTATTAAACAAGAAAGGCGAGCTTTATTACTGCGCAAATGAAAGCAGCCGGCAAAGACAGATACTTCCCAGATTCTTATTAATCTCCAAGAGTTATGGGGCCTCTGAAGTCCCACAGAAATTAACATACTCTCTCAGGCAGTTGTGGGGTGCAGCTCCACTCCCATGTGGGTGGCAATAAGTGCCCTTCCCTGGCCAGCCCACAAGATCCCCGTTTGTCTCACCCTCCCTCCTCACTGGCCCTCTTGGGGCTTATATGTGCTACCTCATGCTTCAGTGCACACTCACGGATTTATTTGCACATATATTCTGGGCATTGTCTGGAAATGTGGATTTAGGTGTTGTTCAATTCACTTCCATATACAATTAAATATGTATGGATTATTTACTATTGTAGTGTGGGAGAGTTTTGACATCTGTGAGATTATATCCTGAGGCCTTTGCGAATCTCAACCCATGAAAAAACATAGTCATGTGTAATTGCCTCTCTCCATAAACGCAGTGTAGTGATCACTCACTCATTCTACAAATGTTTATGCAATACCCTCTATGGGCTGGACACAGGAGTCTATCCTCAGGGACCCCTGGGTCTTCTGGGGTTGCTGGAGAGACAGGAGAACCTAGACGAGAGAAGGCTGGGTTATAGCCTGTGATTTTTTCCAAGATCTTATCAGTGTGGTCTGAAAGACTGTCTATGGAGCATTCAGCAGAAGTGTCCTAACTAGTTATGGGATGCTGTTACAGTCCAAGAAAGATAGAGAGTAGGGAGGGCAGTCATTGATAATGGGTGGCATCAAGATGGGCTGTGACCCCTTTGAGATAGAAGGAATGGACATCACAACTTCAGGTCCCTGGGAAGACATACGGTGCCTTCAAATGGGATCTTGCACTTGAGGGTGGATAGGTGCTGGGCTGCCAACTAACCTGACTCATTGGGCTTTGCTATTCAATTTGGAAATGAAAACCAAATTCCAGCAAAATGGTGACTTACTGTTATATCATCGGATTTGGGAGTCACTTTCAAACAAAGACAAAGATCCGAGAATCTGTGAATGACAGGGTCTGTAGTATGAAATACTCAAAAAGTGAATGAGTTTAGGAATTTTAATCTGATTTTTTTCTGTTCAAAAAGTAAAATAGTCAAAATGTACTATTATATCTGGTTTATAAGTGTGAAAGTAAAAGAGTAAGGAATCTAGATGAAATTTCCGACGTCATTAGATAATTAGACAGGCCTGAAGTTAAAGGCTCGGTCTTCGGCATCCAAATGTGGCTTTTCCTCCAGGAAACATTCTCCTTCCTGGGCACCCAGCCCTGAACAAGAGGTCAGGATAGTGGCAAATGGGAATAACAGTGTTAAGGGAGATTCCAAGTGCTGGACCTGGAGTAGTTAGGCTTATGGAAGGAAGAAGAAACATGCCTTCCCACGAAGGAAGGTGTGGGAGCTACAGTCAGATTGGTTAGAGCTCAAAGCAGTGTTTGATCAGGTGCAGGTGTTGGGGTGTTGATCATTAGTCTTTAGTCATTAAGTTCACCCCCATGGAATGTGTCTCCATGGAGCAAGGATCCCAAGGTATATCTATAGGATTGTCACTCAATTGATGAGCTCAAGAACTGTTATTCCCTGACCTCATGTTTCCTTCTGACCCCCCAATCCCATTGGCTTGAGTAAGGCCAGGGCCCCAAGTTCCTACTCCAGTCATTTCTGCCACCTGTGCCTTTACCTGTTTTAGTCCTGGTTCCTTTTTAATTGTATAATCCTCACTCCTCTTTCCAAAGCCATTCCAGTCTCACAATCCTAAGAAAGCTGTCTGACTCTTTGTGCCAAAACTCTTGAGAAGTAAAGTTATGAAAAACTTCCAGGTTAGGTTGGAGGGCAGGAAACAAGACAAAAACTAGAACAAACCAAATGAAAGCCTGGGAAATCTTGGCTTAAGATTAGGGCAAGAATTAGGAAGAAATACGACATATTTATCAAAATCTAGATGTGGTTGTTTCTAGACATTTGAAAGGGTAGAAACCACATGTCAGTTTTCAGCACAGAGGAGTGACTGGTTTTTCTAATGGATTCAATGGAAACCATCTCAAAGGCTCTAACGATTCCATAAAGGACTTCTGAATGTTGCCAGAGTTGGTGACTGCTGAGAATGTTAGGGAGCAGGCAAGTCATAAAGCTTAAGGGCATCTGCCCCAGGAAGTGGACACTGAAGAAGCAGATGGGGGAGGAGGATGCCCCAGGTCTACTGCTGCTCTGTTTGGCCTGCAGGTGGTCCTCTTGTGTGATGACTCTAGACCCTCACCTCTGTGTCCTGTGGTGGGATTTAGGGCGCCACGATCTCTATCCCTGTCCTTAGTACCCCTAGTGAGGAGTTGATACATGGAAAGAACTTCTCATTGCTTTCCATATCTTTGTTGGACATTAGAAGGTAATAATGTATGTGTCCTGCAGAGCTCTTTGTGTCTTCAAACTTAACCCAATTCTATGCTCCAACAGACATGACTTGGATAGACTTGAAAGTCTCTTTCTATGGAAATGTCAGTATGTCTTAGTTTGCTTTTCTGTTTCTGTGATAAAACACTAAGAAAAAAAAGAGGGAAGGAAAGGGCTTATTTGGCTAAACATCTTAATCACAGTCCATCCCTGAGAGGAACCAAGGCAGGAACCCAGATAGGGTGGGAACCTGGGGGCAGGAACTGAAGCAGAGACCATGTTCCTTGTGGCTTGCTCATCCTGCCTTTTTATGCAACCCAGAACTACATGCCCAGATGTGACAATGCTCACAGTGAGCTGCTGGACCTCCTCACATAAATCATTAATTTAGAAAATGCCCACAGGCTTGCCCACAGGCCAACCTGATGGAAGTTCTCTCTTCTTAGATGACCCTAACTTGTGTGAACTTGACTAACTTATCAACACACTCTATATTGTAATGAGATTTGCATAGTTTTTGCATGCGAGCATCTTGGAGGCGATACAATTTATAACAGAGTTCTATATACTGTAAAGAATGACATGGCGTTTTCAGGTAAATGGATAGAACTGGAAATCATTATGTTAAGCAAATAGGCCAAATTCAGACGAATACTGAGTGTTTTCTCTCATGAAGAATATCGCTTTAAATTCACATAGATGTATATGTTATACACATCATATACACACAGGCATATTTGTAGGACATGAAGGTAGAAAGGGGACAAGGAGAGGAAAAGAATGAAGAGTTCTAAAGGGAGTGTGGAGGGAAAACAATACAGGGTAACACCAAACAGATAACATGAAAGCAAAATGATGGTTTAGAGAAAAGGGGTCATTAAGAGGAAGGCGGAGGGCTGGGGAAGACATCAGGGGTGGGCATGAATAAGAACAAAGTATAACCACATACATGCACACATACAAATGCCACAATAAAAGCCATTACTTTGGTATGCTAATTTAAAAATGAATAAAACATCTAAACAATAAAGAAATAAAATTTATTGTAAACAATAAACAATAAAAGAAAGATTGTTGGCCAAGAATCCCCTTGGTAAGTGCAGGTTGGTGTGGATCCATGATGTGTATGTATGCATGTCTTAGAGGTCAGAGCTCTTCAATAATGTCCAGCATTCCTACAGGATTCCTATACTCAAACCCATAAGATTCTAGAGGACCCTGGAAGAGAGGACAGCCCAGGAGCCAGATTCTAACTTTCTGTGTATCTCCAAATCCCTGTGCTGGGATCATTGCTGGGCCAGCCAGGAAGGAGTAGCCAGGAATGACTATCTGGTAGTGGCATTTACATATGCAGCCTGACATTTCCCTCCTGAGTGATTCCATTCTTTTCTATTTGTTTTACTTAATGCCACAGCACTCTATGTGCACTAAGATCCCTAAATTTAAGCAACCCAGCCATACTGGGGTTTTCTTTATCTCAATTCTGGCCGTTTCCCCAGGCTCCTTCCTCTCCTTCTCCTGTTTTTACATTGGGATTTCATGTTCTTGGTGCAGCAATGACCTGGCAGATGGATTTCCTAAGAAACACTCCAGTCCTAGGGCAGGAAGCAGATGGCATGTGTGGAAAGGCTTCTCCTCCTCAGAGAGAGCGAAGGCAGGATTCAGCCTCGCTGACACTCTAGACTCCTATTCTAGACCTATCTGCTTAGCCTTCCTCCAAGATCCAGGGGGAGAAAGAGGACAGAAAAATGAAAAGAATTCAGAAGTTGAGGGGCGAGGAAAGTAGAAGAAAGGGAGAAGGGGGAAGTGGACAGGGCCAAGGAATCTGGGGAAATGCCTGGAACCCAGAGTCAATTCAGATTTAGATCCGAATTCGATATTTAATAATTTTAGAAGTTAAGCAAATTGTTTTTCTCCCTTTCCTAATTAGGGACATGAAGAAACATATACCTGATCTATCCAACGATATGGGGCGATACATTTTGTAGTGTGAGATGTCTTCTTCAGGTCCAGCATCCATTGCCTTTACACCTTTTGTCTTTGCTGTCACCCATATCTGATCGACTTTTCAATTTCTGAATAGCTTGTGTATTAATCTGAACCATTTCTCCAGTCTCTGCCAAACTCATCCAGCTACCAGGAAGCATTTCAGAGTTTCCCAGACACCACTGGACTCATTTCTTCAAAGGAAGAGAATGGCTCCTTCCTCCCCGTTCCCTGGACTGGACTGGAACTGTGGATTATTTTAAATATGAGCACAGATGGAACTGTGTTCTTGAAATGATTAGGAATGATTATATTTCCACAGTTCTCTATTATTCTAATAAATGGCATTAGACAAAATAACTGTCAGTGTTTCCCACTTCTGCTCTGAGTAGGGGTGAGGAGCAGCACCCACTATGCGGGTTTTTGTCCTCCCTTTAGAGACAATCACCTATCATTTGGAAACGTGAGGCTCGTATAGCAGTTCAAACTATTCTGAGAGTTGTTTCTTGCTTGCAAAATAGCTCAGAGAGCAAGTGGAGCACTTGGCAAACACTGTTTATTACTGTGCTGAGATCACAGCTACTATAGGAAGCCTCAGTGTGTAGGACCAAGTCGTCAGAGTGGGGAACTTGGTGAGATCATGCTTCCAGAGGCATTGTGATGCTCTGATATAAACCCACTTTGCTTCCATGTTTTCACAACTGCACTCTGGAGAGGAAGAAGTGAGACCTGAGTATAGAGGCTGAGAGTTGTGCATACAGCATCCAGTTACTGAGGACCTACATACATGAGTTTTAAGTACTCATAGTCACATGTGTTCCAAATGTATTTCTAGCTTTTCCAAGAAGAATATATTCAAGGACTTAGTATTTTGCAAATGGAAAATGCTTTCTTAGAGCTTATATACCTAGAATATCAACAGCTCCTGTGCTTACCCACTGAAGTAAAATGAACACAGTAAGATCAATAATAAGTCACATCCTGTTCTATATGATGCTGTGGGATGGTCTGTATGTCAAATTACTCTGATTGGTCAATAAATAAAACACTGATTTTCCAGTGGCTAGGCAGGAAGTATAGGCGGGAATAACAGAGAGGAGAAAAGAAAGAACAGGAAGGTGGAAGAGTCACTGCCAGCCACTGCCATGACAAGCAGCATGTGAAGATGCTGGTAAGCCATGAGCCACGTGGCAAGGTATAGATTTATGGAAATGGATTAATTTAAGTTATAAGAACAGTTAGCAAGAAGCCTGCCATGGCCATATAGTTTGTAAGCAATATAAGTCTCTGTGTTTACTTGGTTGGGTCTGAGCGGCTGTGGGACTGGCGGGTGACAAAGATTTGTCCTGACTGTGAACAAAGCAGGAAAACTCTAGCAACAATATGATACATAGCACCCCAGTGGGTACATACAGAACCCTAGGAGGTAAATGCCATGGTTAGCCTCACTTTAAGACAAAGGCCTCAAAGCAAAGGAAGGTTGAGTAATTTTGTAGTTCAAGTCACATATCTACAAAATGATAAAGCTGAGTCTGTAGTATTCATATTCCCAACTAAGCTCTTAACTCGTTTTTAAAAAAACATTTATTTTATTTTATTTTATGTATATAGGTATTTTGCTTGCATACACACATAGGTGTCTGGTGCCATGTATCCCCTGGAACTGGAGTTACAAAACAGTTGTGAGTTGCCATGTGGATGCTAGGACTTGAACCTGCATCCTCTAGAGGAGCACCCAGTGTTCCTATCCACTGAGCCATTTCTCCAGCCTCAAGTTTAACTCTTTTAATCTCTCTCTCTCTCTCTCTCTCTCTCTCTCTCTCTCTCTCTCTCTCTCTCTCTCTCCCCCTCTCTCTCCCTCCCTCTCTCTCTCCCTCCCTCCCTCCCACCCTCTCTCTCTCTCTCCTCCCTCCCTCTCTCTCTCTTTCTCTGACTCCTCTTTATCTCTCTGTCTGTACCTGTTTCTCCCTCCTTTCTCTCTCTCTATTTTTTATCTTTGTCTTTTTCTCGGTGTCTCTCTCATTTCTATCTCTATGTCTGTCCATCTCTGACCCCCCATAACTTTGTGTATGTGTCTGTGTGTCTGTGTGTCACAGACTTGGAAGGTTAGACACTTCACATTTGTGAAGGAGGAGAAGTTAGAAGTGAAACCCTGGTGGGTTTTGAAAAAAAAATCCTTTTCAAAGGGCACACCCTCTGCCAACTTATTGCAATTCCCATAAATAGAAACATCCTTAAAATAGAGCATTTCTTCATAGGCTATGTTTGTAACTACTTCAGTCCCATCACATTTTTAGAACTTTAGGTAATATTTACTTTCCATTAGTTGTCTACATCATAAAGTCTCTCAGAAAGTAATCTCCAAGTTTGTTCTTTTTAATGTAGCAGATGCCAAGTGTATGATGGTAGAGGAAGAAGGCGAGGAGACATACAGCTGGGCTACTGTCAGCCTCTTTTCTATGAGAATTAACTATGCCTATTTAGACAGAGCTGCAAGGAGGGTGGAGACAACACAGGCTCTGGTGTGTAGTCCACAGCTGATCATCACTGTTTGTGAACCAGAGACCCGCATCTTAAAAGAAGCTGCTTCTTTTTATTTATTTATTTATTTTTTATTTTACAACACCATTCAGTTCCACATAATAGCCACAGATTCCCATGCTCTCCCCCCCCCCCCCCGCCTCTCCCTCCCCCAACCCACCCCCATTCCCACCTCCTCCAGATCAAGGTCTCCCCCGAGGACTGGGATTGACCTGATAGACTCAGTCCAGGCAGGTCCAGTCCCCTCCTCCCAGACCGAGCCAAGCGTCCCTGCATAAGTCCCAGGATTCAAACAGCCAACTCCTGCAACAAGCCCAGGACCTGGCACCACCGCCCAGCTGCCTCCCAAACAGATCAAGCCAAATGACTGTCTCACCCATTCAGAGGGCCTGACCCAGTTGGGGGCCCCTCAGCCTTTGGTTCATAGTTCATGTGCTTCCATTCATTTGGTTATTTGTCCCTGTGAGAAGCTGCTTCTTTGTGGTGTTCTTCCTGAATGTGGGTAGGCTCACACTCAGCTTGTCATCTCAGCCCCGGGCACCATGGTGGAGCTGAAAGTGAGCTTCTTAGCTTCTGTTTTCCTGTTGTTTTGAATATTGAGGATGAAGCCTTTTCTAGGAAACAAATGTTCTTTTTTCTCTCTCATTTGTGATCCGGCAATCTATCACTTGAAACTCTGAGAGAAGGTGTGTTTTCTCAGCTCTAGTGAGGTTGTCTTATGGGAGAAGTTCTGCACAGTACAAGTTCGAGGAAGCCAGTGATGTGATTTAGAAGCAATCCACTAGGTCAGAGACAATGCTAAATCAGAGTGTGGTGAGGGCGAAGCCGAGAGAGCTGGAACAGTTAGATATTTTGTCTACAAATCAAGAGTACGGTAAACTTTCTTACTTTTAACTTCTGTTGAAATGATGACCATAAACCACACACAGTGCTAAAAACCAATTAAACAGCCACCTTAAATCAATAAAAAGAGAGCAAATAGAATTTTAAGTAATACTTGTTCCTGTGAAATACTTCAAGCTTGGGACCTGTCTAATACTGATATTCCTGGAAGTTGTCTTTGCTGATTGGTGACTCAATCAGCCCGTTCCTATCATCTTCGCTGGTTTCAGTTTTGAGCGAGGCCTCCCCTCCATGGTGTGTCCCCATGATTGTCATTAGCAGCAGCAGCAGCAGCAGCAGCAGCAGCAGCAGCAGCAACACACACCAGCGCTATCATCAGCCCCATCACCATCATTAAGACCATCATCATTATCATCGCCTTTGTGAACATTACAATCATCATCATCGTTGATGATGTTGTCATCATCACCATCATCACCAGCACAATTGTAACCATCACCGTCATCATGATCATTATAATACTTTTCTTCTAGCCATGGGTCCAACTAAGAGGTTCTCTTTTTTTTTTCCTGATTGTCTAAAGCCTACTCATCCCTATCATGCTCTTTATTATTTCATTCATTCTATCAAAATAGTCCTCCAACACTTCCATTTCTTATCTTTTTGATTGTGAGCCTAACCTTTAAGAGCTAAGCCATCTCTCCAGCCCCATTTCCACTCCTTAAGGAGTGCTTTAAGATTGTCTGTGTCTCTTATGGGCCACTCTATACACCCAGCTTCCTAAAACTATTTATAAATTTCTAATTCTTCTCTAGTTTCATAGTCCCTTGGCCTCTGTGTTCATCAGAAATGACTTGGTGACATAGAAACAAAAGATTTACAAATGCCAGTTATATAGCTTTAGCTTTTTGTGTGTGCATAGTATCAGTTACAGGTCCAGGTGATTTTCCAAGCAACTGGGCTATATGTGGGGACTTAGGGATACAGACTAAGGGAAATTCTTCTTTCTGGATCTACAGACCAGATCACAGGCCATCATAGACTGTACATAGAGGGTACTTTTTCCTGACTCTTCCAGGATGTGACATGTCTTCTTACTCATGTCTCATTGGTTAATTGATCTTAAGATGTGGTGTGTTCCAATGCTAAAGAGGAGTATAGTGTGCCTGGAGTGAGACAGGGTGATATGTTCAGAGAGATGAGAGCTTGAGGATCACAGAAGACTGTATTTTCTGTGAATGTAATAGAAAACCATTGAAGATTTATGGATAGACAGGCATCATGACCTATGTTGAATGATGATTGAAGGGAGCAAGAGTGTAAGCTGGCAAGTCAGCTCAGGGGTCAAAACAAGAATTCAGGAGAGATGATGGTGTTCAGACTAGGAGGGTACCAACAAAGAAGATATTTTAAATTATACACATACACACACATTTTATATACATTTAAATGTAAAATATATGTACTTTTAAACACATATGTGCTATATTAATGTATTGTATATTATACACATATGTAGTACCGTTATGTGTTATGAATATTTATATTTTAATCAAAAAAGAAAAACTTAACTTTATGATTTGCTAGTATCTGAAGATACATTTTGGGTCCATTTTATGATACTTAACATTTATCTTTTCAGATAATTTTTTTCATGTGTTATATTGCAAAACCAAAATGATAAAGATAGAAGGGTTGGTACTATTATCATCCCTCTCCGACATGCCATGTTTATGGAGACCATCATTGGTACAAGTACTACATGAAAAGTTCCTGGACCCTTATGATCCTGGTACCCGAGAATGGAGCTTTTACCATGAGGAGTTTTCAACCCCTTAGGGGTCAAACAACCCTTTCACAGGGGTCACACTTCAGATATCCTGTATATCAAGATATTTACATTATGATCCGTAACAGTAGCAAATTGACAGTTGTGAAGTAGTAACATAATTAATTTTATGGTTGGGGGTCATCACAACAATGAGGAACTGTATTAAGGGGTACCAGCACTAGGGAGGTTGAAAACCACTGGCTTATAGGAACCCGCTTTCCCCTTACCAGACGCTACAGCACTCACATCATAAGATCTCAGGGGGGAAAAATTTAGTCAACAGAGTCAAATGGTGGTGAGATGCATTCTGTGTAATCCCCGCTCTCATCGAATCTAAGCGCCTCTTAATAAAACTCACAGTTGTTTTGGAGAAGGGATATAGGACTCCAGCCTCTCCAGCCTGCTGAGCTACCACCTGTTCCCGGCAGGGGCTGCACCGTTAATCCCCTGAGCACCATTGCTTATTTCCTAGACTGCTTTCCCTTCCAGGAAGAAAATAACCACTGGTGTGTGAGTTAAATGGAGTCTCTTTCCAATGCCACCAGCATGTGTGTGGCTACTGCCTGTGCTGTGCTACCCGAGAGCTCCAATGGTGAGGGCTTTCCCTATATCCTTCTGGAAATTTTATTTTAGCTGCCTAGAACTCACTTTTTCTGTCCCAGGCTGTCAAAGTGTTGGTCACTTCCCTTCACTGGACTGGGCCTCAGTTTATATATTCATGGTATTGTCTTGTGATAGTGATAGTCAGTAGACCAAGTGTGACTATGCTAGATGGATGCACATCGGCCCTTTAATGTGTTATTGAATGCAGAGTCAAGAGACCACATCTTTCTGGTATTGATCTTATTCTGCCTAAATGGTCCTTTTTTGGTTTTCACCAGTGCCCCCTAAAAATTACTGCACTAACCATCAGCAATAGGAATTAGATGTGCAGCCTTGAGTGTGTTAGCTCTTTGATGGATGAACGTGCTGCAAACATTCCCCCAGTTACTGACTGTGTTGGCTAATTGTACTGTACCATACCATCTACTATGCCTATCCCTATCCTTTTCTGCCCCGGTATGCAGAGCTCTGTATCCTCCATCCTCCAAGTGCCTTCACAGCCTTCTCTCTGTTGGTGTCAGCCAATGAGAGGCAGCATACTGAGTTGGAGGAGGGAGGTCACAGTGTTTTTCCCTGCTCTCTTTTTCTTTGAACAGTAGTCCTGCTTGACAGCTAGATCCTCTTCCGGGCTTCTGGTTCTTGGTTCTGGCAGCATTATTTCCTCCCTCCACCTTCTTCTTGAGGCCAAGGGTGTCAATGCCCCAGTGTTATGCCAACTTCTGGGTACTTTGACATCTCCTTGGGGCTTCCTTAAACCTGCTGCTGTTTTGTCACTAAGTTGTTTTCAAAGCCCACATTTGGTAGCTTCTATTTCCTGCTGGTCTTTCATTCACAGACATCTCTCTCTGAAAGGGGGGCAGGATTCTGCTCTAGACCTCTGAACTCCCTCTGTTGACTCATCATCCAGAGGTTATACACTCACTATTTCCAGGCCTATAGTCTGGCTAAGGAACTTTATGGCCACAGGCAGGGATGCCTATAACACTGTCTGCCAATTAGGACACACCAGAGTGGGTAGGTTTGAAACCAAGGGAGAAGGTACTGAGCTGAAATGTAAAGGCCCTTTTACTACCTGAGGGAGTCCGCAGGTTTTTCTGGAGATATATGATCTCATACCATCCAAAATACTGCTTTTGGAGCTGGTGATGAGATGACTTCTCAGGTAAAGATGCTTTCCATCAAGAATGGTGACCTGAATTTGATGGAAGGACCCCTGATAGAAGAAGAGAACTGACTCTTTCAAGCTGTTCTCTGGTTTCTACATGGGCACTGTGGCACATATGTGTCCACACACACACATAAATAAATAAACAAATGTAATAAAATTAAAACAAAATAATTACTGATGGTGATAAAATATATTTTTATTTATCGAGCATCTAATATATGTCAGATATTGGAGCACATAGCAACTGTACTCCTTCTGATTGTACCTTCTTCTGATTGTCCCATGACAATGTTGATATAGTAGCATTCATTGTATTCACATTCACAAGTAGCTTGGCGATGAGATATGTCAGATGGTGATAGCCAGGTCTGTTTGACTCCAAACCAGATCAGTTCTTTGATTTACGCCACATGGACTCATGAAGAAGAAAACCAGCCAGGTAATGTATGTGATCCAGAACTCAGGTAGGACATGATTCAAACTCTGTGTGGTAGATGGTTACATCCAGAAAGAGCAATGTAGGACAGGACATGTTTCATCAAGGAGACAAGATCCAACTTGCAGCTTGAAGGAGAGACATGAGGAAATGTGGAGAAAAGGAAAAGGAGAAGTGAGGTCATAAATACTAGTGCTCAGTGCAGAGCTAATTACCCCAGCCTCAAGAAGAGGCTGCTCATGCCATGTCTGTCTTCCCAGAACCAGTCAGGGTTTCAGGTGTAGCTCTGCAGTTTAACTTTCCTAAGGCACAGCTGCCTGTACTCAAAAGGTTCTTTAAAACCGTAGTTATCTCACATTTGACTTCCAGTCAGAATAGGGGCTACCAGCTTCTGCGTTGCCTTGTTCCTTGATTTGGGGCCACACCCAAGGACACTTCATCAGTCTACATCATCACACATGTCTCCATTCATTTACTTACTTAGATCATGCATCCATCCATGGGTTGCTTGTGCATTCTAACCACGTGTCTATATTCTAATCATTCTGCAAATCCTGGGCTGTGGACCCAGACACACCCCAGTACTCAAGCTACTTGTGTATAAGATGAAAGTCACTATATTCACATTGTTAGGGGACAATCATAATTGGAGATACCTATATTCAATTACTGTACTCCTGACACGTGTGAGGTGCTCAATAAATTATGTATTTTTATGATGGTGGGTAATACTCCCATGTTGATGGGGAGCCACAGCTGTTTCACAAATCCCTAACCACTTCTCTCTCTGTTTATGATGTTCTTTTGTTCCTACAGGTAGTCCTACTAGATTTTTGTTGCTCTTCTTTAGACATCTGCTGCCCACAAACATCCTACTTTTGACCCACTCATCTCCCTCACACTCCTCAGATATCTTTGTAACATGCTCCATTCACCCCTAACTGATTTCTTCAGCACTCTGTTGCCTCTGTACCGTCTTCATCTGAACAGTTCATCTCTCTATCTCCACACTGTTTTTCATGCTGAGGTCTGTCACCCCTCTCATCACGTTTCATTCACTCACCCCATTGCAGTCTTCCTACCAATTCATGGAAGCACAGGTGCCACAGTCTTCATTGGCCTCCAGATGGCTGAACCAATAGGATGTTTTCAGGTCTTTTCCTGTTTTCTGTGGCACATGGCCTTGACTTCCTTCTTCCTTCAGGATCTGCTTGCTGTCTTTGTCCCAGTGATCTCTGGGGTCCCGTGTCCTCTGCAGTTTCCTTCTTTCCCTCAGACCATCCCCCTTGTCTTTCCTTGTCTTTTCTCATCTCCTCTCCTAATTTGATCCCTAAATTTGGACTCATTATCTTTCTCTATGGAGCCCTCCCATCACATGATAGATTGTGTCCTGCACAGGTTGGTCCTGGTAAACCTGACTTGGTTGACTTAGAAATGAAGACATGACACACCGATGAAAGGACAGATACACATACAGAAATGGTAGGCTCATATGGGCTGTGCTTGCACTAATAAAGGGCACTAACTACATAACCCAGAAACTCAGTACATTTATTAGTGGTCAGTGCTTTCTGCACACACCGTCAGCATTCTGCATACACACTGGACCGGGAGAAGGCTTTGCCATGTTCCCGAGCCTCATTTGGGGAAGACTTTGCTATTTCCATGGGTCTGGGGCACTGAGATCCTTGCTTGACATTGTGTCAACAGCACACATTCATTCAGGACTCTATTTACCCCTTACACATTCACTCAGGGCTTTTGACCCCTCCACCCGGCAATGATACGCTGACTAGATGAGTGGACTCTGCTCAGTTGACTCGGGGTGAGCTCTGCATCTTGGATTCACCATGTCATAATTAGGTGACTTAACATGCCTTATTATGGCTGTACATTGGAATAGAGCCTGGCATTAATATCACACACATTAATGCTTCAGAATCATGAATTAGTGACTATCTTACTGTCACACCAAGAAATCTAGTTGTTTTCCCTTACTGCTCCTTTTTTCTCACCCCATCATTCAATCCAGTGCCAGGCATACTGATCTCTTGCCTCTCAGAGCTGGGCATGTTTTGTTTTCTTAATAGTTGCCCCAGTTCAGGGACTCATGAGACATTTGATCCTTTACTGTTCTATGTATTTCCAGCTTTACTGCCTTGATCCAATTTTTACTTTGAAGCCAAAGTAATTTTTCTAAGAAACAAGTATGACCTCACTCGTGCTTAGAATCCTGCTGGGGCTGCTACTGCCTACAGGCTGGAGCCCAAATGCTCTGGTGTGTAATAGGAGGCCCCTATAGGTCTGTTTCTTTATCCCTTCCAGGTAGTCCTGCCTCCTTCTAGTTTCCCAATATCCATCCCATAACCTAGCCACATGATTTTTCAAAATTGCTCGTTAAATAAAGGCCCCATCCTGCTGGAATCAAATGCCCCATTAATCTACATATTTGACAAGGACCTTACAATTTGAACTGCCTCTTTGATGATTCTTATGTTTTTTTTTCTCTTTTCCCTCCCTCCTTCTTTTTGATCTTATACATCGATCAGAGCCAGGTTTTATTCCAGCATATTTGGGTAACAATAGATATAATTGTCAGCTTCCCTGGGGCTGGCCAGGTTTTTATGAAATTAGACATATTTGTCTTGATGTTTAGGAGCGAGCATGAAATTCAAATCTGTGTGTTGGCATTCTGCGGGTTGGGCCTTTAATATTCAATGACATAACTTCATTGCGGTTTGACAACACTATATAGAAGTTGTGCTTACCATTGAAAATTAAAGCCACTGAAAGCGTTGACAACAGCAAAAGTGTGAATGCTTCTCAGCTCCTGAGCTGATTGCTATTCCAGTTTGTCTAGAACTGCTTATTGTGTTTGCAATGCCGTCAGTTCTACTTAGAGACTACTCGAAGTCAATGCCGTACAGGTAAGTTCCACAGCATTCTCTGCTTTCCTGCCTCTCTCCACCCGTTCATCGCCTTCCAAAGCTTTTCTGCTGAAGGTTTATGTGCATTCAGTTACAGAGTCCCAGGCTCCCTCAACCTCTGAACCAGTTAGTTTGTTCACTTCTCTTGTGGGTGACTGGATCCAGCCGTCCTTTGGTTTCTTCTTTGCATCATTTCCATTTTCTTTTTCTCTCACATAAATATGAAAGACATTGAACTGTAGTGACTTATTCCACAAGTCCTCTGTACTTGTCAATCACGTCTTCCTGTGTATATTGTGAAACTTGAGTGGGTAGTGAGAAAGATTTTGTGTCTGAGGAAGGATTACAAGGGGTTATTCCTTTAACTTGATTATTTACTATCCTCTTCAGTGTGTGTGTGTGTGTGTGTGTGTGTGTGTGTGTGTGTGTGTGTGTGTGTGTGTGTGTACATACATGCATACAGGGACCTGCTGAGTCCAAAAGAGGGCATCGGGTCTCATAGAGCTGAAGTTATAGGTTACACACTTCCTGACATGGGTGCTTGACCCAAATGTGGGTTCTCTGGCAGAACACCAAGAACTGAGCGATATCTCCAGACCCCTGATTCGAAGAGTCCAGCTGATTCTAAGAGAAGGAAGAGTACATTCTGTTAACTATGAATTCAGTTTGGATCCTCTCAATGTTTAAATGATTAAAAAAAAAACCCTCAAGAATAATGAAAAACAATTTGCTTTGCTGGTGTTGGTGGTAATACTGTCGCCGAAGACCAGTTGGCAGACAATTCTGACATGCTTCTGTTTAACTTGGCTGTGTGGCCTTGTCTTTGAAGATTTTCTCCCCCATTATTAGTCAGTATAGGGATGTTTATCTGAAAGTATCCTTCCTCAAGTCTTTCATCTTCAAGCAAGCTGAAACCCCTGGGATGTAAAAGTAAGATGCAGATAGGACAGCTGGGGGTTGTCTGGGGAACTGAGCACAGTGACCCTTGAAAGACCTTTATGGACCAAAAAGGTGTTCTGTTTGCAGGTTTAGGGTGAGTGGACAGCTGTGTGTGTACCCACATCTTCAGTTTTGGGGAGCCTGCTATAGTTGACCTCTTTCTGCTGATAGTTCCTTCACTGGCTGGGATGCAGGAAAACATTGGCTGCTTCTTTCTGCTTGACCCACATCTAGTCCCTGAGAAATACTTACCCATTCCTGTTCTATTCTAGGAGGGAAGCTGAGGCTTGGTAGAACAGCTCTCAGCACTGTCCCCTTGAGTCTCTGGAGTTCTGAGCAGGGTTCTGGCTGTGGGTCCTAATGTCCTTAATTTTCCCAGGAGTGAGCCACATGGCAATATTCTGTGTCTTTGAAGTGCAGAAATACATTTCAGATTTCTGCAAGTGGTTCCATTGGGGAATTCCTTGTTAGGGGTATGAATATATAGCTCTTTTACACTCTCCCCAAATGTTTACCTGAATGGAAAGATCTAAAAATTGCAAAAACTACTCTATTTCTTTTCCTTTGTAAAGCTTATCTAAAGGGATAGGTCTGAAAACTGAAGTCTAATGTGTCCCACTGTGCCCTCTGGCTCATGCTTCTAACTTGTAAAGACCTTATAGTTCACAGAGGGTGATTAGATCTAATAAGGAAGAGGTTAAAAGGTAATAAAAGAGATATTAGTAGTCAAGTGTCAGCAAATTTCAATAACAGACAGTTATCACTATGCTTCAGGTTGGTTTTGGATAGTGGTTTTGGTTAGTGGGGTGGAGTCTCAAGCATGTGGGCTCACAGCATTCAGCTTCAGTCTATTGCTTTTCTACTTGAAATTCAAGATTCAAACATTGAGATGATGAGCCAAGCTTCAAGGATTCTCCTGGCTGGAAATGACTGGCTGAGAAAATGCATCCAGGGTCCAGGCAGCTCCTCCAGGGGGGAGCTGAGATGATAAAATACAGCACTTATACTAAGCACCATATGTATGTGAACCTTGTCCTATTAGCCTACATGTGTTTTGGGCCAATACTAGAAGACTCCTAAGAGACTCACTAATGGGAGAAGAGGTAAACTTGGATCACCAGTATTCACTTTGCAGAAGCATTCAGACATCCAATTGATCAACTCTTCCTTTAATATATACATGTATTCAATATGTAAATACACATACCATGCATCGTATTATCCAAGATTGTGTTCCAGGAGTTGTGAGAGATGGTAAAATTTCTCAGGTAGCTCCAGAGATGAGAAATACACAGCCAGCATGTGGACTTACTACATGAGACAGTGAATCACTATATTTGAATGTGGAGAATGAGAATATTTTCCAGGTAAACATAATAAAAGATGCCTTTCGGCTTCTATAGTACAAGGAAGCTTTATTGGAAGGAGAGAATGGAGCTGAGTCTCCTTCTGAAATTCATTGTCTCATCAAGCACTGACTTCCTGGTTATGCCCAAACCTGGTCCTGGGGTTCCCTGAGTGCATAACTGTTGAGCTTATGCTGTCCTTCCCAAGATACTGACCTGGTTTCTGACTGACCACTCCCAAAACTCCAGCAGTTCAGTGCTTTCAGAATATTTATGCTATGCTTAGAATTTTTCCTGGAACATAGCAGGTCTTCCTCAAGGACTTGTGGGTTTACTGAATGAGAAACTGAAAGACAGCTTCAAGGGTCAGGTTGATGCAATGCCCCTATAGCTTTAAACTTGACTAGGATGGGGTCAAACAGGTCATGCTAGAGAAGACAATATCAAACAAAGGGCTGGTCCTGACAAAATATGTCTGTCCCTCAAGAACCTTGGCCTTCTGGGTATTTTTCTCTACCTCTTCAGTTATTAGTTTAATTTCTCTCTTTGGGGTGGGGGTTATGTCATACTTTCTGTCTCTTTCTTAAGGCAAATGACAATCTTTGCTTTAAAAACTCCCATGAAGCTGTTATCAGGGCTGACATACGTTTGGATGGGGAAAGAGTGAGCGAGAACTTCAGCTTTTCACATTTTCTATTTTTTATTGCCAGAAAGTTCTGGTTTAAGTGCCTACGTGGTTTCTCTACCTGGCACTGGAAGTCATTTTTTCTGTTCCTGGTTCTGTTTCACATGGATAATTTCTGGCGAGGCTTCTCTCCCCAAGGAACACTTTCAGAGTCAAACTAGGCTCCTTTTCAGAACTCTGCTAGGCTTCTCCTCACTCTGACCCACTTCACCAGGTCCTGGTGGTCCTTCTCCCTCTTGGAAGAAGCAGGCATAATTTCAGTGCAAATGGAAGATGATTTCCCCAGAACATCAGCATCACCAGGATCTGTGTAAGAAAATGGCTTAGTATACGAAGTGCTGGGAGGCCCTGAGCAGCTGGAGTGGCTCACCCTTAGGGTAGAGGAGCCCATGTCCCTGAAATTTCATTACTAGGTGACTGTTTCAGTCTGTCCACACCAGAGAGCATCAGAACACAGTTTTGGCTTCTCCTCCTCCTCCCACCAGTCTGCAAGGTTCCTGAGTTTGCAGACTGAAGCTGCTGTTTAATTTCTAACCTCCCATGGTTCCCAATTTGGGGCTCACCTATGGGGTCCATCCACTCAATTAGGGCAGGCATTAAAGACCATGGCTTCTTTTTTTGGTGCATTGTGGGAGGCAGCAGTGTGTCCCCAGCAGCCTTCCCTTCTCCATAGGCTTCCTCCAGGACTTTGCCAGGAAGGATCTTCCTTGTCATTGCTGTGGAAAACATTATGTTACATAGGCTTGAGAGCCTATATGGGCTAGGCTTTGAAGAAATGGGACAGTTAGGGTAAAACTCTAGGAGATAGCCAAGGGATAATGACATTAGATATGGAGTCAACAAAGAACATCATTTCTACTTTTGACATTTTGTGGAGGATGACACCAGTGACCCATCACTGTTCTCCTCTGTGGAGTATAAATCATCATTCTAATAACATGGAAAACTTCTCTCCTAACCTTATATTTTCTTTTTATTAACTCATTGAGTCCAGTTACTTCTGCTGGTATGTACCTTGGTATAGGGCCATTTGCTAGAGCATGGGTAACCTACTAGGAACCACATCCCGGAAGAAAACTGACTATATCAAGAATACTTTTTTTTTTATTTTTACTTTGTAGTGAATGACTGGAGACTCACAGTTCAGTGATCTTCCCAGGGTGATATGACCACTTAGTGTGAATCTGGCACCAAATTCAAGTGTGATCCCAAAGCTGTTCTGCTCTACAGACATCCTGTCAGTTCATTCTCTCTCTCTCTCTTCTCTCTCTTTCTCTCTCTCTCCACCCCTTTCTTTCTCTCCCTCCCTCTCAGCTTGACATGTATAGATGTGAATTTTAGAATAGTGTGGGAATATTGATTTGTGTATATCACCCATTGGTTCCAGAAGAGTCTAGAAGTGACAGCAGGGAGAGTTCTAGAAACTAATCTAACCCACACTTTGAAAAAGACTTGCAAGGTCTGTGCACTCTGATTCTCCTCAATCTTTTCTCTCCCTCTTGTTCTTGGCAACTGTCCCTTAAGCCCGTCTGTTCTCTGCCTCTAATATATTATGCTGATATTTTATTACCAAACAATTACATTCACTAATTTGAAAAGGAAACGAGCAGGAAATTGCAATTATAAGAGTAAAAGCAACGGTCTTTTATGCATATGAAATACGGTTTGTCACTGCTGCAAAACAGACTTCCCCTCTTCCGTGGCTCTTCACTGCCTTGTCTTTAATAATTGAGCAGAGAGCAGAGTAATAATTAGATTCCTGATAGCAGAGGAGATGCTGGTGGATTTGCAGCATGTGGAGGCTCGGCTTGGAGCATGAGCTGCCACCATGCCTCCACAGGGAGAAGCATTCTTCATGCTGTTTCTGTTGAGCACTGTCCAAAGCATTCTCTGAATCCATGTATCCTATGCAGATTAGTTATTTGTTCACAACTAGTGTTTTCTCTCTGCTCTGGAATGCTTTCCCATTAGTGGACTGGAAGCTTGGCCCAGACTTGCCTTGGTCCCTGGAATATTAGTCGATGTGACATACACTGCTTGTAACCAAGCAGAAGCTAGCACTGGGCCTGCATGGTTTGGCTCTGCTTCCCATGAGTCATTCAGGGTGGTGGATGCTCCTTTCAGGCCCCTAGGTGATCATTCTATACAGAACCATGCCACTGACTCCTAGGGGAAATGTGGAGAGAGCAAGGAATAAAGGATTGCTCTTTTTAGCCACTGATCTTTAGAGCTGTGTTTTAATCACAACCTAGCCCAGCCTGTACCTACTGGTAGATCTGTGATTTCATTTGACTCATTATATCCATAGGATAGAGAAAAAGCTGATCACATTGGGCAGGTGTGTGGGAAAGAACAAGTGACATGGAATCTAAGGTGCCTAGGCTATAAGACTTCTCCTTATCTTTGCTCACCCAAGCAGCCTATCTTGCTGAAAAGCTGTTTATCTGTGACAAGGCAGTGAAAGTATCTACCTAGAAGATGCCTTGAGGATCCAAGTCAGTGTGTGCCAGAGGTCCAGGCACAGCAGAATGCTCCTCACAGAATAACCTCAGGAAATATAATTTATTTAAATGACATTATTATTTAAAAGTTCCTCCTTTGACATTATCTCCATCAAACAGATAAGAATGCCAAGGGTGACCAAATCTGCTGCAGAGACCCACCTGAGCTACTATGATGATAACCAGGCACAATGGCTTCTGTACTTTGGATCCATAGCCTTCCCACTGGGCTCACAGTGACTGCTTTTCATGCGGGGAATAATCCTGGGGATAGTGGGTGGGGGAGGGTATCAAATAAGGAACTACTGCTCCTCCACGAAATGCAGAGTCTACTTTAATGAGATGAGTGAGGTAGCAGCGTTATTGTTAAAGACATCTCTTGCTTCTCCAATGTACACTATATTACAAAGCCTCTACTCTGTGTATATGAGAATCACCCAAGGAGCTTGGCACAATGCCTATCCCCCAACCCTTCCTTAGAATTTCTGCTTTAATAGTACCCTGGGTAGCTTAGAGGCAGCAGAGGAAAATAGATTCCATCAAGTTTCCCCTCATCCAACTCCTACAAATTAATGGCAGAAGCTTAGACCGCTCTGAGCCTTAGTGTCTTCATCTGAGAGATGGGGCTGACAGAGAGAGCTGTTTTATATGCTGTAATGAGGATTAAAGGAGCTCAGATATTCAGTCATTCAGAAGTGCCATTCATCAGTACTCTGATACAGGAGTTCTTAGGACCCTGACTCCAGAGACATCTCTTTGGGTTGCTGGGAATAGCCCTATTCTCTGATTTTGCACTGGGAACCCCTTTATGGTTCTTCTTAAACCAGTGGCCTCAACATTGTGCAATCAACCTGGGAGTTCCCCAGTAGCAGAAGTGTTGAGTGTAGTGGGAATATTTAGGGCTGCCTTGCACATCGTGCTAACTCATGAATCACAAATGTGCTTCCAACTTCTGCTCCTTGCTATAAGGGTTTGCCTTCAGGAGGAGAAATTCATTGTAAACTTCATTTGCGATCATCTTAGTCTGGCAGGTAGGCAACAGTCCAGAGAAAGGGCTGATGGACGGTGGCCTGGGGCTTCAGACGGGGCTGGATTTGTATTTTATTTACTGCTCCTACCCTGAGCTAGGTGCCTCATTTTGTCTCTCCTTAGTCACTGAGTATTAGAGTTCATAAGAGCCACGTTTTCTATACAAAAGGCTCCTCCCCCATTTTAATTTCTTTGGATAAATTGTGTCCTGTTTATGATCACTAAGCATGGGATGCTTTTCATTCAGCAAAAATCTGCAGGTGAGTTTGATACTTGGAGAAAGCAGAGGCTACTGAGAGGCCTCCCATTCCCAACCGTTCTGTGCTTCTGTCGATGCTTGGCTCGGGTCTTTTGAATTGCCTTCAAATCCATGTCTGTAGTTGATCTTCATAGACAGTCTGGTTGCAAGAGCCTGCTCTGCCTGTTCCTCTAGTTCCTGAGGCCAGGGGATGGAAAACTCTGTGAGGTTCTTCTTGCCACTATCCCATGCAGTTCCCTCTGCAAGCTATCCTCCTAGTGTGGGGTACCAAGGTGAGAGAACGCTGATGGTCTTTTTCGAAGAGAGACAGGATTACAGCTGAAATGGCCTCCCTAGAAGAATGTGTAGATTGTGTATCTCTAAATAGACTGACCACCTGTGATCAAGCTCCAATTCTATAGCTGCTTGGGGGTGGTGACCTTAGAACGCAACTTCATCTTCCTTTTGTTTTAGCATCCTCAACCTAGAGGATGCATGAGAACAGCCTTTCTGCCTCATAGTGCTGTCCTGAAAATAAAAATGAAGATACAGAAACACATTAATATAGAAAACATAAATGGAAACAACATAGAACGGGGCCTGTCTGGCATTTGATAGCACCTCTGTTAACATGAACAATTATAAATCCCTTAGATCGGAATTTGAATATGGTGAGACATAGGTTTTATTGCATTTTGTTTGTTCAATTAGAATTGATTTTAATTATAAAAGGAATTGATGCATGAATTCTTATAAAAATAAAAATGTGACAACGAAAGGTAAATTCCATTTTGGCCACACACATTCCCAAACTCTCTGAAGCACTTACCAGTTTTTTAGTTTTCTATACACCTTTTGAAAGAAGATTTTAAAGCTGTAGATGTATGCCTGCAGAAGATAAGAGCACAAGAATATACCTCTCTGCTTGTATATCTAACTATGAAGTATTTGTGCTATCTCTATTAATTACCTTTCTCTTTATTGTGACAAAATGCAAGAGCAACTTAGTGAGCGAGGGCTCTGTTCTGGTTCTTAGTTGGAGGTATAGTCCACCCCAGTAACGAAGGCATCAAGTCAAGAGCATCTTTAGCTGTGACAGCAGAAACAAGAGGCAGTTGTTCACATTGCATCCTCAGTCAGGAAGCAGAGACAAATGAATGCCAGTGCTTGATTTGCTCTGGTTTCTCCCTTTAGAACTTATTTTTTTTTTATATTTTGAGACAATATAATCTCATCGTTTCCCCTTCCTGTTCTTTCCTCTAAACCCTCCCATACATATCCATTCTTACTCTTTTTCAAATTATATATTGAATATGTATGAATAATGGGAACATATATATTCCTATTATATACAAATGCATGTGTATATAGATATCCCTAAATATACAAGAAGTACCTGGCTCTGTCTGTATAATATTTCTTATGTGTTTGCTTTTAGGGCTGACCATTTGGTATTGGATAACCAATTGGTGTTCTCCTTCCCAGAGAGAACTGTCTCTCCCATTCTCAGCATTCATTAGTTGCCTGTAGTTCTTTGTGTAGGGTTGAGGCCCCTTGGGTTTTCCCCTATCCATGTTAGCATATTTACTGTTGTTTTATTTGTTCATTTCATGTTTATACAGTCATGTTGGTGAGACTTTGTGGGTATAAATTCTGACATTCCAAGGAGATAAGCAAACTCCCTGATCATCTCGTTCTTACAACCTTTCCATCTACTCTTCTGCAATTTTCTCTGAACCTTAGGTGCAAGAATTGTATTATAGATGTATCTTTTGGAATTGGGTGACACAGTTCTTCATTTTGATTGGTTATAGTGTTCTAAAATGGTGTAGTAGTGGCATGCATACCTTGGTGGTAACCAACAGCTTTCTAATTAGACTTAAAATCTACTCAACAAAAGGACAGTCATCCATAGTATTGGAAACATAGCCAAATACCCAGGATTAGTGAAACCATGGATCTTGGAGGAAAACTCACACTGCCAACTTACTAAACCAGCATAATCTCTAACTAAATTTTAAACATTTGTTTTTACACTCAAAAATAAGTGTAGTCTGTACACTTCATCAAGAAACCTTCTTCTTCCAACAGAAGGTTTATTTCTTTTTTATTCAATCCTGGATCCCAACACATGGGATGTTACCATCCACACTTGGTATTATCATTTTTATGACTCCATACTATTATACTATGGAGTCATGAAATAACATTTTTAATCTTGTTGTTGATTAACATTTCTCTTGACCCACAGCATGCTTCTGTGATGTGCTTGTGGCTATCTCTATGTGTGGAAATATCTTAAAAGTTTCCTGAGGGCTATCCAGTCATGAAATGGTTGTACAGTATTGTACTTCTCTCAGCTGTGTGCAGATCATGTTCATTACAACTTTATCATACTTGCAGATTACTAAACTCTAATTTTGACAATCCAATGCGGTAGGAAAATATAGAATTTGATTGATTTTTAATTTGAATTTTCCTTACTCCTAGTAAACCCAAGCCTTTGTTTACAACTATGCTCATCAGTCATTTTTCTTTGGTGAATTAACTGAATTTATTGCCTATTGTTTTTGTTGAGTCATCTCTCATTTTCTTAGTTATTTTTTGGAGTTTAAAATAATGCTATTTGGATAATATCCCTTTAGGTGTTATGTTTGGTGTCAGGGCTTTCTCTCTGTTCATCACTTGCTTTTTGTCATATACATGTGCTTCATTTATTCAGTTCATTTGCATTACATCACCTTGTTTTTTTTTGATAACTTTTGTTTTTGCATTCTACCCATAAATAGACTCTGCTTACTTGTAGCATAAGTACATTTTGCAGGAGTTATTTTTTTTCTATTTTTAAAAAGCATAAAGCCTGTCATTTATCTCAGCTTTATTTTGGTAAATGATCCAAAATAAGATCTATTTTTTTCTTGTTAGTTATTGAACAAAGAGATTTACATACATGATACTGATCATTTAAACTATCTGGGATTTTGAGCAGTCTAAAATTCATCTTCCAATATGGAAATGAACTGGGGGATCATGATAGATTGTCTTCATAGTCAACTTAGATGACTTTGGATCACTTTGAAGACATACCTCTGGGTGCATTTCAGATATTTTTAGAGAGGATTAACTAAGGAGACAGGGCTGATTTTGACTGGGTGGAACCATCTCATGGCCTGGGGTCAGAGACTGAATAAAAAGGGAGATAGGAGAAGGTCATTCTCTACCTCCTAGTGTGCCCAGATGTGAGTAGTCCCAGCCACATGTTCGTGATACCAAGAGCTCTGCCATGCTCTATTTTCATGGACTGTATCTTATTAACCTTGAGCCCATATGACTCATTTTTTTTCCCCTTAGGACCTGTAGTCTTAAGTACTGAGTGATAACACTAAGAAGAAGAATTAGACAATGTGGAGAAGAGGCACTCCCGTGTATGAGCTGAAGTCACCAAGCATCTCTAAATATCAGGAAGACATGTATTCCAGTGGGTATTTGACTTTTGAACAAGACAAGGAATCCTACAGTCTTGGTAATACCATTAGGTCATATGACTCAGCTTTGGTAGCTGCTTTACTTGAGGATGGGAGGAGATGATTGGTATCTTATGCAAAGCCAGGTCCCACTCCTCACTTACAAGGATACAGGCCCATACTTTGTTTCCTTTACTTTATATAGTATGGCATCAGGGACTGTGCACACCACTCATTACTTACTTACTTATACTATGCCTTTGACTAGCAAGGAAGGCTAAGTGTGAGGTTGGGGTCATTAGTGGGGTGACCAAAGGAGAAAGAGGAAGAGAAACTGAGGGAGAGCACTTTCTTGTCTCATCCTGTACATCTTATAGCCCCACCACCCACTCTACAATATGAATGGGAATATGGCCTCTACCAGTCCTCTGCTCACCAAAGAAATGCAAACCGTATCCTTGAAGATGGTGAAACATGCTTATGGTCCACACCCCAGCATTTATTATATATCACCAAGACAGGAAAATGTATTCTCTACCCACAACAACACGGAAGTTGTCCCTTACCTGCACATCTTCCTGGAGAAAACATTTCCTGGATCCTCCAGAGGACATAGGGGCTTTATGTGCTATAACAGAGGATCTATTCCTAGGACAACATCCTCAAGTCTTGGGAAAGAGCTTCTGATATGATTGTGAACTTACATGCACTTTTTCTGGTCTCCCTTGAACCCACACCTCAAGCCCGTCCACAGGACTGCATTGTAAATGTTGTCTCTTACCTTTTAGTAGATTTTTTTTTTAACATTCTCAGGAGGAAGATTGGCCTTCTTGGTGGGAGATCAGTAAATTTTATTTATTTTTTTAAAAGGTTAAGAAAAAATACTTTTCTTCTAATAAACTTTTTCTCTAAATTAGCTGATTCCTTCTCTTTCTCCAGAACATAGGTAATTATTCCTATTCTAGACCATTGTTCTCATATTCTTTCCTGTCTGAGATGCTCAGTCTTCCATGTTTGAGATGGCATATGATCAAGCTGTCTTGATATGTTCATTTCATCCTGCTGAAAGACAAAAAGAGAGGGAAAACTATCCCTTCCTATGTGTTTTTTACAGATCTCCACTGTTGGGTCTAAAGCTTTCTAGTTGTGGGGAATATTTCCCTAGTGCTGTGGTTCAGATCAGCAGTTTCTATGCTCTGCTCTTAGACCAGATCCCATCAATACCAACAAGGACACCTTCTAAATAACCCCCTGCCCATAACAGTATGGCTGGGAGGAGATGGGAAGCTTCTTGGTTCCCTCATCAGCATATCCTATTGACTCAGTTAACCAGACTTATTTGTGAATTCTGTAGGTGTCATCTCTTTGTGATGGGAAGGCCCTACTCAAAGCCTTCAGCTTCCTTTCTTAAACCAGTTGACATGATAGAGCTTGTTCTCCTAGATTCTATACTGAGTAGCCATCTCTTGGAAGAATAGTGATAGAGAAGTAATACTTCCCTTTTCAGAAATTATTGAACTAAGAAAATATTCTAACATCATAGCACCCTACCTTTCTAATGATAATGCCTTTGCCTTAGATACCGTTGGGCGTGTTAGTTATTATACATGGAAGTCCCTTAAAGTCACAGGACAAGACATATACTGGATGTCCTTTGCAGGACATAGCAATTTCATTTGGAGAATCCACTCCTTTGCAGGACATAGCTTTGCTGTCTTGTACATGGAACATGTAAGGCTCTGGGTACACTTGTATTAGCCTCTGTGTCGGAGTTAGAGGTGACCCTCAACCTTGGCTCTACTGACTTGTATCTACTGACTCACCATCCCTGTTGGCCATATCACCCACATATATAACCTCTCTGCTTAATTGCCTTCTCTTCTGTTATCCTAAGTTGGGTAAGTTCTACTTTGACAGAATTAGGGTATATTTGTTTAGGCTAAGTTGGGCTGAACAAGATAACTGCAGTGATGGTGTTGATGACCAATTGCCTCAATGGGTGCTATGTCCAAGTGATAGCTTCCCCCTGTTTTCTGCAAAGGAGTTGGTGAGAATCCCCATCTTTGCTACCCATGGCCATGGGAGTTATGTCAGAAGGGAGAGGGTCATTTCTATATCAGTTCCCAATAGGATTATTTAAGGCAGAGGTCACCTTTCAATTAGATTCCTTTCATTCCCTGAACCCATATCAATTACCAAATGGGAAAATGTGGTATACAAAGTAGTTTGGGGTTAGGAGAGGATAAGCAAATTCTTCTTATAGACTCAAGGAGTACTTCTGGGATTTGGAAAGATTGGTAATAAGTCAGAATTTGCTTCCAGAGTGTGCTTGTCCCTGGAAGGCATCAAGGCAAAGGATGGGCAGACTCATCCTGGGAACAAATGGGAGGTGGAGAAAAGAACCCATCATGCTCCAATGTCACACAAATCACCAAGTGTGACTAAGAACTTGAATTTCTGACTGTGGGGATGAGAGTGCTACTGAAGACCCTACAGGTTGGTTCACTTAGAAAGTCTACTTTATCGATGTTTCCTGGTCAGAAGAATCCTGGCACTGAGGAGAATCCAGCTGATTTCTTCAGTTGACTTCATTTGTGATGAGCTCTTTGCTGACAGAGGGCCTTTGGTAGTTAATGTCCAAGGATACAGCTTTCAGATTTCTAGAGTGGCACTCTTGACAGGGTACCTGTGAAGTGGGTTATAGGTGTGATTCAAGAGAGACCAACCAGAACTTTCAGAGTTCATGATGAGCCCAATACACACTGGGAGTCAGATGAGAACTTGAACTACTCTGTCTTCCCTGGGGGGCTTTGTTTTTGCAAGAGAAATAGCCTGATCTTTATCAAAAGCCCAGAGCTTTAATAATCATGGTAGCAGTGTGTGGCTGCTTATATTCCAGGCAGTGCTGTGGGAAGACAGAGAATGAGAGAGAAGGGAGATGTGGCACTTGGTGGAGGGCTGGGCAAGGACATGCACTTGATGAAATTTGATGGAATGGAGGAACAAAGTTCAAACATCCTTTATTTATTTTTTGACTTTTAATTTGTCTTTACTGTGTGTTATTTGTATCATTGCCATTTTTATTTCCTTTTTCATTAAGAAATTTTTATTCATTTTACATACCAATCACAGATCCCCCTCTTCCCTTCTCCCACCCCTCCTGCCTTCCCCCACCCTCCCACCCCCCATTCCATCCTACAAGAAGGTAAGGCTTCCCATGGGGAGTCAGCAGAGCCTGGTCTATTCAGTAGAAGAAGGTCAAATCCCCTCCCCCTGCCTCAAGGCTGTTCAAGGTGTCCCACCATAGGTAGTGGGCTCTAAAAAGGCAGCCCATGCACCAGGGATGGATCCTGATCCTTCTGCCAGGGGGCCCCTTGAACAGGTCAAGCTACACAACTGTCAGACACAATTTAAAGAAAAGCATTCAAATAAATTCCCAAGTGCTACCAACTGAGCAGTGCATATCTATGTGCAGAATCCACCCACCCACCCACCCATCCATCCATCCATCCATCCATCCATCCATCCATCCATCCATCCATCTGTTCATCCCACAGATACTGAACTCTTATAGTGCATTTGCTGGCTTTGAGCTAGGTGCTAGAGTTATATTATTCTACAGAGTTGGGCAACATGGTGGCTTGTGTTAGCTCTCCATCATTGAAAGATATGTGAGATACTCAAAGGAAGAAAGATTTTGTTACTGGTTTCAGAGGTTCCTATCTATCCATACACTTGATCCCATTCCTATAGGCTTATAACAGGCCATCAAAATACATCTTAGGGACAAACATGCTCACCCTAGGGCTTCCTAAAGGCAGAGAGAAAGGGAGTGATAAATAGAGGAAGTGGGAGAAAGATAGGTGATAATTCTAGCACACTCCTTTTCAAAGTCACAAACACAATGAGCACCTTCCTCCAACTAAGACCTACTTTCTGACGATTCCTCCACCACCCAAGAGTGCAACAGATTGGCAGTCAAGTAGTTAGCACATGGCCTTTGGAGACATGCTGGTTTAAAAGACAGATTGAAAGAAAGAAGCAAAGGACACTTACCCAGCATTTTCATTCCTGCCCTTGGGCATAGTTGGCAGATTTGAAACAGTAGGGGAGCCTCACCTATAAAGGGGTACTGTGATGAAGATGATAGTCAAATAAGAATGCCCAGAAAGAAAAAAGGAGGGGAGAGAGGGTGTACTGGTTACTGTTCTCATTGCTTTGGCAAAAATGCCTGACAAAAGCAAACTTAAGAAGGATAAGTTTATTTCAGCTCACAGTTAAAGGGCCAGCCTGGTGTGGAAGGCATAGCAGTGGGAGTGTGAGGCAGCTGATCACAGGGGAGTGTTGGTGTTCAGTCTGTGCCCTCCATTTAATGGACCCAGATGAAGTCCCAGTCTGTATAACAGTATTGCCCAACTTTACAGGGGTCATCCTACCCCAAGAGCCTAATCTAGAAACTCCCTCCCCAACACATCCAGAGTTGTTTCATAGGTCATTCTAGATTCTGTCAGCACAAAGGGCTGAAAAGTTGGGCCGGAGACCAGCAGGAAAGCCTACTGTGGGGGTGGGTGGGGAAGCTTGGAGACTTAGAAGGTGTGAGTGCTTGTGTGCTGATGCTGATGCTGTGAGTATTCAAAGATCACAGAAAGAGCTTCAGTTCCCACTACTGTAAGTTACTGTGTGTCTCAGGGAAAGCATTAGCGATGCTGGAAAATGGCTTTTTGATGCTGATGCTTCATAAACAGGCTTCCTGGGACAGGCATATTTTAATGTGATGTTAACAGATAAAGAGGGGCCTAGAGGAGATGGAAACTTTAAAGCCTCAGTCTTTGGGGCTAATCTTCTCTACAGGAGTGCCATGTGAGGGTCCACCTGGTGATACCCCCACTCTGGGCTGAGGGTGGGAGTAGCAGAGAGGAGGCAGGAGGGAGAGAACACACTGATGACTAAGGCCTCCCCATCACATAAACATCTCTCTGCAGTGGCCCACAGGGAATACTGGAGGCTGTGGCCTGGGAATCCAGTTTCATCAAGCTCCTGCATCCAGGGCTCTGATTTCTCATTTAGTGACACAACTGGTTCCCAGGGCTATCTTAAGTATCTTTGGAGGGCAGCTTCCTCATGGTAAGGCTTATGGCCACCAGCAAAGTCTCCCTGCTCCACATCCCTCCCCATCATTCTAGCTTGGCTGCCTTCAAGTCTGCCTGAGGTTCTTTTCTTGCTTGGCTTAACATTATATCATTTGGGTTAAACATCTCCCTCTTTGGGATCCTCTTTGAGTTTAATTTATACATTTGTGTTTATGTGCGAAGTTCTCTAGAGCTTCCCCTTGCCCTGCCTCAGGGTAGCCAGAGCTCCTCATGGGAAGCATGATGAATGCACTAAACAAGCAGACCTCTAAGATCTACAGGCGGAGGTGGGGCAGCCTTTGTGCCTTCTCTCTATCATTATTCATCTCCTTCACAACATCAACTGCACACGCTCAACCTGCCTGTGGCCTGTGACTATAATGTACATAGGATGGCAGACAACAGGACCCACCCCAAGTAGTCAATAGCTTGTGCTGGTCAAAGGCTTCAGAACAGGAAGCCCATTCTAAGCCATCTCTACAGAGTGACCTAGCTCACTGTAATACCTTTTATTCCTGATAGGAAGAATGGAAGCAAGCATGAACACACGTGGACATACTGGTCAGCTGAAGATCGGAAGAACTGAGACATCATAGGATAAACTGGAAAAGAGATGAGGATTACTAGCTCTCTCTCTCTCTCTCTCTCTCTCTCTCTCTCTCTCTCTCTCTCTCTCTCTGTGTGTGTGTGTGTGTGTGTAATATTGAGCATGTGACATGCATGCTCATGGATAATGAGAGGCCAGAGGAGGGTGTTGGGTGCCCTGTTTAGTCCTTCTTTACCTTACTCCTTGATAAGAGGTCTCTCACTGAAACTGGAGCTTGGTGGGCAGTCAGAATGTCCCAGTAATCCTCTTGTCTTTGTCCCTGACAGTGCTGCAGTTACAGAATCATGCATAGCCAGACTGGATTTTTGTGGCTTTCTAAATTATGTGACCATTGGGGATTTGAATTCAGGTCCTCATGTTTGCATAGAAGTACTCTTATCAATTGAGACATCTCTCCAGCCCCCAGGGATCACTACATGGACTAGTTTCTACATTCATAACAGATTCAGCATGCCAGATAACCACCACACACAATCTACTACCAAAGAGCCTCACCCTCAGGACCCTGGACCCATTTGCCTCTCAACCCTGATAATGCTGCTTAATAAGATTATGGAAAGGCAATCTAATTACCCCACTTGTTAGTTAGGGTTTCTATCAGTGCAACAAAAACATCATGACCAAAAGGAACCTGAGGAGGAAAGGATTTATTTGTCTTACAGGTCCTGGCTCACTGAGGAAAGCCAAGGCAGGAATTCAAACTGGGCAGGAACATGAAGGGAGGAGACCATGGAAGGGTGCTGCTCACTAGCTTGCTCCTCATGGCTTTCCCAGTCTGCTTTCTTATAGAACCCAGTACCATCAACCCAGGGATGTTGCCACCCATGATGGACTGAGCCCTTTCCCATCAATCGTTAATTAATAAAATGCCCCACAGGCCTGTCTGCTTACAGTCAGATCTTCTGGAGGCATGTTGTCAATTGAACCTACCTCCTTTCAGAGAATTCTAGCTTGTGTTAAGTTGATATAAAACTAGCCAGCATATCCTGTCTCAACAGATCAAGAGAATCTAATCCTAGAAACCAGAAACATAAACTTCTGGAGATGGTACAGGATCTAATTGTACACAGTGATTATATATTGGAGGACAAAAAAATATGTATTTCCTGATTAATTCTCACTGTCATTTCATAGATACTCTGTGAATTTATTGGACTTTCATTTCTTTGAGAAGAGAGTATAAACTGCTGATAGTGTATACCCTGGCACCCAGTACAGTGTTTGGCATATAGGAAGTGCTCAGTGTTTGCTTTTGGCTGAGATGTTGTGTGTTTCATATTATTCCATTTTTATATCTCAATGAAGCTGTGGCTCATCAAAGAAACAGCCCCTGGAATTAGACTGGCCTAGCTGCATGGGACAGACATTGGGGGAGGGGATTTGATATAGTAGACTGAAAAGCTCATTCCCAGTGAGTTTGGTTGGTCAGTGACAAGAGTGGGCATATAATCTCCAGTGAAGAATGGCCCATGAAGAAGCAAATAGTTACCAAATACAGTTGTGTGTCACACTGTTCTTAGCATCCTCCTTATGCTAGCTTTCCTTTCTTCTAGCCAACCCTCGAGAAACATGATGTTAGTCTTCTCATTATAGATGTCGAAAGGAGTCAGAGGAAGGCCACAGCATTCCTAAGTAACCCTTATGGGTGATGGTACCAGGAAACCACCCCAAGCTCCTTGGCTTGAGAATTCATGACTTTTTTTCTTAAAAAAGAAAGAAAGAAAGGAAGGAAGGAAGAAAGAAAGGAAGGAAGGAAGGAAGGAAGAAAGAAAGAAAGAAAGAAAGGAAGAAAGAAAGAAAGAAAGAAAGAAAGGCACTTACTTATTTACTTATTTTTGTGTGTATATGTGTGTGGGTGTGCATGTACCATGACACTCATGGGGCACATGTGTAGAGGTCAGAGGACAATTGACAAGAGTTGGTTGGTTTTCTCCTTCAAATATGTGGCTTCTGTGAATAGAGTTTAAGTTGCCAGGCTTGGCAGCAAGTACCTGTCTCTCCTAAACCATTCTGCCAGCTCCAAGATTTCAGCCTCTTTACTTTTCCCTATTTCTTTCCTGCAAAGTGGGGGACCCTGTGGGGAGCATAGCCTGAAGCTGAGCAACCTGGAAGCCAGCTGGTCCAGGTAAGCTCAGGCAGCAGGCATCGGTTAGCAGCAGGGTTCTCTCCAAAGCTGGTAATACACTTTTAATCAGCTGAACCAGATCCCAATGTGGCTGGACACTAAGCTGGTGGTGGAGCAAGGGCTGTACATGCAGAAACAGACTAAGAAGGCGGTGGCCATACCTAGGCATGAGGTTCCCTGGGTCAAGGGCTGGTTCACACTAACTAAAGCTAATGGTACTCAGCCACACAACATTGGAACTGCTTCCTGCTTGTCCAAATTCTAGGCAATGCTGGGTACCAGTTTAGAGTGTTTTCTTAAGGTGAGAAACACCTGAATAAGGGGATGGAATAAAAGCAGAAGCTACTCAGACATACCGAGTGCAGACTCACTCTATCCCCTATGGTACATTGGTTTCCTTTAGGATCACAGTATTTTTTCAGGCCACGCAACTGGAGCTAGTGTTTGTTTTCAAAGCTGCGTAATATGCTGGGGGAGGTTCTCTGGAGGAAAATTCTGGGGCTCATTAAGCTGTGGGTGGAAGAGGAGAAGAGAATGAGGAAGTGAAGTAAACAGAAAATTATCTCAGGATGATGTTTTCTTTTCCTTTAGGAAGAAACGGAAAATAATTATATCTCTTATTTAGAACATTTCTGTTCCTTACACCTCGTGCCTGCTTGTGCAAATCAAAGGCTAAGTGCCTGCACCAGGGAGAAGTCTTCCCAGGCAACACCAAGTTATACCTTAGGATTCTTACAGTCATTGGGATTTCTTACAATGGAAAGTTGGCCAGAAGTCCCTCCTATTCTTTGCTATTTATTGATTTTTTTTTATATTTTGAAGTTTTGAAGATAATGCTTTTATTTTTGTTTTTAATTCCTGGTGTTTGTGTCCCGATCTGTGTTTGTGCATGTGAGTGTACTGCCTGTGGAGGCCAGAAGAGATTGTTGGAGCTGATTGTGTGCAGCTAGACAGGGGCGCTAGGGACCAAGCTCAGCTCCTTTGCATTATGAGTATGCACTCTTAACTACTGAACCTTCTTTCTATCTTTAATGTCATCATCATCATCATCATCATCATCATCATTTGCATAGTTTCATCCTATATCTCAGCAACTCTCCTGCGACAGCCTTCTAAGTGCTGAAACTGCAGGCAGAGGTCATCATACTGATTCCATCTTGGCTTTTTAAGCACTTTGGACTTTTGATGTTTAATTTGGGCAAGTCAGTTGGCCTTAGCTATGGTTTGAATGTTCTCTCTAGAAATCACATCAAAGTTCAATTGCCATCATGGCAATATTAAAAGGTAGCCCATTGTTGCCAAACAGGTCATCTAGGGAGCACTCTCAGCAATGGTAACTTTAAGGCTGTTGCTTCAAGAGCAAGTTCATCACCTCAAAGTGTGCTCCTGATAAAAGAATGACTGGATCTCTGTCTCTCATGTGTGGTCATTTGTCTTCTGCCACGTTACAATGCACAAAGGTCTTCTCCAGATGACGAATTTCTAAGCCTCTAGAGCCATGAGAAACAGATTATTATTATTTTTGTATCAATTACTCAGTCTGTAGTATTCTGTTATAGTATCAGAACATGGACAAGATGAAGATTCCCTCTAAGTGTAGCTAGAGAAGCTTAGAAATTCTTCTCCAAGCAAACTTGGAGCAAACCCAGTGTGATGGATAATCTTTATTGTCAACTTGACTGGATCTGGACTCACTTAGGAAACACACATTTGGAATTGTTGGTGAAGGTGTTTTCAGACAGGTTTAACTGAAAAACTTACTTTGATATGGGTGAACCATCCCTTTACCTGGGGTCCTGAAGTCAATAAAGTAGGAAGAGAGAGTGTATGTGTGTCAGGGAGAAAAAAACAAGTTTAGCAGCAGGCTTCATCTCTCAGCTCTCTGACTATGTGCACACTGAGACCAACTGCCTCACAGTCCCAACACCACAGCTAGAGGCATAGGCACACTCACCCCATTTTCCCAGTGATGTCCTGGGCTTTCAAACTATGAGCCAAAATAAATTCTTTCTTCCTTAAAGGATCTTTTCATTTCATTTTGTCACAGCCATGAAAAGTGGCAAATATGCCTAGGTTAGGAAGTAATTTTAGTTTAGGTTTTTTTTTTTTTTTTTTTTTTTTTTTGTGTGTGTGTGTGTGTGTGTGTGTGTATTTTTGATGACATGAGAAAGACCTAGAGACTGGTATTGTTAATCAGACAGTCTTTGTGCAGAGCAGGGAAAGTTTTTAAGTCTATCATTTCTTACCCCCCACCCCCACCCCACAGAAGTCAATGCTCTAATCATTTCCTAACAACCATTAACCAAAGCAGCTCAGAGGCCAAGTTCAAAGATAAAATGACCACATGTAGAAACAGCACATGATGGATTTGTTTTGGGATTTTACAGAGGCTTTGACTACTTACATCATAAGAAAGTCCTGGGTGGTTGTGCTGTCCATGGCTAGGTAGGAAGGATAGTTCAAAGATGCCTGACTCTCTACAACTACCTGTAGACCACTACCACACATAAAAAAGAACAACCTATAACTGTACTATTTCCCTTACAAATCCTCCATCATTTTTATTAAGGATGGGCTAAAGGGACTGGCTGTTTTGGAAGGCCTTAGATCAGCTCATGACTGACAGACTGTAGATAAAATGTCCGAGGAGGATGATAAGAATAGTCCTGTACAGAAAAGCTCTGTGTTATGGCACCAGCATTTGAGCCCATGAAGAGACATTGCTTTAGGTTGTATTCATGAACTCCTTACTCTGTAGGAAACAAAGGAACAAATGTAGAGGAGAGACTGAGGGAAGGAAGGGGGTTGAGTAGTGTATGTGCTTGCTAGGGCAGTCAATAGATATCATGGAGTAGGTGGTTTAAACAACAGACTTTAGTGTTCTCATGATTTGGGGGGCTAGAAGTTCAAGATGAAGGTGATGTCAGACTTAGTGTCTCCAGAGGCCTATCTGCATAGCTTTTAGACAGCTGTGGCTTCATAAAGACTCTTCTGTAAATATCTACATCTTAAACTCTTCTTATAAGAAGAACAGTTGGACTGTAGTACAGCCCACTCTAATGACCTCAACTTACTTCATTCCAAGTCCTGTCTTCAAACACAGTCACATTTTCAGGTAAGTGGGTCAGGACTTCACTGTGTGGATTTGTGAAGAGACACAATTCGGAACAAACGAGGAGAGAATTTTTGAAAGGTTTCTGCAATCAGAAATAGCCTTGTTCTTTCTGTACAAAGGGGGCTTGCTCTTGCCTACATAGCATTGGCATTAGAAATCAATTTAGCAGAGTCTCAATGGAGCATGCATCCATCCTCCACTGGTTTTCAAAGCTATATGCCCATTTCAATCACCAGAGAGGTTTTTTCAAAACACTGACACCTGGTTCTTCAATCACTGAGATTCAATTGCTACTAAGATAGAGCCAAAATTTGGTAATTAAAAAACATCTTAGGTAATTTTAATGTGAGGCCAACAGTTATAAATACTGGTTTAATCCATATTTGGATTCTATAAATAAAGAAATTTTGGCTGGAGAAGATTGATGAAATGTCCAAGATTTAAAAAGCAAATGTCGTCTAGAGCACAGGGCACCTGATTTGGGTCTCTCTGGCTCTTTTCTAGGATGTGCTTTTCCATTTCCTCATCCTTTCATAGCTTTTGCAGTGGGTGTGAGGCATCCCAAATTCCCCACCAGGCTCTGAAGTCCTCTTTTCCTGAGCTGGAGGGAGTGTTGGTGCACTGAGGAGGCCCATGCATGGCCTAGCAAATGATGATTTACAAAGATGAGTAATACCCAAGAGCCCTTTGCACCCCAGCTCCTCTGCCCAGTTCTCCTTTCCTCATTCCCTCACAGGAGACCTTTTCAACATTGTTCCCTAATAAACCTTTAATGAATTCCATCTAGAGACTGATTTCTGTAGAGCACAATCTAGGACAGTTCTTCCCATGCTTGTCGTTCTTTCTCTAGTACGTATTGACTGCTGCTCACCATGTTGGACTCCATAATAAGTGCCAGGAACAGGAAGAGGGGGAACTTTTTTCCTTGAACAAACTGTTTGCCACTCACTACAAATACTGCTGGCCCACAATCTACTCAAATACCCTGTCTGTGCTGAGTAATGAGAGTAATGAGAAGCTCCACAGAGAAGGATGGGGTAGGGATGCTCCAGCTAGAGGAGTTATCTCAGGCCACCATGGGCTATATTTCTTAGCCACTTATCCAGGGATCTTACTTTTCTTAATAGCAAGTTTCCTTCTCACTCCACAACCTTACAGATATTCTTTATTGTATGCTGAGGGAAAGATGATGTGACTAAAGGAAAAATAGTAAATACAAAAGTGTAGGAGCTAGGGAAACTGGGAAATGGTCATGGTTAATTTATGGTATTAAGGGAGTTCCAAATAGTAGATAAAAGACTATTTTGGGGTACATCTGTGAGGATGCTCCTGGAAGAGGTTAGCACTTGAGTAAGTGGGCTATATAAATATATAAACAGGACTTCCTCCCACCTTCCTGGATGAGCACTGTCCAATGAACAGAGGGCCAAAGAGCGAAAATGGCAAAGGAGAGATGAATAGCTCTAATCTCTGTATGATCTACTGCCTCCAGATATCAGGAATCCAGGTTCTTGGATATTTGAATTTGGGGGTTTATACCAGTTTTTCTACTGGCTTCTCAGTTTTTCAGTCTCAGACTGGGAACAACAGTGCTGGTCACCCAGTTTCTTCATTTTGCTGGTGACAGATTGTGGGATTTCTTGGCTTCCAGAACTATGACAGTCATTTCTCATACTAAATCATCATACCTTTGTACATAGGTATGCATATATCTTCTATCTATCTGTCTGCTGCTGTCTGTCTATCTATCTATCTATCTATCTATCTATCTATCTATCTATCTATCTATCATCTATCTATCTATCTATCTATCTATCTATCTATCTATCTATCTATCTACCTATCTATCATCTATCCATCTATCTCAATATCTGCCTACCTATCATCATTACCTACCTATCGCTGAGATTTCTATCTCTTCAGAAGTCTCTGAATAATACAGTTTAAGTGTCCAATTTTGATCCCCTGGGTGTTACATAATCCTCTGTCCTTTAGACCATTTCACACATACATTTACTGAGGTTAAATCTTCTAAAGTGCAGCCCCTTCTTTAAAGAGACTCCAGAATCAGACACTGACATTTTATAGACTATGTTGTCAATGTCAGAGTCAGCCTGTCATCTTCCAGAGGAGATTTTCCCTCCGTGTCTTATCTTATAGATGAGAATGCATACATTAATTAGCAGATGGGCAAGGTCTAGGTACATGTGAGGGCTTTTCCTGATGCTTCTGACACTAATTGTGCAGACAGTCACTTATCTCTGTGCCTTGTACCCTAGTTACAGAGCACAGGCCAGTGTTGGGTCTTTGTGACAAACGGTCTTACTGTCTACACTAGATAAACAGAGGACTGATCAGCATCTCTGTCTTGGTCACTGTTCTATTGCTGTGAAGAAACACCATGACCAAGGTATCTCTTATAAAAGAAATCATTTAATTGGGGGCTGGCTTATAGTTTCAGAGGTTTAGTCCATTATCATCTTGGCAGAGAACATGGTGGCACATATGGCACTGGAGCAGTAGCTTAAAGCTACGTCCTGATCCACAAGCAGAGAGAGAGAGAGAGAGAGAGAGAGAGAGAACCTGGAATGGGCTTTTGAAACTTCAAAGCCCACCCTCAGTGACACACTTCCTCCAACTAGGCCATAGCTTCTCCAAAAAGGCCACACCTCCTAATGTTTCTAATCCTTTCAAATAGTGTCACCCTCAGGTGACTGAGCATTCAACTATATGAGCCCTTGGAGGTCATTCCTATTCAGACCAATGGCAATCTCACTGCCTAGATGGAAAGTTGTGAGCCCAACCCCAGGCAGCCTTACCCGGTCTATTGAATACATGCTCCGTGCTGAGTCTTAATATGAATTAGAGGGTCCCAGTCTCTGGCATAAGTGGGTTGACAGGCACACCCTCACCAGGTGTCTCAAGTCAGTGGGAAGACAAACAGGCTGTCCCCTGGGGAGCCCCAGACCTCCTGGCCTAATTTGAGAGATGTGGTTTCTGCCAAGGGCCAGGATTTAGGACACACATACATATTTAAAAGGCCTAGGAACAGACACAAATAAGGCATTAACATGTGCAAATGGTTACAGCTGAATAGCTAGAGCCAGTAGACAGAACAAAAAGACAAAACCTGAGCAGCTTGTCCCCGACACATGGAGTCAGCTCATCAGGAGAGCCAAATCAAGTGGCAATGTGGGTGAGAGGTCTAGGCAGACGTGGGTACATGATAGGTGTTAGGAAGCACAATTCTTTCTTTAAAAAAGGTTTATTTATATTTTATGCATATAAATATACATATGGGGGACGTGGACCTCCGGGCAGTTCAAGTGTTTGCCTACATGTAAATCTGGCTCCACATTCCTCCATGCAGAGCCTATGGAGGAAGATGACATCAGATCTCTGATACTGATGTTATAGATGGTTGTTACCTGGTTTGTGGGTGGTAAGAACTAAACCTGGGCCTTCTGAAGGAACACTATGTACTCTCAACTGCTAAGCCATTTCTCCAGCCCCCCCCACCATGCACACCAGTGATTCCTTTCATTAAAAGTGGAAGAAACATGTGTATTTGAAGGCGATGCATCTGAGAGTCCTCTAATAGCATGAACTAGATGTTTCATGTATATAATCTCCTGATTTGAAGACATGATTACAGGTGGAACCTTTCTGTCTGTTCCCTCATCTTTCTCTCTCCACCTCTTTCTTTCTCTCCATACTTGAGGAAGCATCATTTACACTGGAATTAGTTTGAAGATACTCACATGCCAATGATCAATCCCTCCTTTCTCTGATTCCAGAAAGTTTTCTCTGAGCCATATCAGTCTGCTTGTGATCATCCATTATTGTCTCCCTGTTGAGAGCAGGTGATCTTCTGCGGACATGGACCTCCAGGCAGCTCAAGACATTGCTTTGGGCTTAATTTAATAGCCTTTCTTGTTCTTCACCTCAGGATAAAAAGAGTTTTGTATTATTTTATTTATCTTTTCAACCGTTTAACAGGTGTCAAGAGACATTACAGATGAGGGATTGGCTTGTCTAGATTGAAATCCAGATTCTTCATCTTGGCAAAATGTAAGCTTCCTGAAGAAAAAAAAAAGCAGAATGTAGAGAAAACCAAACTGTTCATCAGACTCTTAGAAGAGGGTGAGGAGGGAAGCTGGGAAACCAGGCACCTTTGTGTACAGCGGGATGAGGAAAGGACCTTAATTAGGAACACCTTAATGTGGGGCAGACGGGGGTTTGCAGAAAGCTGCCTGAAGAGATGAGAACTTAAAGTGGAGCTCATTTCCTGAATTCTGGAGTTAAAGACTCCCTGAGGCATTCCTCCCTTGAAGCAGATGGAAGTGAAGAGGGGGTTGGATTATAGGGCAGCGGATGGACCGGCTGCACAGTGGGAAGAGAGGCCCAGTCCCAGGATGGCTCTCTTAGCTACTCTGCTGCAGATTCGTAAGAGGAGGGAGGAAGCAGTCATGCTGGAGACTGCTGCTGACCCTTGGGTATTTGAAGGGTCTGCAGCCCAGGGGAGACAACGTGCCATAGCAGATATAGTCAGCCTTGGATTCCCCTTGGTTTTGTCTTTGACTCCCCTTCATGGTCCCCAAACATGGGCAGTCACATTAATGCTGCCATTACCTCTCCCTCTTCCTGCATCCTGGGCTCTCACTCTCTTTGCCCTACTCCAAGTCTTTGCTCACACATCTGCATCCATTTGGGTCCTGAATTGCTCTACACAGCTCCAATTTCCATCTAGTCCTCAAGGCTTGGGATTAAGTACTACTTTCTCCAGAAAGCTTTGCATTCTTTAGCCTGAAGTGCTTGCATGCAGATTCTAGATGCTCCAGATTATCTGCCTGCCTCACAGCTTGTACATCATCTACTTTCGCTAGCTCCTCTTTCCCCTCATGTCAGACCAGCTGAAGTACCACCTAACCTTTCTCCTTTAGCTACATTATTTCTTTTGAGGGAAATTTCCCCACCTTACGTTTATAATGACCAACTCTACAGAGATGACACCAAAACCAGGAGGTGCAGGCCCAGCCTTCCCCATGACTATTAGACTTCTAAATCCAACTGTCTTTCCTCTGCTTCCTATATCTCAGAGCTTTCACATCCTGATTTCTTCTTTTGATCTCTCTTTCCCCTGTCTCAATAAATAGCCTCATGGTATACTTAATTTCTCTAACCGAGCTGAGGCCTAATCCTAAATTATCTCATTTTAAATTTCCTTGTGTATCTTTTATTGGAAAATCCTACTGACTTTACTTAAGAAACAGAATCGGCATCCTTCTAAGTTGTTCTCTGTTCACCCATCACAGTTTATAATCTTCACAACTGGAAATATTTTAAGGCTTTCTAACTTATCTCCTTGCCTCCACCTGTTACCTAAATCAATTGTTCACAAAGCCACTAGGGAGTTTTAGAAGTAAAATAATTTACTCCTCTTCCCAGAGCCTCTCAGTGTCTCATATTGAGAATAGTATACCCACTCCAGACCCTGGTCTACTAGCTCATCCCATAGTCAGGCTTCCTGTGGTTTAGCCATTTTCTGGGAAGACCCGTGCTAACTGTAGGTTCTATCATCCCAGGAGAAGGGGTATTGGGCTGAGCAAAAAGAAGGAAGCCAGCTGGGTACCAGCATTCATCTCTTGTTGCTTCTTGGTTGAGGATGAGCTGTGACCGGCTGCCTCACATTCCTGCCACCATGCCTTTTCCAGCACGGAGAACAGCACCCTCAAACTGTTAGCCAAAATAAACCTTTTTCTTTTCCAAATTGCTCATTTAGCTTCCTCTACTCTAACCCCTGTGCCTCCACCCCCAGTGACACACTTCCTCCAACAAGGTCACACCTCCTCCATCAGGTTGATGTTCTTTTCCTGTTTCCCCAGAACCAGCTTCTTCTCTTGGGTGGTTCTCAGGGTTAATGTTACCGCCTTCAACAGGCCTTTCTTCATACCCAGTTTAACAGAGTGCCTCAACCACCCTGTATTTCATCATTTAGTTTTATTTTCTTCAAATCACTCAGCACCCCCTGTGGTGTTCTTTATTTGGTTTGTTCATTTATTCATTGGATCATTTATGTGTTGGAGATAACGTCTCATGCATCCCAGGATGGCCTTGTCTGGTTTTATGAGTGGTCTGGAGACTGAACCTCGGGATTTGTGCTCATGAGACAAGGACCCTACCAACTAAGCTTTAGCCCCACCCCCGGCTCATTACCATGGAGGCTTTAAGAAGAGGGAGGACATCTCCAACTCGACATTCCAGCCATAGACAACAAAACACAGTATGAAGTCTTTATTTAATGGCTAAATGAATAAGAGGGCCAGAGGAGCTGCTTGATCTGGAATACTTTGATTTTCCTTTTTGGAAATCTGTTCTAGACTCATTTGTCATCCAGCAGGGTTCAGTCTGTACATTTGCCCAGGTGACACACTTGAAGCTCTTGTCCTTGTCCTACTAATTCAATATGACCGTTACTATTTGATATTTGTTTATTATAGAAGAGGTGATTCTATCTAATCCTTATATCATTGGTGACAGCTTTCAAATTTGGTACCAAGTCACTTTTCCTCAGCATCTGGCCGATGTGCTAGCAAAGACAAAAAGGCAGGAAGGGAGGTCCCACAGATGAGTTAAAACCCACTTGGGGATGTCTTTTTTTTCTGAATCCTGTTTTCTAGCTGTCTTAGTTATTGTTTTATTGCTGTGAAGAGACACCATGACTAAGGTAACTCTTACAAAAGCAAACATTTAACTGGGGCCTTTCTGTTACAGAGGGCTAGTCCATGATCACCATGGCAGGAAGCTTGGTAACAGATAAGCAGGCATGGGTTGAGTGAGAGGTTACATCCTGATCTGCAGGTGGGAAGGCAGAGGAAGAAACACTGGGCCTTGTGTGGACTATTGAAACTGCCAAGCCCATCCCCAGTGACAAATCTCCTATTTCAAATGCCACACCTATTTTAACAAGGCCACACCTAATCTTTCCCAAGCAGTTCCACTAACTGGGGACTAAACATTCAAACTATTATCATTCAAAACAGCACACCATTATACAGGGTGGACTTAATCAGTGCAGTCTTCCTGGCCCTGAGAGACAGTTTGAAGCTAAAGGAAGAGACCAACAGTTATAGTTAACGGAGATGGCTATCACTCCCAGTTCATATTTTTACTACTCCATCTCTCAATATCTCAGAGAAAATCACTTCACTGCATAAAAGATGTTTCCTGTTCCCCACAGTGTGCCTGTTAGGGCTGATGCACACAGGTGACAGCTTATACAAGAAGGTGTATCTGTATGCTTCTGTATTCACAGGTGGGTTCCTGTCTCAGAGGGGAGGCTTCTGAGACTGGGGAAGATGGAGTTGAGAAAACTCTGGCCCAGCAGAATGATCTGTGGATTCCCCAACTCAGGAGCCAGGCTAGTGCTAACAGGTGGTAGGAGGCAAGTTTGAACTGACCTGATCATCAGGCCCCAAGGCTGGGAAATAAACATGTCTCCTGTCAGAATAAGTCTGTAACATGCACAGAATTTAAAAGCACCGCCATTAATTTTCTTATTATTGCTGTTAGTTGATTTATTTTGAGTCTTTTCTGCATCTTTGTAGGGATTCCATCTTGGCTCCCCGTTCCTTGGGAGCCATCCTGGAGTCAGGCCCCTGGAGGGGCCGAGGGTTCCAGGGAGCTAAGCTTGCCCACAGCTACTATTTCCAGTAGGCAAATCTTTTGCTCCAATTAGCACCGTCTGTGCTGCGGCCCCGTTCCTTCTGCCCTTCTTTCCCAGAGTGAAGCTCCCTGGACTGGAGGTAGACAACCACCCGAAGGCTTGCATCCTTCTGGGAATAGCAGGAAGAACAGCAGACAGGTGGGAGGCAGCTGAGGGGCTTCTGCCAGAGAGCCTTCAATCCTATTTTCATGAAATGCAGACAGAAAAAGAAGGCATCTGGAATTTCCTGCATTACAGATTGGAAAGGCCTTTGACAGGAAGTAGAAGCGCCAGCATGATACACAGGACCACATCTCAGGAAGACAAAAAGAAAAAAAAAAAAAAAAACAACTGGAAAGCTTGATTTAAAAAAAAATGTTAAAGCAAAGTACAAGTTCTATTTATTCAGAAAGTGGGATGAGTATTGTTTGGTATGATATGATTCTTTCCTTTTTGTATCAGCTTTTGGGACACAGGCAGAAGGTAGTCATAATGGTACCCACACCAAGTACTAACAAATTTGGTAAACCAGAATAGAATCTGTAGATCAATTTGAATTTCAGACAAAAGCTGATTTTTTAGCACAAGTATATCCCATGCAAAGACTGGTATTCAAATTAAAACAATTATGTACTGTTTGTCTGGAATTCAAGTTTCACCGAGTGCCTTGGATTTTACCAGGCAGTTTTACCTTTCACGGCTCTCAAGTTGACTGTGTGTGCGCGTGTGTATGTGTGGGAGCCCTGCTTCAGGGCTGTCATCTCTCCTCCAGATGTGGTGCTGATTTGTTGAATGAGGTCTTTGTTCCAGGGCAGCTATGCAGGGGACTCTGGGAGAAGATTCTTCTCTTTGTAGTATTAGGCCAAAGTCTCTGCTCTCTGTCATCACCCAGGCAAGATCATGTGTTAAAACTTAGTAACCCATGCAGGCATGATCTTCCTGTGTCTTAGAGAACAGTGACTCCTGGGTTTGGTTACACTGGGCATATCCAGGAGTTCAGCAAAAATAATTATTCCTGAGTCTTAAGACTAGAAATCTGAAATTAGTTGGTCTAGGGTCTGGTCCAGTTACTGGGACTTACAAAAATCTCCTCCAGGTGATTCTAATGAATATGGAAGATTAAGGACAAAGACTCCAGAACTACTTTTGTAGAAAGATATAATCCTAGTCAGGTGTCTCAAGTATTTCAGACTACAGAAAGTTGTACACTGCTGAATGTGCCCAGGGTTCCAAGAGGGAAGAGAAGTCAAATAAATTTAATGCTGCATTGTTAGCTGCCAATCATTTATCAGTATTGTGGCGGGGCTCAGGTAATTAGATTGGAGACCTTTACTGTCCAGATGGTCATAGGACACTTGAAGACATGCTACCTCATCCTTAGCCCTGTCATCTATGAAATATTGTCTTCCTTACATGGAATTCTGAACTGGAGGCATCAAGGGGAAGGTTTTTTCATTATGGATGTAACATCTCAGGAAGTCTGTGGCCAAAAGCAAGGTCAAGTCCAAGTTTAATGCCCAAGACAGTCATTCTTTTGTTGAAATGTAAGAAGTTGCAGTTATTCCTGAGATGGAAAAATTATGCCACAACAAAGTGACTTCACATCTGTGATGACTAATCTTGATTGTCAACTTGACTCTGGGATGTGTGAACCCCAGTTGAAGAATTGCCCTCATTGGATTGGCCTATAGGCATGTCTGCAGGGCCTTTTCTTGATTGCTGATTGATGGGAGAGCACCCAGCTTACTGTGAGTGGTGCCAACTCTGGGTGGGTGGTCTTAGGAAGGATATGAAATGGGGTGGATGTGACTCTGGGAGCAAGCCAGTAGTATGGTTCCTCCAGGGTCACTGCTTTAGTTTCTGTCTTCAGGTTCCTGCCTTGAGTTTCAGCCTTTGCTTCCCTAGAGGACACATTATAACTTATAAGCTAAATAAGCCCTTTCTTTGCAAGTTGCTTTTGGAAATGGCGTTTATCACAGCAACAGAAAGCAAACCAAGACAAGGGGTGTGGAAGACAAGATGTGAGCAATATGTTAACTACCTGTGGTCTTAGCTTTACAGCTCACATCTGGACGTGTGTACTAAGGGGCAGAATGGAGAGGTGCAATGGCAGTAACGAGAAAGGTCACTTTACTACTAGGTCATTGCAGTGTACTGGTTATTATTACAAAGCCCATTGTCCTATTTTACAAAAACTAAAGATAGTAATAGCGATTCTGTCTACAATTCCTTGTCTATAATTCCCTGTCCAAATCATTGGGACCATAATGGCTTCAACATAAGAATTTTCAGTTTTCTTAGTGGTAAATTAATGAATATTATTTAAAAAGAAAACTCCGGTGGCAACTTCACCACTTCTGCAGCTGACAGCAGGAATATTGTTACTAAGTGGGATGGATAAGTGTGATTCAAAGTCCTTAGTCACTCCAGGCCAGGAGTCTGTCAATAGGAAATTGTGGGACTCTAATATCTACATCATTTCTGCAACATTAACTGTTTGGTAGGCAATTGCCAAACATTTCAAACACATCACCCCACTTAAACCTCATGAAAGCCCTGCCAGGTAGAAACTGTTATTATTCCCATTATGCAGCTGGGGAAAAAGAGGCTTACATGATCAAATGCCCAGCTGGTTAAGAAAAGTTGTGTTCTGATTCCAGTTCTAATCTATCCTGCTGTGGAAACTGAAAGTGGAAAAAACAGGGGAAGGGCAGACACCTGAGTAGACCAACAAAGTACAATGTCATGGTGGTCTCACTGTGTGTGTGTGTGTGTGTGTGTGTGCGCGCGCGCGCGCGCACTCGTAGGAAAAAACGTGAATATGGTTCCTGTGCAAAACAGTATGTGAGAGAATTGTGTATGTTATGATTTGTGTGTTGGCCTGTTTTCCTGTTTTTCCATACTTGTGAGTGTGGGGAGGTGATTGAATTTGGTGTAGGACGTGCTTAGCATTTCCCTGTGCCTCTGTGCATTGCCTCTTCCAACCCCACCTCTTCTCTCTCTTGATCCCTCTCCAGGGTCTCTTATATCCCAGGCTGGTCTTGAACTCCATGTATCCAAGGATGTCCTTAAATGTCTGATCCTCCTATCCTCTCCAGAGTTCTGGGAGTACAGGCACACACCACCATGACTGGTTTATGTGACACTGGACATCAAACCCAGTGCTGTGTACATGTTAGACAAGCACTCTACCAGCTGAGCTAGATCCCCAGCCTCCTCCTGCCCTGTCTTGTCTCTTTACCAGCAATTTTAGGGAAGAAGAACTACCTTGGTGATGATTTTACTTTGATAATATCTGTAAGCAAGAAAAGAGAGGGTGGAAGAGTTGTGCCGTTACTAAGTTGTTTCTGGTATTCTGAGAGAGAGAGAGAGAGAGAGAGAGAGAGAGAGAGAGAGAGAGAGAGAGAGAGAGAGAGAGAGACTTCCGAGGGTGACCTGGTAACAGTCTATCTGACGCAGGCCACAGTGATAAGTCAGTGCACAGTCACACATGGTGCAGAAAGCTCCTGCAGGCAGCTCAGTACGGTCAGTGAGCTTCATCTTGGTTCATTAATTTTTGAAGGGACTGTTCTTTGCATAAATGAAAGACATGCAGATTTTCTCAAAGGTTCCTTGAAGAAGTTTTTTTTTTTTTTATATCTTAGAAAGAAGAATTAAAGATAAGAACCTCAGTGGAGGCCTTGATTTTGTGCTGTTGGTCTGCATTTTAGGCAGTCTGCAGGGCTGCATGCAGCATGTGGGAGACCTGGTATATGATTGTTTGAATGTCTACTGGATTGAGATGCACAGGAGGATCCCATTGAGCATCCAGAAGATCTCCTGCCTGGACAGCTGGATCAAGTTAACAATAATTCTGAATTTTGGAATCACAGGTTGGGGCTTGAGGCAGCCATGGATATGGGGTGGTAAACCTCAACATACTGTTGTCCAAGGAAAAAAAGAAAACATGCACACAGCTTGTGGTTCATTAAAGCGTTGTTCCCTATGAGCCTCTGGATGGCTTCCCCAGGAAGCAAAGAAGAAAAGGAAGGTGTTACTACTCTCACACTGTTGACTGTACTTTATTAGTTGTTTTTTTATGCATTATTTTATTTCTTCTCTGGAGCTTTCCCTAAGGAAGGCATTTAATCCTCATTTTTGTAGAATCTCCTGGGGCTTATGTAGCTTATCCCAGAACATTTTATTAGTAGGTGGCAAAGCTGGGATTTGAACTGATGACCCTTTGGTCACTCTTGTTTTCTGTTATATTACAACAATTCCAAGGGGCCTACCCTATCTCTGAATCATATCTCTGTAGAGCATGAACCCTAAAGTACAAATACATTAACATTCGCAGTTGTGAATTTGTGTGTGTTACATCTGATGCAGTATGAAAACTCCACATACAAAAAGATTCGATGCCATCGTTTGAAGTTCCCCAAACTAGGATTCAGGAAAACTGAGCTGTTGAATCTGAGGGTATTTACTTCTTCATCTGGGAGATGAAGTGGTCAGTATGAATGTTATCTAAACCCTTTCAACTAAGACTAAGTTCTAACATGGTGAATGATTGGCATGGTTACTCTTCCTCGTCAACCGGACTGGATTTGGGATCACTTAGGAGAAACATCACTGGGTGTATCTGTGCAGATATTTCCAGAGAGGTTTAGCAGAGCAGGGAAGATGCACTTTGAGAGGAGGAAGCACCATTCCATGGGCTGGGGCTGGGATGGAATAGAGGAAAAAGGAGCAAGCTGGCTAATCTTATGTCAACTTGATACAGGCTAGATTTGGGATACAGGGAGCCTCAACTGAAAAATGCCTCCATAAGATCACATTGTAGGCAAGCCTGCAGGTCATTTTCTTAATTAGTGATTGAGGTGGGAGGGCCCAGTCCATTATGGGTGGGGATACCTCTGGACTTGTGGTCCTGGGGTTCTATAAGAAGGCAGATTTAGCAAGCCATGGAGGTCAAGCCAGTAAGCCATACCCATCCACGGTCTTTGTATCAGCTCCTGCCTCCAGATTCCAGCCCTGCTTGATGTGAAAGTATACTCCAAATAAACCCTTTCCTCCCCAGCTTGCTTTTGGCCATGGTGTTTCATTTTAGCAATAGAAACCCTAACTAGGGCCGAGGAGGAAGTGAGAGTTCTTCCTTTTCTTCTTCCTGACTGGGACGCAATGTGACCAGCCACCCACTCCTCCTACTGCTGTGCCTCCCAGTGGTGGACTTTATTTCTTTAAACTAGGATCCAAAGTAAGTGCTTCCTTCTTCAAGTTGCTTTGGTCAACTATCTGATCCCAGTGATGAGAAAAGTAATTAATACAATGATTTTGCCTCACTTCTGAATGAACTTAGTCTATAGTACAAATCTAGATAGAAAGTGGACATGGATATGCACTAAATCATTAATGTAGTTACTGTCATTAATTCATGTGACTTTTTTAAAAAAAACCAATGAATGATAAAACAGTAATACCCAAAGTATCAATTAACAAATAATTGGTAATATTACTCTTTTTGGATTTCAGGTACTACTCTCACCCCAACCATTTTAACTGGGATAGATATGGGCCTTCTAACTATTATATAAAGTGCTTGCTAATTTACTGTGGTAAGAAAAGGGAATCAGTGAACCTTCTAACCCTGCTGAAAGCCACCCACAAACACATTGTAGTCAATATCAATTTTCCAATGTATTATTGATTTGAAGAGGCATTTATTTCAAAACAAACAGTGGTTTTCTCTGGTAATTTCCATATTGTGGATACAACTGCATTTTTGCTGACCTGCTTGTTGTCAAATATTATTGACTGCCTATAGAAATAAAGAGAACTTATTTTATGGGTATATTTATTGAACTGAACTGAGAGGAGGAGAATGGGGAATTGTAAGATGGAGAATTAGTAACTGTCTTCATCCCAATGATGTGGCTTAATCTCAACTTAATATAAAACTTCACTTCTTAACCCACTGAGTCCTCTCCCTAGTTTTATGGTTTTCTCCATGTTTCTAGCACACACACAAATTAATTGCATTCATCTGTGACATCTATTGAAAACCTAATGATGGGGTTATTATTCAGAACCTACCTGTTAAGTATCCATTCACTTATTAAACACGTGCAAGAAAGTCCAGTGTGAATGTGAAAAGTGAAGGTCAAATTCAAATGGATAAGTGGGAGAAGAGGCAGGCTCTGAGATTAGCACCTCCTTATACGCAGGATGGACCAGAAGGCAGGATGAAGCAATGGAGGCTGAGTGTCCAAAACATTTACACCGCCCATGTCCATGGAGGCGGATATATGTAGCCCAGGGTCCTTGTCTTGTTCCTTCTGTAGCTCACTTCTTCTCACAGCACCCTTTTCTGCTGCCAATCCCACCTTCCCTGGCTGTCACTGCTAGACTGACAGCTCCTGAATATATTTCCCATCTCATTTGTTCTTTTTTGAATTTGGTCATGGCTCCGTGATTTGTGAGTACTTCAAATCCAGCAGCTCCAAGACAATACCCATCATGCACAAAGGATGGTTTAATAATCTTTGCATCTACCTTCACTCAACAATGCCTGAAAGGAATCCAGAGATTGCCTGTGGATGCTTCCCCTCAATTCCACCTCTTCTCAATTAATGACAGAAAACCTTTCAAAGTAGTCCTTAATTATATTTATAGCTAGTATATTTTTATTGCAACATAACATACATGCAACGTAAGTGTTGGGGGGAGGAATATGCTCAGAATATATTATCCACTTGGCATGAAAATGGCCTTGTATAGTAGTAGTAATAAAAGCTTCCATATGTGTACAATATGTTTAGGAATTCTTTTAGAAGTGGAGTGTATCTGTTAAGCATCCATTCACTCATCAAACACCTGCAACAAACTCCTGTGTGTATGGGAGAAATGAAGGTCAAGGTCAAATGGACACATGGGGAAAGAGGCAGGCTCTGAGATTAGTGTCTTCTGAGCAGGTGGACCCCAAGGCAGGATGGAATGATGGAGGCTGAGTGTCTAGGAAGTCTATACTGCTCAAGTCCATGCATAAACTTTCTATGTTTAAAAAACCTTTCCTACTACTGACATCTCAGCCACCAAACCCAAGGGTTGTGATTCTTCTGACTTCTAACATGAATGATTAGTCTCATTTTATTTTAAATTTTGTATGAATGGACTCACACTGTACATGTACTTTGTGCTGGCTTTTTTTCTCTCAATATTATGCTGGTGAAATGTAGCCATGCTGGGATGCACCATTATGTCTTCATTTCTCAGTGCCTTTCAGTGGCTCTTAATTCATAGCAAGGGTGTTTTAATGTAAAGTTTGTATCTCCGTGAGGCCATTGGAAGAGATATTGAATAAGGTCAGCTTGTAGGAAGCTTCCTTTTATATAGAGCGTCTTTGAAAGTGGGGCATATTTGTTTGTGATATTTGAAGTGTACCAATAAGGAAGTAAAGCTACTCAGGGGAGAAATAGACAGCCGAGAAGCCAGAAAATGTAAGAGCAAAACTTCTTCCACTTCTAGAGTCTGTGCTCTTCGATGTAGTTTTGAAAGGAAAGTCATGCTTCAATTAATAACAGACAACAGAATCCAATATGATGAGAACAGAGAGAATGATATGATCAAATGCCAAGAAATGACTGACAGCTGAAGAAGCATCCTGTAAGCCACAATGATTTCTCCTGACTTCTAACTTTATTCATCCAACGAATAACATTTCATCACAGTTTATCAATGGGACACAGTTCCACTCAGATCATTCTGTCAACGAATGGAAGCCACTTCAAATCATCTTGTCCATAGGAATAAATCAGCCATTGATTATTTTTCCTATTTGGGATCCAAACAGGATGATCAAATGCCTAGAGAACAAAGGGAAGAAGTGGAAGGGCTTCTGTGTTGACAAAGCCTGTTTGGTAAATGTAATTAATGCTTTTGGGCAGCTATTCCTGAAATGAGGAGGAATAAACACTATTAAAACTCACAGCAGAGACAAACTAAAACAATACACGCAGTGAATGAAGCGCAGCCGTTCACTCCTCCACAGAGATACAACAGTGTTTATTTGCCTTGTGTATGTGGCTTCGCTTATGGGGATTTCTTTTTCAATTCTTTGAATCTGTGAATGTTCTGGAAAAACCTCTAGCATGTGCAAAGTCCAGAAGGAGCATGCATCATTCTTCCAAGAGGGCCTGTACATGGAATGCCACAGTTATGGAACAGGATACACTAACTCACTGGCTTGACTTGAAGTTGCTGCCTGCTATCAAATCTGGATGCTATCAGAAAACTTTCCTCCAGATCCCTTGGGTATATTCACTACTGAGTGAAGAATTTGATTTTCAAATTTAAGTTTGCGTGTGTGCTTGTGTATGTGCCTGCATGCCTGAAGACAGCATCAGCTGTCATTCCTCAGGTGTCCACTACGGTATTTTATTTTTTTTGAGACAAAGTCTCTTATTGGTCTGAATCTCATGGATTCAGCTAGACCAGCAGGCCAGCAAGTCCCAGGGATATACCTTCCTCCATCCACTGAGCCTCAGATAAAAAAACAGCGTCGGCCGGGCGGTGGTGGCGCACGCCTTTAATCCCAGCACTCGGGAGGCAGAGCCAGGCGGATCGCTGTGAGTTCGAGGCCAGCCTGGGCTACCAAGTGAGCTCCAGGAAAGGTGCAAAACTACGCAGAGAAACCCTGTCTTGAAAAACCAAAAAAAAAAAAAAAAAAAAAAAAAAAAAAAAAAAAAGCAGCGTCACCATACATTAAAATTTGTATTTTATGTGTATAGACTTTTTTTTTTTTTTTTTCCTGGATGTATGTATGTGTACCACACCACATGCATGCCTGGTGCCTGTAGAGGTTTCAAGAGGAAATCAGATCTCCTGGAAATGAAGTTGCTGACTGTTGTGAGCTGCCATGTGAGTGCTGGGCATCAACCCCGGACTCACTGGAAGAGCAGCCAGTGCTCTCAACCACTGAGCCATCTCTCCAGGCCCCAGAAGCAGCATCTGTTAATGTGGGTTCTGGAGGTTGAACTGGGCTCTTCATGTTTGCAAGGCAAGCGCTTTACCCACACCTCCAGCACTGATGTTTTTATTCACAATAAGCTTGATAAATACAACAAGCAAAGTGACTTTCTCAGGGAGGGAAGAAGTTTTCCACAAGGTTCTTCTGTGCAGAAAGCTCCCCTCTGTGGGGCCAGTTAGGTCAAGCTTTGCTCTCTGGCTCAGGAACCTGGGCCACAGACCTTTAACTCAGCTGGCTTGTCCTGTTTGTATTGCTCAGTAACCTGCTAGGAGGGGATTTAGTCTTTTCCCTCTCTTGGACCACCACAGAAAGAACTGCTTTCTCTTTGTCAGAGCACAATTGCAAGTGGTCCATGGCGGGACTTTTCTTTGATGATGGACCCTGTTAGCCACGGCAAGGGAAGGACTCATCCTTTCCATTTTATTATTTATTTATTTATTATTTTTTATGTGCATATGTAAGTTAGATTATTGCATGCACATGTTCTTGTGTGTGAGGGTATACATATGTATATGAGTTAGCATGCATGTTTAAGAGTGTGAGTATGGGCATGCATATGCCACGAGAGTCAGATGGACAGTCTTGAATGTCTGCCTTCACCTCCCACCTTGTTTAAGGGGGGCCTCTTGCTGTTCACTGTTGTGTACACCAGGTTGGATGGCCTGTGAGCTTCTGGGAATTTTCTTATCTCCATCTCCTTCTCCCTTTAAGGTTGTTGGGATTACAGATATATGCTACCAGATTCAGGTTTTTTGTCTATTTAAAAAGACCATGCTTTATTTAGGTTCTGGGGATCTGAACTCAGGTCCTCATACTCCCATAGCAAGTGTTCACCCACTAAGCATCTCTGTAGTCTGCCAAGAGCCATTTTGTGCCTCAGTTATGATTTATCTTCCTAAGGAAGATAAACAGTCCTAAGATAACAGTCCTAAGGACTGTTTCTGTTGTAGAGATGGGAAAATAAATTTAACACAGGTAGTGTTCACTGTGGCATTGAGTTCCCTGTGTGAGGCTGACCTGGGAGTCATGGTGGTTTTATTGTATGTCTGAGTCTCCAGTCCAAACCACCTGCCTGAAATGAAGAGACTTAACAAAGACATATGCATGAACAGAATGATGGGGGATATTTGTGGATAATCCAAGTATTTCCACCTAAATAAGGGTTCTGAGAAAACAGTGACTATTTTTAAAGTGACATCCTTTCCTGTTATTAAAAGCAGTGCTTATTCATTAAACTAGAAAACAAACACCCAGGAAGATACAATAGGAAACAACACATCTGCATTCCCACCACGTAGCTACTTAGACAACACTTGGTGAGGTTCTATTCCCTTTTTCTTCCTTCCTTCTTCCCTTCTCCTTCCTTCTCTTCCTTCTTTGCTTTCTCCTATTCTTTGCCATATACTTTATTTTACAAATTTAAACTCATATTTATGCTGTTCATGGTAAAGTTATATACTCAGGTTTTTCAATTTAATATATTGTGAGCATCTTTGTTAAGATCTTGGAAATATATTAACCAAAGCCTTGTTTCCAGGGCATGAACGTTGCTCTTTGTTAATATTTAAATGAGACATACAGCATTTGTGAAAACACTAATACACATATCTTGGGGCATATTTCAAATTATTTCCTTTAAAATATTGCTGAAAGTTGTTTTTAAAACTTTATAATATACTCCAGAAAGTCTGAATCAATTTAATCTCCCATTTATAATATTTGGGGGTACACATTCCCAGTGCAACATTGTTAGCACTGGAGATGGTAATTTTAAACAACAGGAAAGTAGTATTCTGAAGGAAGAATAATAAATGTATGTTTATTGCCAGTGCTTATGTTCTCTTTCTATTTTTTAAGTTGTCTGCTTATATACCAGTGATCCATAAATGCTCCCCGCCTCTCTCTCAGAGTTTTGATATGTATTACGCACAGTTACTCAGATGTTTCTTTTTGCTTAAAAATCAAGGATGTCCATTGACATTGACAAGTAGATATTTCTGATACTTATTTCAAAAAATTAACTGTTAACAAGTCTTCCTTTTATTTCAGAATCACATATCTCCCACCCACTATCTCTGTCTTAATCTCTCCCTTTCTGTCTTTCATTTTACTTAGCGGGTTCGTTAATACCTGTGTGTATAGGGTAGGGCAGATATCTAACACATATTTTTTCTCAGTTGTATAATCAGTTGACTAAGAGGAATTTAATAAATACTCTTTTTCTTTTTTGATTTAAAACATGATCTTGGTTAAATCCTGGATTGTAATTTGTAGTAGAGGCTATTTCTATGAGCCTATCTCTATGCTATCGATCCATTTGACAATTATTTCTTTGACATTGATTCTTGAGTTTATAAAGTTATTAATATCATCTGGTAGTGTTACACTCTTTTCTTCACTCTGTTCTTAGGCAGCTTCTTTCCTTCTATATCTAGATTGGTATATTATTTTTCAAGATTATTTTGTCACTCTGATCAATATTAACTGAAAATTATGACTTATTTGGGAGGAAATACTAATAATATTAATAATTCTTTGGAAAAAGACCTATTATTCGGGAAGCATTCTAATTTATTCAAGACTCTTTGGTTTTTCTGTCATATGAGTGGTGTTCTTCATCTATACCTATAGCTATTTCTGGACAATTCATGTGAAAGGAACCAAGGAAAGCCACTGTGGGATGTATGTGTTAGTACATTTTTATTTTGTATTTGGACACTAATATTTTGATTGATTTTTTAATTTCTCCTTTTGCTCCACCCTTTCAAATGCATATACAATCTATTTATTTCCTGTGTTAGTTTCTGTTGCCAGATCTTTCAATACTGTGTAAAAGCAATGAGGTGTCATGTGATTTGTATCCCCACCCAATAATACAATGTCCCAGAGTTTCCTCACATGACAGATGTCCAAACTTAAGCATAGACTTCTTTAAAGGACAAACAATTTTTCTTCACATATGTGTATGCCTTCATACATAATATAATCTTAACCAGAAATATAATTTTATGACAATGCTTCTAAAAATATTTATTTATTTTACAACCCAACTGCTGTTTACTCTCATTTCTCTCCTCCCAGTTCTTCCCTCCCATCTCCTCTCTGCCTTCCACACCATCCACTCTTTCTCTGTTTATATTCAGAGGAGGGCAGACTTTTCGTGGATATCAACCAAATATGGCATGCCAAGTTGAAGGCTAGACAAGGCAATCCAGTAGAAGAGTCTCAAAGGCCTGCAAAAGAGTCAGAGACAATCTCTGCTCCTACTGTTAGGAGTCCCACAAGAGCACCAAGCTACACAACTGTAACATATTTGCAGAGGGGCTAGGTCAGTCCCATGAACGCTTTGTGGTTGTCAGTTCAGTCTCTGCGGGCCCCTGTTAGCCCAGGTTAGTTGATTCTGTGGGTTTTCTTGTGGTGTCTTGACCTCTCTGGCTCCTACAGTCCTTCACCCTTCTCTTCTACAGCATTTCCCAAGGTCTGCCTAATATTCAGTTGTGGGTCTCTGCATCTGTTTTGTGAAAATACTTTTAATTTAAATACTTCTTCTTGACAAATCAGTAACATATTTTTCTGTTGGTGGAACTGAGGTGATGCTTATTTTAGAAAGTCATGTTTATCTAGTCCTCTTTACTTCTATCTGTTTTCAGTATACTTACATTTTGCATTGATAGCATGGTTGGGGTTTTCCCCTTTTTATTATCATAACATGTCTGGAGATTGTATAAATGTGTGTGGTGATATGTGTGGTATATGTGTGTGTGTGCATGCAAAACACATGTGCATGCTTTCTCCATCAATTTTAAGTATCAAGGTGTTGTTTGTTTTTGCTCTTTTAGGGGGCCCAGCATCCAGGTCCCAAATAAATCACACATAGAGGCTTATTATTACTTATAAATGCCCAGCTTTAGCTTGGCTTGTTTCTTGTCAGCTTTTCTTTGCCTAAATTATTCCATCTAACTATCGCTTCTGGGCTTTTCCCATCCTCCTTCTTCTGTAAATCTTACCCTTACTCTATAGCTTGCTGTGTAGCTAGGTGACTGGCCTCTGGAATCCTCCCCCGTCTCTGGCTACTTCTCTCTCTTTCTCTCAGATTTCTCCTTCTATATATCCTCTCTGCCTGCCAGCCCCAGCTATTTCTCTCTCCTGCCTCAGCATTGTCTGTTCAGCTCTTTATGAGGACCATCCGGTGTTTTAGACAGGCACAGTAACACAGCCTCACGGATGGTAACACACCTTATAATAATATTCTACAACATCAGGGTTATGAAGAACTACCTAGAAATGGTCTATTAAGATAGGCTCTTGTGATGAGCTATAGAAATGACTCCTGGAAGTATATGCAGCCATATACATCTCAGGGCTGAGATGATGTCTGTAGGCTGTGTTGCTGCAGGTGTCATGTAGATGTGGGTAGCCTGTGCTGCCACCTGAGGCCATGATGATGTCTGTGATCCATGCTGCTGCCAAGGACCATGTTGGGGTCCATGGTCCTGCTCCAACTGAGGGCCAAGAGTTGATGTCCATGTTCTGTGTTACCACTGAAAGCCATGCAGATGTCTGTGGTCTGTGATGTCACTTGAAGTTATGTTGATGTCTGTGGGCCAGGCTGCCTCTGGGGACCGTGTTGGTGTCCATGGCTAGCACTGCTACCAGAGACCATGCTGAGGTCTGTGGCCGTTGTTAATGCTGGAGGCCAGGTGGATGTCCATGGTCTACTCCATTGCCAGATACCATGGGGAAGTCGATGATCTGTGTTCCTGCTGACTACAAAGCACAAGGAAGCTTCTTCTGCAGCATGACTACAGAGTCACAGTTGAGAAAGAGAGACATAGAAGGCTTCTGTGTCAATCTCCCCCACCCTACAAAAAAAAAGTAACAGGCAGCCTAGACAGGGAGAGAATTTTTTAATTATTTATTTTTTATTTTATGTGCATTGGTGTTCTGCCATGGGTGTCAGATCCTCTGGCACTAGAATTACAGACAGTTGTGAGCTGCCAAGTGAGTGCTATAAATTGAACCCAGGTCCTCTGGAAGAACAGTCAGTGTTTTTTCCACTGAGCCATCTCTCCAGCCCCATAAGAGAATTCTTAAAGATTGTGATAAGGATGCTGAAGTATAGCTCTCCACAATAGAAGGCTACTGATAGGCTTGGCGTGAGGAAGGACTCCCATTTTCTTTAAGGGGCTGACCACCAGGAGTTGGACCATGCTACAGTGAGTACCAACACAAATTAGACTTGTTTTCTTTCTTTTTTAAAAAAATCCTTGTGTGTTTGTGTGTGTGTGTGTGTGTGTGTGTGTGTGTGTGTGTGTGTAGGGGAGAGGCCACAAGGGTGGAGGCCTGGGAAGTAAGGGTAATTGGGGTGTATTATGTGAAATTCTCAAATTATCAATAAAATATTATGTTAAAAATATGGATTCTGGTGCTGGGCATGATAATTTACATTTTTAATCTGAGAACTTGGGAAGCAGAGGCAGGTCAGTCTCTGTGAGTTCCATGCCAGCCAGGCCTGCATGGAATGAGACCCTGTCTCAAACAAAAACCAAGTGAATTCTAGTATATTTTACTTAGCATGAGAGTTATTTATTTCTTGAGAGTTTCTGAGAACTTGAATATTCATCTGTGACATTTATGAGATGATAAATATTTACATTTTGGAATTTTTCTTGGTGTTTTGATTAGTTCAGATAATCTTACCCTTGTAAAGTTTGATGCATTTAATTTTCCTTAAAAATTAAAAAAATTACTTATTTTACCTTGTTTTTTAAAGAAGAGCTTTTGCATAACCTTGCTTTCTCATTTTTAATTATTGTGCTTTTCACTATTTATACACATATACAACACACACACACATTTGTTAGCTATTTAGTATTGGGCTGTTTTTCTAATGACCTTTTTCTGAGATTATTCAATTTTCTTCATATCTAATTCATAGTTTTAAATGAGTATAGAAAATCTTTCTTTTGATTTATTTTATTTTTCTCCTGATAGCTAACTTTGATGCTTTATTTATTCTTTTTATTTAAACATGATTTTACTCTTATTTTAATTTATCTGTATATGTGTGCATCTAAGTGTGGGTTTGTAAATGTGAGTGCAGTACTCCAAAAAGCTAGTAGAGGTCATCAGATCCCCTCCAGCTGGGTTAACAGGCAGTTGTGAGCTACTCAATATGGGTGCTGAGGATGGCACTCTAGTTCTCTGAACAATATGTATTCTGCACTGCCAGGTCATCTCTTCAGTTCCTGTTCATTTGTTTGTATATTTAATAATTTTATAGGCCACTAAGTTCCACATTTTAACAAGAAAAGTTGTTTGTAACACAAAAGTTTTACACATAATTTCTACTTATTTTAACTTGTAAACAGTCATTTTAAAATGTTTAATTGTAGTATTTAGGAAACTTTCAGTTTGGGGCAAGTTGTATCTTCTTGCTCCTTGTTTATTCAGATTTATATTATGGCTTAACATAGGGTTTATTTTTCAGGGCTCTTGCATCTAGTGTGGGAGACATGTCTGTGATGGGGTCCTGTGTAAAATTTAGTCTGGAGGATATAGAAAACAGGCACAAGGCAGATGCTGGCACTAGGACTTATAGACCTCAGTAGATCACCTGCTGCAGAGGGGAATTCTTCCATCTGAAGAATAGCACGTATCTGTCTTCACTGTCAGTCTATGCCTGAGACAGGATTCCAGGCTTCAAAACCAAGCTTAACTTGGCTCAAGCCCAAGGTGGCAGGAAGGTGACTCTTGTGGACAAAGCAAGACAGTGAAGGGAGGGTAGCCAGGGGCACTCTGGTGGCAGGACTGACTCTGAGGCTCCTGCAAGTGGGTGTATCTGGTGGAAGGATAATAGCTTACTTCTTCCCTTTTAATCAGCTTTCTTGCTTAACCTGTCTTGTCTTCTGTTCTAGGCTATGGGACATGAGAGAAATGTCTCTTCTAGATCTATGCAGAGAAGTAAATGCGGCCTCTGCCAAGCAGGTGGTAGGCCAAGTGACCCATGTTAGGTACATTTGCAAGAAGATGGCAGGCACAAAGCTGTAGAAGGATTCCTGATGAAATGCTCGGGACCTTGGGTCTAGTCCTTCCTTTGGTGAAGAAGCTGGGTACACAAGGAGCCTTTGGGCTGCCAGGAGCATCAGGGAGGCACCTGGAAGGAACATATGTCTGCCTGTGCACGTGGGTGCTCGCAGTGGTCATATGGAGCCAATGGGATTTAATATCAAATAACACTGACCAGTTTAGAAAAAAATTTAAATTTTGAGTTTTAATTATATTATTTAGAGTTTTCTACTTTTTTGTTGACAATATGAGCAGCCCAAACCTGGAAGAATTGTGGACAGATATGCTGTGACTACTGTGTGGTGCTCGGTCTTACTTGTTTGTCAGGGATTTTGCTATGATTTGTCGATGAAGGCATGTGTGTGTCGATATTAATTGTGGATCACTCTCATAATCCATCTGAATGCACCCCTGGCCTATTTAGTACTTTGTTTACAGTTTCCATCTCGATTTCCTTTTTGTGTGCATACATCTTGACTAAGCATTTAACCCTCATTCCTGCCCTGTTTGAATAGTTGCGTGTGTGTTTTGTTTTTTGACCAAACATAAAACAGCCTTTGTCTAGTAATGAGGGAGTCAATCAAACTGATGGTGATTTTCTGAGTTGGCACTGGCAATGGACATCATTCTTCCACAGCCTGCATTTATTCCCTCCAGCTTTGCCTTAAGGGAGCCCAGCATTTTCAGGGAGCCAGTCAAGTATACCAGGAGGAACTAAGTCCATTCCAGCTCCCAGTTCAAGTGTAATTCCAGTCCCATTTAGTATCAGTGTTTAGCTCTAGAGTTGGCAGGGAACTCAGTTATGGATACAACATTGAGAAAAGAAAAGGACTGTCGATTTCTGGAGAGTCTTAAGGAAGCCATAGGAGATGGAAGTCTCATACTTGTTCTGTCTTATTTCATCTGGATTTCACTGCTGGAAATGTGGTTGAAAACCACTTGTTGCCTGTCTGTGAATGGAGTCCTCATATGATGGCAGAGGAAAGAGATGGAGGAAAACCTGTGGTTCTTGATGCTCAGGCCTAAATTGGAGTATCTTTATCACTCCTATGCCCAAGGCTCAGGAAACATCTCAGAAGAGAAATTGAAAAGAATTTAAATGATGAGAAACTCTGGACTCATGAACAAGACCTGCATAAGATCAAGCTAGCCAAAATTACAGCATGGGGGAGGGGAAGTGCTATCTAGGATCTCTCCTTATTGAGGAGCTTATAGCCCATGATATGTGCTGGGCAATCAATCTTTTTGAGGACGTGACCAGTGGTAGGTTTTCTATGTTCCATGCTCCAATGGATGGCCCCACAGCCATGCCCATATGGACAGCACTAACTGGGCTTAGTAGGTTTATCAGAGATGTGGGGGGGGCATGGGGTTGGAATGGAACAGAGACAGGTTGTGGGGATATGGGGGAAATTGGAATGGAGGAAACGGGGATAGATTTGATCATATTTCCTTGTATAATTATACTCTCAAGAATAAAAACAATTAAAAAACTAGGCAGTTCTTTATTGTGAGTTAAGTCATTTAAGTGAGAATTTCAGCTAGCACACCTCCCCAGCACAATGTGTTCACGTCATCTCTACCTTTGTGTCATGTTTTCTTAGTGTACTGTTTTTATTTGATTTTTGGTTATCTGCCACTCATCTGCATATGATTTTTTTTTTTGAGACAGGGTTTCTCTGTGTAACAGTCCTGGCTGTCCTGGAACTCGCTTTGTAGTCCAGGCTGGCCTTGAACTCAGAGACATCCTCCTGCCTCTGCCTGCTAAGTGCTGGTATTAAAGGTATATGCCACCACCACTAGGCTTCATATGTTTTATTTGTGTTTTTTTTCTCTTGTGAATTGTTATGCACATTTTGATTATCTGTTTATTTTAGTTTTTTGGGACAAAGTCTCACAATGTTGTTCAGACCTGGCCTCAAACTGGCAAGCGTCTTACCTCAGTTTCTTAAGTGTTGGGGCGACAGTCCTGTGGCCCTTGCTTCAGCAGCATCTGGCTTTTTCTACTGAAAACTGGGCAGCTTGCTGGATAGATGACCCACTATGTTTACAGAGATGAAAGCCATGGGAAGTGCCCTGAGCTCCTTCTTTGTATCAGGCAACCTCACTAAAGAGTGTGTGTGCACCCTCATTCACTTAACCTTCACCGATGTCTCAGAAACACCAGATAGAAGTTAAAGTATTTTGTCCAAATACAAAGAAACTGTCAAAACCCTATGAGGAAGATAAGGAAATTAGTGCAATTTACTTCAGCTCCTGCTTTTAGCTCTCATTTACTTCCTGTTTTTTCCAGTTACTGGGGGAATTTCAGAACTAGCAAATTAATAATTAATATTTTTACATTATTCATATTCTTTCAACTAAAGATGTTTTCATTTTGTTTGGACCCACTTTCTTTCAGTCGTGTGGATTCAGCTCTATGTCTGAATGATTCTGAAACCTGCCACCATTCCCTTTGAATCTCCATATTTTATTCTAAATTATCAACCATGATTTATTATTGTATTAACTAGTAGGTTTTTGGTCAATTCTATTCACTGTTTTCATACAATAGTCACATTATTTGTAGAATTTCTGAGGAAAATAGTACAAGTATTTCTATTTGAGTATTTAGTGCTTTGTACACCTGGTCTCCTCTTTTCCTCCCCCCCCCAATGATATTGTTGTTTGTTTGTTTAGTCCAAAGTTTGATAGTGAATTTTTCATTACCCAAACAATTGTCACTGTACAAGTGATTTCTGACAATATCCTCCTTCCAAATATTAAAAACATGTGGATTTAAAGAAATCTGTTTGATCAACCTACCAGAACTGACTTTACCCAGATATAAAAGTTTTGTATAATATTTACACAATGTAATCTATTAATTTGTACACACAACCTCCACACACTCACACTCACATTCACATACTCTCTCTCTCTCTCTCTCTCTCTCTCTCTCTCTCTCTCTCTCTCTCTCTCACACACACACACACACACACACACACACACACGGCCCCAGATAACAATCTTACAACTGTGTGATAATGTGAATGCAGCCATGTGAATGTTCTGGATTTACTTTTAAGTACACTATTAAATATGTTACTAGAGAACTTCAACACTTAAGTACACAATAAACATTGTGTAAGCTCTATCAATTTGTCCAGCTGGAGGCTATGGTAATTGGTCTGGTCCTGTTCAAGGTAGAGTAAGCTGAGTCATGATGTGGGGTTAACTTGTTGTATGAAATGCATTTTCAGCTTATGATGCTCTCAGTTTACAATGCATTTATTTATCTCTATTGTTCTTCTAAGAGAAGACGAGGAACACCTGCTATTGTAACTCCAGACAACTATAACTATAGTGTTATTACAGGTGAAAGAGAGCCTGAGAATATACATGGAATGCATCAGCAGCAAATTCTGTGGGTGGATGAAGGACAGGTCTATAGTCATCTGAGTGTTTAAAAAGGAAGACACCTGAAGAAGAGTTAATGCCAATATTTCTCAAATTATTCCACAAAATAGAAACACAAGGAATATTGCCCAGTTCATTTTAAGAGGTCACAGTTACCCTGATACCCAAAACATATCACATAAAGGCACAACAAAATAGGAGAATTACAGACCAATTTTCTTTATGAACATAGATGAAAAAAATTACTGAATAAAATACTTGCAAACTGAATCTAAGAGCATGTCAAAAAGATCATTCATCATGATCAAGTAGGCTTCATCTCAGAGATGCAGGGATGGTTCAACCAGTAAAAGTAATCTACTATATACCCAAACTGAATGAGAAAAAGAAAAACCAAGATCATCTCATAAAATGCCATGGTCTTTGACAAAATCTAACACCCATTCATGATAAAACTCCTGGAGAGATTAGGGATACAAAGGACATACCTATACATCACATAGACAATTGACAGCAAGACTACAGCCAACATTAAATTGAACAGAGAGAAACTCAAAGCAATTCTATTAAAATCAGGAACAAGACAAGGTTGTCCACTCCTCCATATCTTTTCAATAAAGAGCTTGAAGCTTTAGCTAGAACAATATGGCAACTGAAGGAGATAAAGTGTATACAAATAGAAAAGGAAGAAGTCAAAGAATCACTATTTGTGATTGATATGATTATGGACACAAGTGACCCTAAAAATTCCACCAAGGAACTACAGCTGATAAAGACTTTCAGCAAAGTGGCTAGACACAAGATTACCTAAATAAAATCAGTAGCCCTCTTATACACAAATGAAGTAAAAGATGAAATTAGGGAAACAAAAATCTTTCACAGTAGCCCCAAGTAATATAAAATATCTTGGGGTAAGCGATGATAAAACTTCAAGTCTTTGAAGAAGGAAATTGAAGAAGATATCAGAAAATGGAAAGATCTCCCATGTTTATGGATCAGTAGAATTAACATAGTAAAACTGGCCATCTTACCAAAAGCAATCTACAGATTCAATGCAATCTCCATCAAAATTCCAATTCTTCACAGACCTTGAAAGGACAATTCTCAACTTCATATAGAAGAACAAAAAGCCCAGGATAACTAAAAAATCCTGAATGATAAAAGAACTGTTGGAAGCATCACCATTTCTTACTTCAAGTTGCACTACAGACCTATAGTAATAAAAACTGTATGGTATTGGCATAAAAACAGACATGTTGATCAATGGAATCCAATTAAAGACCCAGACATAAATGTACACACATATAGACACCTGAATTTTGATTAAAAAAAAAAGCCAGAAATATACACTGGAAAAAGAAAGCATCTTCAACAAATGGTGCTCTTCAAACTAGATGTTTGTATGTAGAAGAATCCAAATAGATCCATACTTACCACCTTGACAAAACTGAAGTCCAAGTGGATCAAAGACCTCAACATTAAACCAGATACACTGAGCTTGATACAAGAGAAAGTGGGGAATAGCCTTGAAGGCATTAGCACAGGAGACAATTTTCAAAACAGAATACTCTTAGCACAGGTACTAAACTCATCAATTAATGTATGGAACTTCATTAAATTAAAAAGCTTATGTAAGGCAAAGGACACCATCAGTCATACAAAGAAACAGCCTACAGAATGGGAAAATATTTTTTATCAACTCCGAATTTGATAGAGGACTAATATCTAAAATTAAAGAACTCAAGAAACTAGATATCAAAAAACCAAATAATCCAATTAAAAATGGGATGCAGATCTAAGTAGAATTCTCAATAGAGGAAATGTTCAACCTTCTTAGCCATCCGGGAAATTAAAATAAAAACTATCTTGAGATTACACTCTATACCTGTCATAATGGCTAAGATCAGTAATATAAGTGGCAGCTCATGCTGGCAAGGATGTGGAACAAGGGGAACACTCCTTTTATTGCTGGTGTGAGTACCAACCTGTACAACCACTGTGGAAATCAATATATCAGGTCCTCAGAAAATCAGAAATCAGTCCACCTCAAGACCCAGCTATAGTACTCTTGAGCATATACCCAAAGGACATTCCATCCCACCACAAGGACACTTGCTCAACCATGTTCATTGCAAATTTCTTCATAATAGCCAGAAACTGGAAACAACCTAGATGTCCCTCAACAGAAAAATGGAAAAAGAAAATGTGGTACATTTACACAATGGAGTATTACTGAGATATTTAAAAAATGACATCATGAAAATTTCAGGCAAATGGATGAAACTAGAAAAAAAATCACCCTGAATGAGATAATGCAAACCCAGAAAGATAAATATGGTATATATTCACTTATAAGTAGACTTTAGCTGCTAAGTAAATGATAACCAATCTATAATTCATAGATCTAGAGAAGTTAGGTAAAGAGGAGTGGTCTCATGCGGGAACATGAATCTCCTTGAGAGGGTGAAATAGAATAGATTTTATAGGAGGGCTGGGGCAGGTGGGGACAGGAGTGGTGGTTGAGCTCAGGGAGAGGAGATGGGATGGAGGGAGAGAGTAGGAGGAGAGAGGGCTGGAATTTCAGGGAGGTGTGGAAATGTAGTGCTATGGGAACTTCCTGAATTCTACAAAGGTGATCCTAATGAGGACTCTCAGTAATGGGGCACATGGAGTCTCAAAGACCTTCTCTTGTCACTAGGCAAGGCTTCCAGTGCTGGGACTATGTTGCATTCAAGTGAGTTGTTGGCCAAGGGGGCTCCATGGAAATCCACAAACATCCAAAGCTGTCGCTAAGACAGAAGATTGCTCTCTGAAAACTGACAGCAGGGCCCCATTGTCAAGAACACCACCCACAGAACTCATTGAACATGAGGAAGTTATGCTGGTGCCTACATGGATCCTTCACTCCTGTTATAGTCTCTTTGGTGAGGGAGGGTACTCTGCAGGCTAGTGGAAGAGAAACTTGGAAACCAGCCTAACCACAAAAACTTTCATTTATAATCTTTCTTGCCTGTTAAACATGCTAGGGCAATGGTGGCACAAATGTTGTGGGAATAACCAACTAACATCTGATTTGACTTGAGGCCCCCTCCACAAGAAGGAACCCATGGCCAACACTACTTGGGTGATGAAGAACCAGAGATAGATAGCTCAAGACCTAGGGTAAAACCAAACAAACCATCTAAAAAAGTGTTTATAAAATGACTCCTAATGATATTATGTTGTACTTATAGATCAATGCCTTATCCAGTCATCATCTGAGAGGCTTTCTTGGCAGTAGAAGGGAGCAGATACAAAAACCCATTCCCAGACATTATATGGAGAAAGAGTCTAAATGGGAGGTCTCCATAAAATCCCTTCCCTCAGAGCTCAGGGAATACCACAGAAGAGGAGGCAGAAAGATTCTAAGAACCAGAGGGGATGGAGGTTGCTCTGAACAAGGCTCTCTGAATCAACTAAGCAAGACTCATACGAACTCACACAGACTGAAGCAGAAAGCACAGGGGCTACAAGGGTCTGCCCCAGGTCCCCTGTGTATATATTATAGCTATTAGCTTATTTTTTTAATGGAACTTTTCACTGTGAGAACAAGTGTGAGTTTGACTCTTGTGCCTGCTCTTGGAACTCTTTTCCTCTCGTTGGGTTACCATGTCCAACTTTGTCATGAGAGTTTTTGCTTTATATCATTATATTTTATTTTGTCATGTTTGGTTGCTGTTTCTTGGAAGTCTGTTCTTTTCTAATGAGAGACAGAAAAGGAGTGGATCCAGAGGGAAGGGGAGGTGGGGAGGCACTGGAGGAGAGGAAGGAGGGGAAACAATAATCAGGATATATTGTATGAGAAAAGAATCCTTTTTCATAAGGAAAATTTTAAAAAAGAAAGAAGGAAGACACCCCTGCAATAGCAAGCTTGAGGAACGGCATAATCAAGGTAGACCTTCCCCACAGGAGGAGGTGGGTTCACCTCCTCCAACTCCTGCCTTGTGTGTTCTCACCAGGCTCATCTACCCAGCTAATTCTGACCTCAGCTCCAGAGCTTGTGAAACTGGTAGAGCCTCTTCCCAACATTGATTCTTACCAAGATGCATGCATTGCTTGGTATTCTTAGTTCTCACCCTATTTTCTCTAGTTTTTTTTTTCCCCTAGTGGGACTTTGGAAAAAATGTAAAATTCTATAATTACATGAGTGTTGGTGATTTTTGTTTGTTTTTGTCAACTTAGCACATGCTAGAGCCATCTGGGAAGAGGAAACCTCAATTAAGAAAATTCCTTTATCGGATTGACCTGTCAGTGGGATATTTTCTTGATTAATGATTGATACTGGAGATCCCAGCCCACTGTGGGTGGCAACACTCCTGGACTACCTGGTGATCCTGGGTTATATCAGAAAGCAGACCATGGGGAGCAAGACATAAGCAGTATTCTTTTATGGTCTCCACTTCAGTTCCTGCCTCCACATTCCTACTTGGGTTCCTGCCCCGACTTTTCTCAATGATGGACAGTAATGGGGACATATAAGCCAAATAAAGTCTTTCCTCCCTAAGTTTCTTTTATTTATGGTATTTAAATTAGCAACAGAAAGTTAACTTGAATGACAAAGCAAGAGGTAATCCTGGCGAGAAATTAGGACAAGCTGCCTTGAACAGGCAGGCTGCTGGAATGCCAGGATTCTAGTAAATTGAACAACAAGACTTTCTCCAATACACCTTCAATCTTTTGATAGATGAAGAGGGAGGAGTCTTTTCAAGAGAAGTTAGATTTGTGAGGAGGAAATGCTATGACATTGAAGCAGCGAGAAGAAAAGAACGAATGTGGGGCCTCCCTAGTCTGAACTCAAGAGAACAGACTCTCTAGAATTCTCCCACCTAATACACCTTCTGTGCCCAGTTTCTTAGGGATCCCATAAGATTTTGGTTCCCAAGTGAGCCAATTTAGTGAGAACATGTTTTCCCATTTTAATTGCTCCCATAACTTCTGAAGAGTGTGTGATTTTCAGATTACCACACTAAACTGCTGTCATTCTTGGCAACTGCAGGGGAAGCTGTCTCATGAGCCTGGGGAACTTTCTGTGGGTAGAAACCTGAGCCAGACTTTTAGGAGTTTGGGAGACAGAGCAACTTACCATCTTGTATGATATACATAATGGTGGTATTCATGCTTTTAAAAGAACAAAGAAATGAACAGGCTGGAGAAGTAGAGACTTCTGCATATATCCAGGAGTTCTTTCTCTTGCTCTAGGGGTGGATATCTGATGGATCCCCTTAGTTGATCTGTTCTCTCCTTATCTACACCCATTCCCATTTGTTGTCTTTCTTATTTCATTTTAACACTTACCACATTCTATAATTGTGTGGTAGGCAGCTTTCCTGCTTGACAATATCCCCCTATGGAATGTATGCTCAGTGATCTTTGAGGTCTTGTCTGTTTCATTGTTTGTAGTTGAATGAAGATAGTTCTCACAGAAGAGGCATTCAATGAATGCATTTAACTTGCTGAGTGAACCTCTATATTAAATCCCAAATGATGGAACAGGACTTCAACTGTGTCAGTGTCTAGCTTATGTTACAAAAGCTTCTAGACTCCACTTGTTGTCAAGTTCTGTAGTTTGGGGTCAAGAGAAGGTCTTTTTAACCCATGAAGAATGATGTTTACAAGTTGGACCAACGAGACAGGATACACAGGAATACATACAAATCTTGAATTTGGGTTCAAATTAAAAAAAAGTTTCATAAATAAAAAATAGGAGAAATTTTATCTACACAAGACTTTGTGGAAAAATTGTGTTTTTCCAGATTTATCATAAATTAGAAGCATGGACAGCTACTGAAAATTATAAGCTAGTCATGTAGTCCTTGATCATAATAGCCAATAATATAAGTAGTACCGGCACTTACTGTGACCACCATCTATTGTATAACAACCACAGACTCTGAGAGTTAACTTGTCCCAGGATGTAGGCATAGGATATGATGTAGCTGAGTGTATTATCAGTGAGTTCCTTGGTGGTGGAAGTAACATTTTAAGAAAGATAAAACCCAAACAGTGGCTTCATAGGGAGGACACTTGTATCATAAGGGATAAAGGAACCATAGCTTGCAGGGAACATTTAAAGAATAAGGGGTGTTTAGTGGCAAGATGATGGGAGGTAGAGGTCATGAATGAAAGGACATGGAATGGAAGGGAGCGGACCTGTCCTGTGTCTCTCCACATGGTGTATTTGAAGGAACAGATGGAAGTTACAGTGAAGCAGATTTCAGTTTGACAAAACTACCAACTGTCTGAAGATTAGAGGTGGAGCATGCAGCTCTTGAACCCGCTCCCTCCATTTCAAGCTTGTACAGCCATCTGTCAAAAACACTGGTGTCAAGAGGAAGTCTTCCTCTCCTCTAAGAGTCCAGGATTATCAAAATGAATTTAGAGCGTATTTAAAAGAGAGGTAAAAAGTATTTGAATTGATTTAACTGGTGGGTGGGTTTATTACTCTCTTCAGACCTTTCTGTCCTTTGAGCAACTAAGTCTTCTGCTGGGACATGTTTGATGTCAGAAGGGAGACTCATATTTGTTCTGAACACAAACTTGTTTAAAAAATAATCGCCGTTTGCAATCTTCATAGAAGGCTGGATCATTATAATAAGCAGTCAGACAGTCTTTAAAGCAGAATTTTCTTTCTGGAATATTACTACAATAAGGATTCCAGAGTCCTTGCAACATCTGGTAAAATCTTCAACTTGCTCAGAACACCTCTTTTTCTCTCATTATTTTTGGGATCAGAACATCTTTTTTCCATGTCTGAGATGCTGCTCTGTTGGGTCCAGCATCAATCTTGGAGGGTGGAGAAGAAACCAGTTATGAAGAATGCAAACTGGAATATCTCAAGAAAAGTGAAGATTTCAGAAAAATCAGAGTTCCTACTAAGAAGAGGCTACAAAGACTTCCCACAAGCATGTAGGCCAATAGTGAGTCCAGAAAGTCACATCTTATGGAAACCACTTGTAATATAAGCCAGAAATGATGGACTGAAACAATATTTGCTCACCCTAATCATGAAAATACTGATTTTTTTTGTGAAATAAAAATCTTTATTCCAGAAAAAAATAATTGGATAGTATTCTTGTATCAAGTTCACATCAAAATCTTTCCTATGCATTTGTGCTTTTTTCCTAGTAGGCACCTACTCTTTTATCCCATCCACCACTTCTTACTTCCGTTCCTGAGCCAAGGTTGTACTTGTTTTTTTCTTTTATTTTTTATTAAGAAATTTTCTACTCAATCAAATACCACCCATAGATCCCCCTCCTCCCTCATCCCACCCCCCAGCCCTCCCTCCCAAGCTACCCCACATCCCCCAAATCAAGGTTTCCCATGGGGAGTCAGGAGAGTTGTGCACACTGAGCCTAGGCAGGTCCAAGCCCCGCCCCACTGCACCAAGGCTATGCAAGGCATCACACCACAGGCACTGGGCTCCCCAAAGCCTGCCCATGCATCAGGGATGGATCTCGATGCCCCTGCCTGGGTGCCCCCCAAATAGTTCGAGCCAAACAACCATATTCCATATCCAGAGGGCCTAGTCTAGTCCCATGGGGGCTCTACAGCCACTAGTCTCTAGTTCATGAGCTTCCACTAGTGTGGCCAGTCATCTCTGCACATCTTCCCATCATGGTCTCGACGTCCCCCACCTGCGGAATCCCTTCTCTCTCTTTTATCGGATTTCCAGAGCTTAGCCTGGTGCCTGGCCGTGGATCTCTGCATCTGCCTTCATCAGTCACTGGACAAAGGTTCTATGATGACAGTTGGGTATTCACTTGACTGGTCACCAAAGTAGACCAGTCCAGGCACCCTCTAGATCACTGCCAGCACTCCAAGTTGGTGTCATTAAAGGTCGTACTTCTTATGAATTGGTATTCAAAGACTTGGGCATATGAGAGTTACCTGTGTTCATAGTTAATAATCTTTAAAGGGTAGTGAGAAAAGAGGAATGAATCAATCATGTGACAGCAAGGAAAGAGAGGGACAGAGCTGGCTCTAAGTGCATTCCAACAGACTGGAAGAAGCTGGGTCTTCTCTAGCAAAAGGTGTTTATTTTCAGCTTTCCACCAGTTTCATGGTGTAGAGAGCCTTTATGAGTGCTAGATGAAACTGGATTCTACGCCATCTCACAAGGTGTTCAAAGGGAAAATCAACTCCTTGGCATAAGACTTTGACAAGCTGCTTCCTCTGAAATTGTCCATCTGTGGTTCTGAAATCCCACAGTCAGAACACTGGCTTCCAAGTTCTGCATTTTCCCAGATGTTCTACAAACGGTTAAGCTCCCGGTGTCATCACTTGGATGGGAGTCCGTACCCATGAGATACCAGTGGCCTGCTGCTCATTTGCTTCCTTCCAGGTGTCATTCTATGCTATAGCATGTTTATCTCATTCATTAGTCACACCTCTGTAACTATACTTGGCGTCTCATAGAGAAGGAAACTGAGTCTAGCATGTTTAAATGCCTTTTCCATGCAACTAGTAAATGGTGGAGTCTGGATTTGACTTCAGAATCAGTACTCTTAACCAAGTTAAGATTTAACCATTATTAAGACTCTCTAACTATAGAAATTGGATTCTCAGTCCCAGGGGAGATCTGAGCTTTGTATATGAACAAAACACTGTGTATTGGGGTGATAGCTAAGGAAATGTTAACCGTTAATTAAACCCAATTCTTACCACTAGTCAGTTATTAATCTAAACTTTGCTCAGATGGCTTGTACAATCCTGAGTGATATTAAGGTCACCAATAACGTTTTGCTATTTTCCTGAAAGTCAATTGAAATGTATATCATTGACTAAATTCAACTGCATTGCCTTCCTCTGCACCTCCTCTCTTCTTCCCTCCCTCCTTCCCTTCTCAAGAATCCAGTTATTTCTAAGTATTCTGTAAGTTTGGTATTGTGCTACACACAAAAATACAATGATGAATGAATTTCAGTCTATATGCTCAGAGACCTTCCAACCTGGAAAGAGACTTAAAAAATAATTACTGTTCATTGTAGCTATGGTTAAGCAGGAGATGTTTTCCCATCCTCTGGTTCCAGAGAGCAATTTTTTGGCAGGGTACTAAGTAAGTAAACTATGGGAAGGAAGTATTAGTGTTAAAATAAGTTTAGAAATTGCTGGGTAAAGAAAATCAAGTGGGTTTTTTTTTTCTTAATGGGCTATTTTCATACCATTCTAAATGCTAATGAGCCATGTGGATCTATAAGAAAGGAGAAGATCATACCTTCTAAGCCTGTTTGTCCTCAGAACCTGCCTTTCATTGACACACTTAATATTTTCACTCTTCTATCCATTTACCATCCACCCACTCATCTGTTCATCCATTTATCTGTCATTAATACATCTATCAAAACTTCCTTCCATCAACCCAGTATTTCTTGAGTACATACTATGTGCTAGATATTGAGCTAAGTACATTGTGATATCCAACAGGAAAAATTATGTATAGCATTATAGCCGGGAGAAAAACATCAAGAAAACAAGCATACACATGACATTATCAGAGTGTGGTAAGACTCACATAAGAAATAAACATAGTGTTAAGATAAGAAAGAAAAGCAAAGTGATCCATTTAAGGAATATTTAAGAAAGCTTCTTTGATTAAAATGCATTCACAACAAGTACCAGAAGAAGACAGTAGGCCAGTTTGTAAAGAGTGAGAACAAGAGCCATCCAGGAAAAGAAAATGCCAAGTGCCAAGTCCTTGGATAGCAGAAAGCCTTGGCAAGCACCAGGAGTTGAGCGTTCTTCAGGAGTGTAGGTCTTCTTAAAGGCAGAAGGCTGGTCTTGATGTCTTTTAAAAAAATTAGAATGTCATCCTCACAAAGGTGAGGGGTTGGAGGATAAAGGCAGCATCAATTCTAAGTTCCCATCCAAGGTAGTCTGGCTCGTTAAGGCATGGGAGTGTCCATAGTGATTGTCTGTTACAAGAATTTTCTCTTTAGTTAAGAGGTCACCTTCAGTCCCAAACAGCTGTCCAAAGGTGGTGACTGCATCTCCTTCCTAAACTTGGGAAACATGTCTGCAGGGAGAAATTGACAAAGAAACTAGTTGTTATTCTTGACTCTGTAGCTAAGGAAGGGAATGTGGCTGACCCTGATCCTTGAAGCTTGGCTGCTTTGCTCCTAGAGATTTCATCTTTCAATTCTCCCCGCAAGATTAAGCATCCCCAAACACCACTTTTTATGGTCTGTGCCCTGGTTCAAGGAGTTAAAATGGATCTTCTTTACTGTCAAATCAACTGAAAACTTCTCTGCGAGGCGTCAGGACTATCTATTATGGCATTATGGCCATCGTTTTCTCCTGACCGACCTTCTGGACCTTCTGCCTTCCCTTTGCCCCCTTTTCCTAACATGAGAGAGAGGGAGGGGGAGAGAGAGAGAGAGAGAGAGAGAGAGAGAGAGAGAGAGAGAGAGAGAGAGAGAGAGAGAGAGAGAGAGAGAGATGTCTGACTTCAGGAGCTTTGTTTGTGGCTAGAATTTAGGATATCCTTAGGTCAAGTCCTAGGTAGGTCAGGAGGAGTTTCACTCTTCAAGCTAACAGCATTTCCCATGGAAGGAGAATAAAGAAGATGGGTTTTAGTTCTAGTTTTCTTTCTTCCCCAGGTGAGTACCACACCGCGTCTTGAAGATCTTCAGCATCTTCGTCTGTGTTCACAGACACCAATGCTATCTGTAAAGCAATAGCAGTCCTGGCCACTCCTACTTGTTATCAGAACTGAACTGTTACCAATATCTTCCCAAGTAATGCTAGGAAATGTGTTCCCATCGGCAACCTAATTCTTCCATCTTCCCCTTTGCCAGGACCCCGGCTCTTTCAAAAACAAAGCAGTCCCCCTAATATTCTCTTCCTTATGTGAAAGTCCTGGTACTTAGCTGGACACAGTTGCCTTTTAAAATGGAAAGCTTTGACACTGGAGAAATGGCTTCATCAGCAAAGTGCATGCCACAAAAGCGTAAGGGCACATAAAGTACATAAACAAATATTAAAAATAGAAAGGAAGATTGAGGACTAAGACTCCTATATCGTGGCAGAGCCGCCAGCACAGCCATTGTTACCGTGCCACACCCACTTCTACAAGTTATCTGTGCCCCCTTTCTCCTTTGCACTGGAGATATTTCAAATTTCCAGGTTCAGTGGCAGACAGGCCCCTCAGGCTCCTTTTCTGGCCTTTGGTTGGGGAAATGGAGAAAAGTGTTGATTTGGATGCTCGGGACACCTGGGAAAATGGCCTGGAAGGTGTGCTATGGGGTGGGTCACTATTTGCCCCGGACTCTAGCACGGGTTCTTATTTATCAAGGATGCTTGTATCTCTTGCATCTCAGGTTGAATTTTTGATTCTTAAAGTGATGATGTCGAGATGCAAAGGCCTCTAAGAAGTGATCAGACCGCAATGGTTCTACTTTGTGAATGGGCTTATGCTCCTGAGAAAACTGGCCAGATGGAGCTCCCATGCTTCTTGTCTAAGTGAGGATGGAACGAGAAGGTGCCGTGTCTGAGGAAGTGGGATCCAACCAGACTCTGGGTCTGCGCTGGCAACTCGATCTTAGATTTCTCATCCTTCAAAACCAAGAGACACAGATGCTTGCTGCTTTTAATTACCCAGTGTGTAATATACTCAGTGGTAGAGTCCTTGCAGCAAGGCCCTGGCTCAAATCACCACCACTTACAAAGACCCCAAAACAGGTTGTTACTTAGAAAGTATGAATAAAGGAAGGAGGGAAATTCTTGTATTCCTCCTGAAAAGTGCCATTAATAGTGTAGTTACACAGTATCACGTGAACACTGAAGAGCAAACAAGACCAGAAAATAGTCCGTGAAAATAGGTGCCCTCTTTCCCTGAGTTTAATTATGATTATGAAAAGTTGTAGCCTCTACTTCTCTTAGGCACTGGCCATTTTATGGCTTCTCCTTCCATGGGAAATGCTGTTAGCTTGAAGAGTGAAACCCCTCCTAACCTACCTAGGACTTGACCTAAGGATATCCTAAAATCTAGCCACAAACAAAGCTCCTGAAGTCAGACATCTCTGACCCTGACATCACTGAGATGCTATATCCTCATTTGCTGATACGATATCAAGTCAGATTCAGCCTAACATCAGCCTACTCTATCATAGGGATTGACCCAACTTTCTTGTCATTTGATCATAGATAAGAATTTTAGCTTTGCAAATATACAATTCCCTGAGGACACAGACAATCTTATTTATAGAAAGAATGACCTGTCATTTTGGCTATAGGCAATTTCTTCTAAATTTTGGCCAACTAATCCCTAAAGCTAGCTACCAGCAGATCCTAAGCTCTGGCCCAAAGTTACTCTGTAATCACAATCACACCATTTCTTCCTTGTTCTGATCACTACTGGTCTCTTTCTCTCTCTCTTTTTTGTCTTTGATAGCTCTATTCCTGACAAATCATAAATGTAAACCCTGCTCACAAATGGAACCTAAGCCTCTTGCTTCAATCCAAACTCAGGCTCTAACAATAAACTTGAAAGATAGCTAACTTGCATGAACCAGCATTATTTTTTTTTAACTGAACAATTTCAAAATATACAAATGCCAAGAACCCAGCACCTTGCAGCCCAGGTACTTGTTTGTGAGCTCCAGCAAGTATCACACCATGGTTCTTGTTTCATCATGACCTGATTTATTCCTCTGGCCTTCCTCTTCTGATTTTCCTTCAAGCAGACAGACATTGCTATTCCCTATCATCCATGTACATGGTAGGCTGTAGCTCCAAAATGTGAGGACTATTTCGAAAGAGTAACAAGTTGTAAGATACTCAAGTTAACACAAATTCATTATGCCCAAATATCTCACAAATGGCCACATTTCTCAAATTGTTTCATACATAGATATTTCCAATTCGTTTAAATTTAATTTATTCATTGACATGTTTATACAGGTTTATAATGTGTTCTGTCACATTCCACCGTATTCTCTTCCATTCCCCCCCTTGTTACCCCTTTTTCTCTCTGTAATTTCTCCTCCCACTTGCATATCTTTTCATTTGTATTTTATTGAGTTTAACCAGGGCAGTCAGCATGGGCATGGGGGTGGAGCTATCCACAGGAGCATGGGGGCTCTAGTGGTGGCAACACCCTCCTCTCCGCATCTATCAACAGCTAATAGTCTCCCAGGGAAGCAGGGAACCTTATGAGCTTTTTCCTTATCCATCACTAAATGCAGACAGACCTAGTCTTGTGAGTGTTTTGTTATCTGCTAAGTAAGTATACCTCAGTAGTAGTAGATGTGTCTTTTTAAATTTATAGGCTTCCTGTTCGTCATTATTGATTTTGTACTCCTTGTTTGCCTTGTAGAAACTATTATTCAGTAGCTATTAAATTACCGATAGGGCCATACTAACCTTCAGTCCTGGTCACAAACTGTTTCATAGTAGGTAGGCTCTGGATATGAGAGATGCAAACCCGGGAGTGGGTGATAGTGACCTGGAGAGGAGTATAGCCATTAACAGTATCAACAGGTAGAATGTCTACCGGAGAACAATATGTCCTGTTACTGCTGTTTCATGAGACAGGGCCTAATAACAGCGACCGTGAGATCAAACGGCTAGTACCTGCATATGAAAACTCTAAAATTACGTGCACAGTATATGAACTGATGCTGTACATGCTTTCTGTTGGTCTGGCTAGGGCAGCAAGTTTCACGGGGGACAGAAAACACAGTCCATATCTCTGGTTGCCAAGGTATGTCAGAAATCTAGCCAATTTGATCACTTAAAGTAGTTTAGAGATGAGGGAGAAGTCCAAGCAGCATCATGTATGTGTGGCAGAAGCTTCCTGGTGGATCTATCCTGCCGAAGACTGATCCTGACCTCAAATGGCCTTGGTCTGGCTTTCAGTGATAACCATTGTGTATTCTGTAAGCAGCTGGTTTAGATGTGAATATTGGGATTTCACAAGCATTTGGCACGGTTGATGTTTAGTAAAGTAACAAAAACCAGCATCTTCAGCAACTCTGTATTGCCTTTAGGGAGGGATACTCAACCCCTTGGCCGGTATTCAAGTTTCTGTCCATCATATTCTTGCCTGTTTTGACAATCACATCTTCCTCTATTCTAGTGGAATCTTCTCCTGTCAGACTGAGCTCCTTGCTGCTTCCCAAGCAGCCCACATGTTTCCTGGTTTTTTGGGTTTTTTTTTTGCATCTGTTCATATTATTCTCTACTCTTGGAACGTTCTTCCCACCTCTCTCTGTGCACAAGCCATTCAACTTCAGCAGGCTAATACTCAGAGTAAACTGGAACTTCAAAGATGCTACAGGAGGTGGGTCTACTTGAATACAAAACAAATGACATATCTCTTCAGCTGACTGGAATATTGTATATGAGTGTACCTGCATGTGCGCCTGTGTGTGTTTGTATACGTAAGTACAAAATGCATGTGTGTCCACATGAATGTGGAGGCTAGACCTCAATCCCAGGAGTTCTTCCTCAGGCACTGTCTACCCTGTTTCCTGAGACAGAGTCTTTCACTGGGACCTGGCACTAACCAATTAGGTGGGACTAGCTGGTCAGAACACCTCAGAGATCCTCTTGTCTCTGTCTCCATGGTGCTGAGACTATAAGCATGCAGCAATTGCACCGTGTTTTACATGGATGCTTGTACCCTAGCCCTAGAACCACGAACAGAATCTCTCGGTGCTAGAACATTTCTGAATGCCTTTTAGGTGGAGAAGGAGCAGGAGGTGGCAGAGACCCAACTCGGACCCAGTGTATTTGCTGTGGCTCATGTCGCCCTTAAGGAAAGCTTGGTGGAAACAGTTTGAACAAAAGCAAGCATGTGATTTGTTACTAGAGCTTGCAGATTCAGTAGTGGAAGGCATTTATTTTGGTTTGAATTTCTCTGGCTTTTAGATACCACTTTCTCTCTCAAACTAGGTCATTTGAATTATCTGCTGATAGTTCAAATCTGTAGATAATTTGCTTTTACTCACATTCCTAAGAACTAATTACCTGTACATATAAAATGATGAAATCTCATTATATTTTCTTTTAAAACTCTGACATGCATTTAATTACATTAGTCAATTATTACCGTACATGCTGAGGATTTGCTATTGACCAGCTCGTGCTGGAATATTTACTGCACAGATGTGTTACTTTAATTAAACAAATGTGATTACACACATATCAATTTTTATTTAGTTTCAAAGCCCAGAATCTAAAAGTGATGTAGTTGGCAGAGCTGTGTGGTGTGGTGCTTGTTCCCCGTAACTCAGGAAGAGGCCCTTCACTGAGGGAACACTGAGTGCCTGCAGCTCAGTGCAGGAAACTTCAGCCACAAGTGGGTTTTCTTGGCATATAAGTGCCATTGAGCAGACTTAGGTAAGGAACAAATAAACTAGCTGTGAATCTTCTTTGCACATCTTTAGCTTTGCACTCTCCCATGTTGAAATGAGGTGCCAGGCTTGAAGAACCTTTAAGATGACTAAATTGAGAGCGGAAGATGATTTGGAATGGATGCTTGGTTAAACAGGCCAATGGATGTTTGTCTTTAGGCTCAGGAGGGGATTAGAATACTAGACTATTGGACTTGATCTCTTGGTCTCCTTGCTTCCCCTCACCCTACTGCTAACCGTGAGTTTAGAATCCAGGATGGACATCTCTCAGTGCCTAATCATAGTCGAGTTTATTTGAGAATAGCACAAAGACTTAATTTAAAAGTCAGAATGCATTTTACAAACTAGAGAAAAGCAAAGTTCAATGTAACTCCAATGATGACACGTAATAGGTACTTAGTAAATAATCTAGAGTACTATAAATGCAATAAGCTAATTCATGAGTCAAGGAACACTTACTGAGTACTGGCTTCAGGGAAAGGGAGGTGTTTCTCTGGAGTGCAAACTGGTTGTTTCCACACAGGGATCAGCATACTGCTTCTCAAGTGGATGTTTTGTCTGTTCGATGCATAGGTACGAGCTAATCCAATTGGCCAAGTTAATCAAGGGTTCTGCTTCAACTCCCTCCAGGTGTCTAGGATACAGGGAGCCTCTCTGAGGATGATGTTGGGGAGCAAATGGAATGTGAGATATCCAGATTCCTAAATACATTCACTGACATGCTGAAGTGACTTTGTGAACTGAGACACAGTAGTGTCTTTATTTATTTATTTATTTATTTATTTATTTAAACTTATTTTTTTCTTTTATTTTACAATAGTATTCAGTTCTACATAACAGCCACAGATTCCCTTATTCTCCCCTTTCCTGCCCCCCTCTCCTTCCCCCAGCCCACCCCTGTTCCCACCACCTCCAGATCAAGGCCATCCCCCGAGGACTGAGATGGACCTGATAGACTCAGTCCAGGCAGGTCCAGTCCCCTCCTCCCAGATTGAGCCAAGTGTCCCTGTATAAGTCCCAGGTTTCAAACAGCTAACTCATGCAGCGAGCCCAGTACCTGGTACCACTGCCTAGATGCCTCCCAAACAGATCAAGCCAATCAACTGTCTCACCTATTCAGAGGGCCTGATCCAGTTGGGGGTCCCTCCGCCTTCGGTTCATAGTTCATGTGTTTCCATTTGTTTGGCTATTTGTCCCTGTGCTTTATCCAATCTTGGTTTCAACAATTCTCGCTCATATAAACCCTCCTCTTTCTCGCTAATTAGACTCCCAGCGCTCCACCAGGGGCCTAGTCGTGGATGTCTGCATCCAGATTCCTCAGTCCTTGGATGGGGTTTCTGGCACAACTATTAGGGTGTCTGGCCATCCCATCACCAGAGTAGGTCAGTCCTGGCTGTCTCTCGACCATTGCCAGCAGTCTTTTGTGGGGGTATCTTTGTGGATTTCTGTGGGCCTCTTTAGCACTTTGTTTCTTCCTTTTCTCATGTGGTCTTCATTTACCATGGTCTCCTATTCCTTGTTCTCCCTCTCTGTTCTTGATCCAGGTGGGATCTCCCGCTCTCTTTCCCTTGACCCTCGCCGTTCATTGCTCCCACTCATGTCCAGGCTGTTCATGTAGATCTCATCCATTTCTCAGTCATTGGGTGATCCCCGTGTCTTTCTTGGGGTCCTGTTTTACTAAATTTATTTTATTTTACTTTTTGTAAATACATGAAGAGGTTAGTGATGTTTAGGTTTAGTATTTATTGCCAGCTTGACTACACTTAGAATTACTTAGGAAATAGTCAGCTGGGTGTGTCCATGAGGAGAAGACTCCTCTTGAATGTGGGAGATGGGGACAGGGGCACCACTCTGTGGACTTGGTTCTGAGAATGAATAAAAAGTGAGCTGAGCATTGGCATTAATTTCTCTCTGATTCCTGACTGTGTTTACAATGTGACCAGTTGCTGGTCAGTTTTCTGGTGTCATACCTTTTCCTCATGATGACATCTTATCCTTTATTAAACAGTGAGACAAAATAAACCCTTGCTTCCTGCCTTAGATTGTTTTAGCTGGGTCTTTTGTCACAGGCACAAGTAGCTAACATAGTGCTTATTCTTGAGGTAAGGTGAGCTGAACACACAGGTCACATTAATTCAGGCTGCCTTCAAATTCAACATGTTTGTGCCTCAGCCTGTAGGATACCAAGGGTACTGGAATGTGTGGTTATGTTTCATGGTGGCACTGCACTGTTCCATTTGGCTTAAAACTTTTTTCATGAAAGGTCCTCAATCTAACAGTGGTGACAAACAAAGTCCATGTTACTGTGTTGTTACAGGGATTGTGAGCCATATATATTTAGTAAGTTTTTGGAAAATTACCAGTGATTGCAATAGTGGTGATGCAGTTGATATAGGTTAGCTATGGTAAAAGGTTGGTTTTATTTACCTTGCCTTTCCTTTCTTGCTTATATCATGTTGGACAGCATTGGCTTAGTCCCACTCCAGGAAGAACTATGAGGGGCACATTCAGAGAACTTTTAAAGAAAGGTCATCTGCTTCAGCTCCCTTGAAGTGAACTGCACAAGGACGTTGAACTATGAAGTAGGAGGTTTAGGAGTCATGTCCACGTCTTCCTTCAAGTTCAATGTTTCTGACATTGCAATTGGTAAGGAAGGAAGGGCATGCATCACCCACAGAGAACACGTTTGAGAAGAGGAATATGCAGAGGACAATGAGTAACCTGAACCAGGTTCGTTTCAAGTGATACACAGTTGGGATGCTGTTGCAATATGGCTGCCTGCCTGAAAGCTTTTGGATTATCTTACCAAAGGGATCACCATGTTTCTTTACAGAGTAGATGTTTCTTTATGGAGGAGACTTGGGGTTTTCAATCCACATGGCTCGAAATATTGATCGCCTTACCCATGGAGGGCTGAAGCATTGATTCCCTTACTCACTGGGGGCTGAAGCATTGATTATTCCTTTTTCCACTGAGGGCTGAAACATTGACCCCTCCGTACCCACCAGGGGCTGAAGCTTTCATTAAGTTCCTCTCCCTTTAATATGAGTACCACATAAACATCAAGATTCCTACGTGTGCCACGAAGGAGGCAAGCTGGGGCATGAGCCTGATGAAAAGAGCCATTTCACGGGTAGTTTTAGAGTAGTTTCAGCTTTAGCATTGCCATCTTAGTATCTCAAGTATTCTTAACCTGACATACTATTTGAGCCTCATTTTCCCCATTAGCAAAATTGGAATCATTCTCACCCTGCAGTTTTGCTATAAGGAGTCATTGAGACCATGCAAGCTAGTGTCTGAAACATCACAGATGCTCCAAACTGTGAGTTGAATGCGTCATTTTCATTGAGAGAAGTGTTAGAATTTTGTTAAGGAATACAAGAAATTCCTGGCTTTCCATTACACTCACAGTGGCTAGATGGAGTCAGGAGTTAACTTGGCTGTTAAGCTTGAGCTTTGGTGGCTTCTTGAACTCTGTTCTACCACAGAAAACTTATCTGGCTTGGTCCCCACTACTTAGGGAGTCAAAACTGTCCTGCTCTCTTCATTTACTTAAGGGAGCCCAGGACTTAGCTCAGCCTCACTTCTGCACCCCAACCTCACCCAGCTCCCAGCTGCTGATCTCATTCTTTTTGCCAGGACCAGTTGTAATTAAAGTCAGATTTGTAGGAAGAAGCATGCATGCACACACAGCCAGGCTTGGAGTTGCTTACCTAAAAGCAAGTTCTTTTTTCTTCTGCTCCAGTTCTTCAGCCTTACCCAAAGCAGGGGTGGGGAGGGAAATCAGGGCTTACATGGCCTGTGCTGAGGCAAAGGGATCCTGAACAAGCAACTGGCAAGAGGTCTCCCTCCATTGTGTTCAGTCAAGGACTACCTCAGGCTGGCAGCCCCAGGTCACCTGAGCTGGGCCCAGTCCACAGGAGCTCTTGGTTTCTCCCTCTCTGTGGGGCAGGTCACTAAGTGTTGAACCCAGCATTGTGGGGGTGAGGGCTGGGCTGCTGGCCCACTGTACTTCATTATGTATTCCTTCATTGTTTCCTATGCAAATTAAGTTAATGAGAATTAGGAACATAATGGAGCCCATTCACCGTTCTAGTCGCTGGAAAATGGGTTTGACTACCAATTTTCCATTACAGCTGTTTTGTAATTACCGTGGAATACTCTGAATTCTAATGGAGATGCTGAGCTGCCTGACAGCCTCTTGACTACTTTTTTTTTTAAAGGAAGGTTAAAAAAAAAAAAAGAAAGAAGAATAAGAAGAAACTCAAACTCTATAACTTGAGAGCATTTCCATCACAGTATTCAGGTTTGGCTTTGGTGATGGAGAGCTGTGCTTTGACAGAAGGGCCAATGGTTAGTTACATGGTTGGGCCACAGTTATCCTTTTGCTTGTAAGAAAGCAAAGGATTGTCCAGGGTCACACTTAGGAGCAGTCCTCCGGAACAGTGCAGAGCCAAAGGCTACTGCATCCTTTGTCTCATCTCACCCGAGACTCCATCAAACATCTCATCCAGCTAGTGCTGAACTTGTAACTGAAGGTTATAATAGCTGTGGGAGTCTCTAGGTGGTTATAATGAGAGACCAAAATTTTGGGGGAGTCTCATGTGAGTCACCAGACAATACTGGGAAATCAGGGTCCCCACTTAGGGGCCTTAGTCTCATTAGTAAAAGAATTAAAATGAAAACTCAAATGGAAATTGGAGGACAATTTTATTAGAGTTTAAAAGCAGAACCTTATGGTAGGCGAGCTGTAGCGCTCAGTATTTGACCAAAGGAGAACAGATCAGAGAAGGGGTAAAAAGGCAAGCTGTTTGAGTTAAGCCAAATTGGAGGTCAGCCACGTGGCACCTAAGCAAACACATGACTGGGAAGAGAGTGCCAGAGAAAGTAAAGAGGCCCAAAGTTCCAGAGAAGACAATGCTAAAAACAGAGGTAGAAAGAAGAAAAGGAAGTACTGTGCTTTTTATAGTTATTCAGGAAAGTGGGCAGTCTTGCTGTTTGGTGTTGTACTAGGGAGAGGGAATTCTGGGAAGGAAAAGTTCCACCTATCTCTTTAGCATGCTTTTCATGGGTGAACTTGCTTTCCTGTGGGTGGTTCTGTCTTCCAAAGGGGTGATTCCCTGAGCCAGGTCATTGGCTAGCCCAACTGGAATAGTAAGTAAGTCTTCACCTGGGCCAGAGATTTCAACCTCTTGACCAAAAGGGAATGGCGGGCCTTTCCTACTGCTGTTTCAAAAGTGCTATGAATTGGGTGCCTTAAAAAATAGAAATTTATACCACTTGTGGAGGAGTCCAAGATCAAGAGGTCAATGGATTTGGTGTCTGGTAAAGGAGGGCTTCTTATTCTGTTGTAACGTTATACAGGGGAAGGGATGAGAGAGTTGTCTGGACCTTCTTTCTCATGGAGTTACTCACACCCGCAAGCTACTAATCACCTCTAAAGGCACATCATCAATTACCACCACATATGGATTGGGGTGTCATCATATAATTGGAGGAAGTACAAATACTTTCTATAACATTCTAGCTTGACCTCTGAAAATCCATGCACATCACATGCTATTAATTCAAAAGCCTAAAGTCCAAAGTTTCATCTAAATCAGATATGGTTGAGACCGGAAGTCTGAATCATCCTGAGTCATATTTCTTCTCCAGTTATGAACCTGTGAAATCAAGCATATTGTTGGCTTTCAAAATACCATGGTGCAACAGACACAGGACCGGCAGTTCATTTCCAAATGAGAGACACAGGGAAAAAAAGAAGTAACTGGTTCTGAGTGAATCCAAAACCCAACAGGGCAAATTGCAGGAGACCTTATGGCTCAATAACCTAATGAGGTAAGAAACATTAGCTTCAAATCCAAAGGGAGTGCATTGAAAGACAAAGAGGTGAAAAAAATACTCTTGCTCAAGGTGGTACAGCCAGGGAGGGGGAAAGTCAGGACTCAAAGCTGGTGGTTTAGTTTCACGGGTCATGTCTGGCACTCTAAGAAAAGATATTTTCTCTGGGATAGAGATTGGGGGAGGGAGGGGAAGAGAGGAGAAGGGTGAGATAGGGGAGGAGGGAGGAAGGGAGAGAGAGAAAGAGAGGCACATGTCCCACACAGAGAGATACACACAGACAAACAGAGACACACAGAGAGGGACAGAGACAGAGACAAAGACAAGTAGACAGACAGACAGACACACATATGGGGGTGGGAATAGAGACAGAGACAGAGATAGATGTCTGTGATGTACCTTTTGGAATGGCGTGGTACACATTTCTGGTAAGAGGCTAGAAAGAAAGATGGCATCTCAGAAGGAAGAACTGGGTTTACAGAGCAGTTTGTGAGGTGTCAGTGTGCAAGGCCCAATATGGCACAAAAATCTCTCAGGAGAGGTGAATGGGATGCCATGGGCAAAAGCAGAATTTCTGCAATAGAATTAAGAAAAGGGCATTGGAGAACACACAGAGACAATGTCCTTAGAATAGCGTGAAATAGGGTGGGAGTGAGCAGTTGCCACACTCTTTCTCTGGCACGCTGCTTCAGCTTCTACCATTCTTGTGTTGGGTGTGTTTGCGTGGTGGTATGGATGAAGATGGCCCCCACTGGATCATATATTTGAAAGTTTGGTTCTTAGTTGTGGTGGTCTGTTTTGGAAGGATTAGGAGGTGTGGCATGCTGCAGGAGGTGTACCACTGAGGGTGGGCCCTTCTCTGTCTCTGCCTACTGCTCATGGATAAGAGGATAAGATGTGAGCTTTCAGCTTCTGCTCCAGCACCATGCCTGCCTGCCTGCCTGCCGCCATGGTCCTTGTTATGATGATCAAGGACTAAACCTCTGAGACTGTAAACAAGCACCCAATTAAATGCTCTCATTTATAATTTGCCTTGGTCATGGTGTCTCTTTACAGCAATAGAAAAAAGTAGCTGACAGAATCTGGATACCAAGATGGAGGTGAGACTTCTGCAGGGCAGCCTCCTTACCAGAGCAAGAGGGTCAGGATCTGAGAAAGGAGGTAGTAACGCTTCAAATCCCTGCAATTGAAAAAAAAAAAGCAAGCAAGGGTATATTTTCAGTTGGTTCTCTAGGAATTATACCCTAAAATGAGTTCACCAGGTGCCTGCAGAGGCTCTGAGCAGAGACTGGTTTCATCTCCACACACATTTCCTGACTGTGCTCAGAAGTCATTTTTTTTTTTTTTTTCATTTCAGCTTCCCTTACTATACTGGATATACGGAGAGGCTGAGATTTTCAAAACTGTCAAGTCTAATTCTATTTATTTATTTATTTATTTATTTATTTATTTATTTATTTATTTGGTGTGCACATGCTTTTGCATGCATGCACATGCACACACAGTATGGAGACCAGGGCTCAACCTCAGATGGTGTTTCTTAGAGTTGTGTATCTTGTTTTTTGAGACAAGGTCTCCTACTGTGACCTGGGCTTATTGCTTTGGCTAGGCTAGCTGGCAGGTAAGCACCAGGGATCTTTCTGCTTCTGCCTTCTGAGAACTGGGATTATCAGAATGTGCCACCATGCTCAGAATATTTTACTTGGGCTTGGAGATCCAGCTCAGGTCTCCCTGCTTACACAGCGAGCATGTTACTTACCATTCTACCTGCTTTGTCCACCCTTTGGCTAATAGTTATTCCCCAAGTTTCTATATCTCTTTTTACATTACTTCAAGCAGAAAGAAGTCTGATGATGCTGTCAACACCTTGGTAATCACAGTAGCTGGACAACGAGTTCATATTGTTGAAGCTCTATTCCCTTCAGAAGATGAAAAAAATGGCAGTCTTCTGCCCCTGTACCAAAGACCTTCTGTGCTCCATTGTCTAGACTATGACCCTCAGTTCCTTTGGAGTCCTTCCTGGTAGTATTTTTAAGGTCTATTATCTCTTCAGGGACATTTACTCTTTCTCTACTGTTCTTCTCAAAGTTTGTCCAGCCACTACCCAGTGGCTACTCCCATATTTTTAGTTGTTCCTTACAGCAGCACACAGTTACCAAATCCTATTCTCCCAGGATTCAGGCAGAAAAGCAGAAGTAGTAAGAGATATCCACACATTTGTATTTTATAAGGCTTATTACCATGTCACTAAAACATGGGAGGTGATGAAGCAGTCTCTATGATGCTATAGCTTCCTCATGGACTATTTGTGATCAATTCTCTAAAGGAGGCAGTTGGAAAGGAAACTCACTAATACACTGTAGCGCACAAACACAAGTTGAAACCCCACAGACATGGACCAAATGCTGTGTTTATACTTGTTGCCTATAACCTCAGAGATGGAATTATCCTGTAGGAGCCAGGGCCTTCCATCTTGGATGTAAACACATGACCTACAAGGTTCAAAGAGGTTCGGAGGTGAAGGGGAGAAACTGGCCACTTAGCTCCTGCTTTAGGCAGTTGCAATGGACCAGCCAGCCAGCAACACCCTTGAACTGTACAGAAGCGGCTTGCCCATTTCTGCCTCTTTGAATTCATCCGTGAATCCGTGTGACTCTCCTTACTAGGAAATTAAGGAGAGAAATTCTGGGTGATATAATTAAGCCTACCCAGTGGGCACATCATGCAGGAATTACACTTAAGCTCTGTTTACTGTGGAGGCCCACAAAGGTTTCCTAGTGAGATCTGAGCTTGCTTCACTCAGCAGAGCTGCATTAGAGGATTGCTTGACCATGTGCATGGTTTCTAGGTGACTGGAAGGGTCTACATTTGGGTGAGCTAGGGGGAGGTCTTTTGCTCCACCCTTTGGCATTCCTGTAATTAGCCATTGAAAAGAGACAGAGGGGGCTGGTGGATAAAGATCCAGGTCCTCCTGAGGCTATCTCTCTCTCTCTCTCTCTCTCTCTCTCTCTCTCTCTCTCTCTCTCTCTCTCTCTCTCTCTCTCTCCCATCTATCCTTCTATCTAAATTTCTTATCCCTCTCTCCTCAAGAGTACCCTGGGGTAAAATGTGGGAACCTGTCTCCTAGCTGGCCACTCACAGTTTACACAACTGTAGTTTATCAGCACTGTTTGTGTGACTTATATCTTCCTGAATGGCTTTCATATTGTCTCCCATTTTGCTGTGTTTTCTGAGCACCTTGCCAGTGACTGTCTCAGCACTGGTACTTATTCTTATTGTGACATCAGTCACAGCCATGGCCTGCATTCACTTACTTATCTATCTTTTCTACTCAACTTTGAGCTTCTTAAAGTAATATAATAGCACATTTCCCCATATATCCCTATAAGTTAAGGCCTAGCACATACAAGGTGCTTACAATTTGAATGAGTGGAAACAGCTGCAATTTCTCTTTTCCTTAGTGTTCTTGCATAAAATAATGTTCTAACTCACAAGACATTTGCAAAAATGAACTGTGCCGTGGTCTCATTCTTGGTGGTGTATTATGGAAGTTCTGGAAACTTAAGCTTTGTCTGTAACCATCCAGATTAAGGAGTCATTACGATCGTGTTCTGATGGATGGCAAATTCAGAAACCACAAACAATGGTCACAATGATACAGGGATACACTGTTTAATATGGTATTTAACTGGGTAGGTATTTTCCTGAATAAAAACATCTCTTACCAAGAAAGGAGGGGAGGGCGATGGTACATCGAGTATCATAACTTCTCAGAGACCAGAGCCCCTGTTCTTGTCAGAAGCCACATGATGACATCATCTCTGGCTTCCTGGGTTTTAACAAGAACAAGTAAATTCCAGATTGTCAACAAATACTGCACAGTTTAAAGATACTAAAAAGGGGCCTAGAAGGAGCTGGAGAGATGGCTCACTGGTTAAGAACATTTGCTGCTCTTCTAGAGGCCCCAGGTTCAATTACCAGTACTAACATGGCGGCTTACAACTGTCTGTAACCCCAGTCCCAGGGGTTGTGACATCCCCTTCTGGCCTCCTCAGGCATTGAATACATGTGGAGGCAAAACACCTCTACACATAAAATAAAGATAAAGGAATAGATAGCTCAGAGGAGAGGTTCGGGCATTCTTTTTGTTGTTGTTGTTTGTTTTCAATATTTTATTAGTTTTTTTGAGAATTTCCTGCAGTTATATTGATCATATTCACCCTCCTCATTTCTGCCAGACCTACCCCCACTTGCCTATGAGGTTGGGCTGTTCTGAAACCACATAAAGAATGCCTGGCTATATGGCATGTCCATCCAGTAATGAAATTTGAAGGCTGAGCCATAGAAATTTCTGAACATCTAAAGATAAGATATTGGCCAGGTTGAGTATATCTATTTATATCTGTTGGAGCCACCAAGAGAGACAATTTCTGCTCTGTGTCAAAAGGGAGACAGACATCAGTTTGAAAAGGAAAGAAGACACTACTATCTCTCACCAGGGCCCAGTTCACACCCAGGGAACATTTGATCCTCAGGCTCTGGGAGAAGTTTAATTGAAATGCAAAAACCAAAGGTCAAAGCCGTGTAAAATTTAAAGGCCATTTTTACTATTTGACAAGGAACAAACTGTAACTTTATATTGCTTTTAGATGCAATTTTGTTCAGTGAAATTAGATTATACTCAAGTAAAGCACCTTCTTTAGAGCTTTTAGATTAAATATTAGAACTTATTAGAAGGACCTTGATTTCGTCAGTAAATACCAAGGAAAATATTTGGTGGGAAATGCAGCTGCCTAATTTGCATTAATACAAATGAGAACTATTAAGCTTAGTTGATTAGCATATTCATATGTACTGTAGTCCCATGTATTTAAAATAGATTCTGCTAGATTCTGATTACAGACTTTGGGTATGTGTAATGCTGTGAACTCAGGATTGGTGACAGAGTTCATTGCTGGCTGAGGGGGGAAGGGTGACGATGGCAGAGAATAGTCTCTCTCTCTCTCTCTCTCTCTCTCTCTCTCTCTCTCTCTCTCTGTGTTCATACTGGAGCATGTATGACCATTTGTGTGTATGTAAATGTAAGCATGCTTTTGCCACAGTGTGAGTATAGACTTCAGAAGACAGCCTGGAGTGCCATCCTTGTTTGAGACAGGGTGTCTTTTCTGTTGTTCGCTGTTGCATATGCCAGACTAGCTCATGAGATTCTGGGGATTCACTTGTCTCCACCTCCCACTTCACCAAAGGAGCTCCGAGATTCCAGACACACAGCCCTGCACCCTTTATGTGGGTTCTGTGGACTTGAACACAGGTCTTTACATCTTCACAGAGAACACTACCTGCTGAGCCATCTTCTCAGCCCCAGCTGGTTGTTTTTGAATACATGCTTGACTCAGGATTGATCCCACAACCTGGTACCATGCAGAGCTAGCCTGTCCTAAAGGCTCTGAGAAGATGAACTCAGCCACAAAGGAAATAGCATAGGTTGCCTGGGTGCGAGATACATCGGAATTCCTATATGTGTGCTTCATTCATTTGATTGTCCATGTCTGGCCTGTTCCACACACATTTGTCATGTGTCCATCATAGTCCAGGCACTTGGGCTGATGGTTGCTAAGAATAAAGACTACCCAAAAACCGGAGGCAAAGCAATGATTTCCTGACTCTGTGACTTGGTCCTTTGATTTCTCCAAGTGTTTTCTTGGTGACTAAGTAGGCACTGAGGTCAAGTTAGAGCTGAATGGCTATTGGTATTCTCATGGAATCTGCAGATGACCCCATAGGTAACCCCAGGAAGGATCCTTGTATTTCCTTAGACATTCCATCTGAGTTTCAGTTTCCATGGCTACCCCTTGAGGTAATGTAGCTGGTCAGTTAGCAGTTGGTGTCAATTTGTGTGTTGATGCATGTGGCTTATAATGAAGGCAGTTTCCCACAACAATGTGCAGATTGGTGCTCTCTGGGAGCACAGAACCTATGTCACATGGATCCTTCCTCATCTACTTGTGTGCTTCAGCCGCAAAGCTTCCAGGGCTTTGGGTGATTGAGTATATGAGATGGTTGATGATCTGAGACCAATGGGAGGGTGGAGGCAACAGCACAGTCTCTCCTGTTGACTAAGTTACTTAACTTACTCTCTGTGCTCTCTCCTTCCTGGGATCAAACACCTGGAGTTTGGTACACACTGTATTCTGAAAATGAAGAGATGGTGGCTCCGAGTAGCCCCAAGACTTTCCAAAGTGATGCAAGCCAAACCAAACAACATGCTCTGGGACCTCTCATGTGTGGACTCCTGACATCATTCCCTAACCTTTACTTATTGTCCATAGATCTGAACTACCCTCCATGTGTGTTGTGAGTAGATCATTCCAGGAGAGTTCCATGGTTTGTGCCATTTCTTAAAGCTGGGCATTTAGTCACTTACTTATTCTTAGGCTTCTCTATACTCTGAAAGTAGAACCGTGGGCTGAGAGACAACAGCCTTGGGTTCAGATAGAGCTGGTGAGTGGAAAATCTGAGCAGTGGGATTGAGTGGACAGTAACTGGCTGCTGTCCTGAGATTGGGAGTCACTACAGGTGACCGGACTGTGTAACACAGGGCATCTGAAGGACATGAGTCAGGGGACGTAGGGTCTCTGGGGGAATGATATTGTAGATAGGCTGAAGACACAGCTTGGCAGGAAGTTACAATGTGGTCAAAGCAGGGAGAAGTAGAGGCAAGAGGAACAAAGGCCAGAGTGGGAAATGGGTGTAGAGTAGGTGGGTTGAGAAGATGCTGCAGTGGAGTCTTTGTAAGTAAGTAGGTCAAGTTAGTAATTATACATATCCTATAGTGCAGTCTGGGATGCTTGGAGGTCAGTCATGGTGGGACGTTAATGTAGGGGGAATGGTGGGTGGTGGTGTGTATCAGGATGGTGGGGCAGGGGTGTAGTGTTGTGCTTGTGAGGTTCCAGGCCTAGGGGAGATGTGGTGTGATTGAGATTTCCATGGGAGTGGTGAGTTCATGCTTCTTCTTAGTACCAGAAATAGGGCTGTGGGTCAGGTGGTGCCTGATGATTCAGGTGGAATGGAAAAGACAGCCTGGTGGAGCAGGCAGGTGGGTTTTTGATAGTCATTGGAAGATTGAGTAGAAGGGGTGAGAGAAAAGCCGAGCCGAGAGTGAGCAGCATGACCTCCATTGAGGGGCTTGGACTGGTGGTGAGACATGGAAGAATTTGGTTCTACCCATGTGACCTTTGATGTCCTCGCCTGACCCTGAGTGAAGATACCAGCTGCAGTTAGAATGGGGGTCCTCAGGGGGATGTTCACAGCACTGGAGACCAGGATTGGAGGAAGGAGATCACCGAGAGAGCCATTGTAGACAGGAAGAGGACAAGAGGAGAGTCATAGGTCCCACACAGTATGCAAGTGAGAAGTACCAGCACTAGAAAAGATGGCTAAGCAAGAAGAGGCAAAGGGCTGGGAATGTCGCTTTGCTGGTGGAGGGCTTGCCGAGCATGCATACTGGTTCTATTGCCAGTACCAAATGTACTGGGTGCGGTGGTGCACAACTATAATCCCAGCACGCAGGAAGTGAAGATGAGAGGATCTGAAGTTCAAAGCCATCTTTGGTTACACTGGGAATTCAAGGCCAGCCTAGGATATAAGAGACCCTGTCTATCAAAATAAAGCAAACAATAATACACACAGAGAGGTAGGAGTTGGGTGAGGCATGGTGTCTTAAAAGCTAAGTCGGAAGCATTTGTAGGGTTTGTCAGAGCCTGTTTAGGCTTTGTCTGCTGGGACAGTGACTTTGAGCAGGTTTAGTAGGATAGGAAAGAGGCCAAGAGATGTTAGTCTGAGGCCTGAGAGACTCAAATGTATCATAAGCATTTGTGTTCTGTATGGGGTGTGGGAGGAAGGAAGATAGAATATGAGAAGATGTCTCCAGCTAGGCACAGAGCAGCCACTTGGAGACTAGGTGACTCTCCTTGCTCCACGCACAAGTCACATACCTTGAGGATAAGATCTCCATCTGTACCTGCCATGCACCACACCCTCCAGAGTTCAAGAGGAGAGGGGTGAGGACATCAGGGCCTCTGGGCAGATGACATGAGGAGAACTTAGGACCTGGAATTAGAGGCCAGATCTAGCTTCTACCTCTTTCTCCTTCAGCCTCCCCACTTTGTCCTTTGCCTCCACAGTGGCAATCTCTCCTGCCTCTGGTTTGTGTGACAGTTCCACAGAGTGGGGGTATGCTGGAGACAGCCGTGGAGACCTAGTTCACGGGAAAGATGCATGGCTTTCATTTCGGTCTTCACCAGCTCTGTCGTCACTTTCTATTTAAATTGGAATGGACAGGGGACTTGTTTCCTAAAGAAAAAAGAAAAGGAGCAGAGGAAGCAGCCCCTGGTTAGGGGGCACTTAGAGAATTTCAGAGAAAAACAAGGACTTGTCTGCAACTGAGACAGCTCGTGGCTTCCTGGATAAGGCGAGAGTGGTGTTGGAGGACTCCGAGATGGTGGCATCGTTCTGATTCATCTGGGGCGATATACAGCCACTCTGTGAAGAAGGCGTGTTCCCCATGGGCCCCTCCTAGGAACTGGTGGATAAAACAGGGTGGAAAATAGAGAGCCAATCAGTGCAGATATCTAGTTTGTCTCCTCATGCCCAGTGCTGTGACTTGGGAGTCACAGCCTCCCTGCTTTCCTCCTGATGCTGATAGATGCTGGCAGAAGACATTTATGTGTGTGGCAGCCTGTGTGCTCCCTGCTGATAGGTAGTCACAGTGGGCAAGCACACCAGCTTGTAGGTCTCTATTCAATGAATTCCATGTCAAGATTCAGGGCCATGCTGCAGCCAGAACATCTCTAGGTGTCTGCTTTCTGTGGTCCAACCATATTCAGAGGCTGGCGCCCTACTGTAAATGACTTCTCCCATTATCCTATCATCATGTCATCTTTCTAGCAGATCCTTGCAGTGCCACTCTGGAAACAGATAACCAAAGCGGGGCTTCCTTTAAGAAAGTGAAAATAGGAGTGCCTCTGTCCAAAGGTGTAGCTCAGGGATATACATTGGATAGATCACTCTGAAGAGGTATACCCCAAGCTTGAAAGGGAAGATTGGGCAGGTCAGGCTGAGACGCTGGGGTGCTTGGATGAGGGAGGGGACTCACCTTTGTGTTTCCATATACATCTATGACTAGAGCCAGCCATGCAGATGGCAGCATCTCTGCCCAGACCCTAGGTTTAGACAGCAGCTGTCACTCAAGTCGCGATCCTTCTTCAGGCTGATGCATGCTGCACAAGAGCTGGAAGAGTGCTCCAGCAAGATAGGCCTTTCAACATCTATCCGTGGTGAGGTCCTGATGACCTCAAATGTATGCATCATGGTCACGTGGGTCAGACTCATTTCTTATAGCAGCAGGTGTGACACCTTGCTTGTTGCCTGTCTATTAGAATACCTGTGCAGAAGATGCTGGGGAAGACTGGAGCTGTAGCCATGGTGGTCACAGAAATAGTTCAGTGCCAGCAAGCAGGTGTGGGGTGCATTTCAGACCTCCAGCCTTAGAAGTTCTCTCTTGTAGCTCCCTCCCTCCCTCCCTTGCTACCTCTGGCCCTGCAGCTGGCTGTACTCAGCTTTAGTCACAGGCTGGAATAAAGCTTTGCAGAGATTCTATTTATGTTCCCAGACACAGCCACCAGGGGGCAGTGGAGCTCATTCACAGGCTGCCTGATGCAGCACCAGGAGCCTTTTGGTTGAAACTTCAGAGGCAGGGGAACCATCCTCAGAGCCCCCACACTTCTCTCAGGATAACAGGACTGTGCCTTGGTTTCAGGCCAGCCAGCTTCCATACTCCCCTAGGAACCACACAACCTTTATAGCCTCAACAGCATTGTGCTCTGCTCCTTCATTTGTTTGGTTGGCATGGGCAGCCCAGAGAGGTTGAATCACCGAACTGAAACCACATAGCTCTAGACTTTTCACAAGCTTGTATAACCCCATGAAACCTTCTTCATTGATTCACCTCAACTAACCCAGCTCTCTCTTGGGAAGCGAATGCCCCATCCTTGATCCCATTCCCACCCTTGTCAGAATCTCTTGGGGGAAGTTCACGCTTGGAATTTGACTTCTTTAACAAGCTCTCTCGTGTGATTCTGCAAATATGCTAACTAAATAGGAATATTGCAATGGTGGGAAAAATCTTACCTGAGCTAACCTGTGAAGTCCATTTCCTTTTGTCTCCCTTTGCTATCTGTTGCCTCCTGGGTTCTGTAGTTACCAAAACCACTCTCTGGCTGAGAACTGACTGCATCAGGGCCCTCTTCCCTTCCACTGAGCTGCCCTTCATGGCCAATCCTTCCAAAGATAGAGCAGCCTAATCTGAGTGGAGGAATCAGTCTGTGTGGGTGAGGATGAAAAGCGACTGTGCTGTGTCCAAAGCCAGGCACACCGAAGCTGAAATCAGGGCCCTAACACCAGCATCACTGACTCCATTTTTGATTCAGACACAGCATGGAAGCCTTAGGGAAGAGGTGCATGTATTCATTTTAACAAAAACGATTATTTTCATTTTTAAATTGTGTGTGTGTGTGTGTGTGTGTGTGTGTGTGTGTGTGTATGAGTGTAATACCCAAAGAAGCCAGAAGAGGGCATTAGATTCCCTGGAGTTAGCATTATAGGTGTTTATGACTCTATCTTTGATGCTAGGAACCCATCTCTGATCCTCTGCAAGAGCAGTATACCCTCTTAATGCTGATATATCTCTCCAGATGCAGGAGAAATGTTCTGAGTGACAGGGCTGCTTGGTACTGGGGCAGGTGTCTAAAGGGTGTTTACCAAGAGTGAGTGGTTTTGGAAATAACGTGAGTTGGGGTTCTTTTTACTATGATGATGATATAGATGCATGCAAAATATTCATAAACTAGGGAAAATAGTGAAAAAAAAACCTTTAAAGGCACAACAATTCTTATCACCTGCCTTTCTGCACTTTTCCATAAACGTGGCAGCAATGGGCAGTGGCATTGAACTTCAGTGAATACTCGTGATGTGCCATGCCTGAGCTTTGCTCCCCGATTCACTTTGTGATCTAATTATCATATGTTTCATAGGAAGGCAGTGAAAGTAAAGTGGAAGAAGAGACAAAAGCTGGAAGAGGAGAATGAGGGTCTTGGGTAACATGCTGTGTGACAGAGCAATAAGCCACCTCAGTGTTCTCTAAGTCAGAGCTCAGGTTCCTCCAGTTACATCCAAAAGAACAGATAGTCATGGAGCTCACATGCAGTCACAGCACAGACACTCAACAATACGAAGCCAGAGAGACAGCAGCTCACATGCAGACACAGTAAGGACACTCAAAACATATGGTTAGTGACAGAGAACTCACATTCAATCACAATGCACACATTGAACAGGGGGTAATTGCAAGGCAGACAGTGAACTCACAAACCCCACAATTGCGCCCACTCATTGTCATGCTTTGAACTTAAAAATATATCAAGGACATACAGAGAGAGCATGCACACACAATCACACACACACAGAGTCAAGTACGCACAGAGACAAACACTTATGCAGATATATGCATCTCACATAGCACAAATACACATACTATGGATGCACATAGTTTCACACATGTAAACACTTTAGAAAAACACAGAAAAAACACACACATCATAGATTTATACCTATAACTCACTTTCTATATACACACCAAAAGCACGCACACACACTCATATGCATACAAATTACAGTGTAGACACACAGAGAGGCATTCACACACATAGTAGGTACACACAGAGACATTGAGGTTTTAGTAAAAACTGATTTTTCTCTTGATTCAATATGTTTGTGGAGATTTTCATTCTTTTAAGGCCTATATAGTATTCCATTATGTGACTCTACCATAACGCGCCTAGTCTAGTGATGCGTGGGCAAGCTTATTAAAGTGATTGAATTATATATAGTACAATGACAGGAATGGAAAGCTACAGGGTTCACTTTGCTGATGGTTGCATGCATTCTGTCCTCTCATCTTCACAGCAGTCCTTTTGTGATCTCAGTTGGAAGATGTAAACCTTAGATTCTGAGGTCTCTGGTGCTTCTAAGTAGCAGGGCTGGGACAGGATTGGGATTGTCCAGATTTACCCTATATTAACATACGTGTGTAAGCATGTTCCCTCTGTGAAATCTTAGACAAGTTCAAGTGCAGAGGCTTCTGCGCTCTCCACTGCACACACAGAGGTGGCTTGGCCCTCAGAGACAGGCATCAGCAGCTGCCCCTCTATATCCATGCACGACTGCCCCACTGCCTCTCAACTTTGCCAGGACTGTGTGGTCTCATTTTGGTTTGCTAGGTGAGACGTTATATCCAAGTATTAGTGATAGCTCTACAGAGAATGTGATGGATGTGTTTAGGGGAGGCGTGGTGATGGGAAAAACAATGAAAGACAGTCAAGTTTGCTTCCTCAGGGGTCTGCATCCTTAAGAAGAGTGGAGCCACATCAACCAGTGTATTGGAACTTCTAACCTACCGAGTTGGGTCCCGAAGTTGCGTTCCAACTTTCTTGTCACACAGGCTGCCTTTACCGAGGCTCAGAGCTTTGAAGTATGGTCTCCCGCAGACATAGATACAGCTTAGTCTTAGGAAACAAACTTCACCTGTCTGTCTTCACTGCCAAGTCTGCTGAACATGGGACAGGTGTCATAGGGCCTACTCCAGAAGCCATGGGTGACAGATCTGGAACTGTGGATGTGGTCCGTTTTGCCTTGGTCATGTCTCAGGCTTCCTATATCAAGAACACATTAACCAGAGCTGCCCCACTGAGGCGATTGCTTGTGTTCTTCAGTCTGAAGTAGTCTCTGCTAGAGGCTTGGGTCTTGCTGTGCTTTAGGTCCAGATTTCTCCAGGCATCTTCCTGTTGCTTACTGACGGCTGTAGTGCCAGGCTCATGCATTATTAGGTCATGCTAGAATGACAGAGACAGAACTGGAGGTAAGACTGGGTCTGTGTCAGATCCTCTCCTACTCCTCGCTGTTTGTCAGCAGCTGCCCACCTCAATCTTGTCTGTTCGCCATTGCCAGCTGCCAACTGTTTTTTTCTTTTTTAGTTCAGTGTGGCATCCAGGAGCTAAGCAGAACCCGGCAGATTCTAAAGCTCACTCAGCTGTTGCAGAGCTGACACCATAAAAAAAATAAGCAGTGATTCTTTTCTCAAATTCTACCTTCCTGGGTGGTTAGAAAAATCTAGCTTTTTTTTTTTTTTTTTTTTTTTTTTTTTGCCGGAAAGACTGGATTTTTATCCTCTTTGGCATATTTGTTTGTAAGTGGCTCCTTCAGAATGGCAGAAGAGAGAGCAAGGAGGCGAGGAACACTCACGGAGAACTAACTGCTCCTTTCCATCCCAGTGTGGCCTGAGGTGATGTTACCTGCTTCAGAGAGAGGTGTTTTCTAGGTGATACAGGTGCAGGGGAGGCAGAGGCAGAGGAGTCTCCGAGGATCACTAGCCATCCTGTCGAGGCGAACCAACAAGTTTCAGGCATGTCATAGCCCCTGTCTTAGCAAAAAGGGTAGATGGCTTCTGGGGCATGACCCTCTGGCCTTCATGTGCACATATGCCTGCAAACATATTAACACACACACACACACACACACACACACACACACACACACACACACACACACACACACATACACACACACACCCATACTCCCCAACTCCCTCTCCACAAATGCCCCCATCCTCAGAGCTATGGCAGAAGACATCAGGATAGAACAGGTTAGACTAAACTAGAATGAGAAAAAGGTGGGCAGCACTTTCTTCTAATTTGTGAAAACAATTAGTCTAGCTTGCTATAGGAAAACATGAAATACTTGTATTATCTGTCTGGTCTTCCTCTTCAGGACGCTTAGTGCTCTTTGCTCCTGGAAGTTAATCAAGGTTGACCCTGTCTACCTGGGGTGCCTACTGTGGGCAGGGTGTTTCCTGTCTTTTCTCTGTGTATACAGACAGTCCTTCTAGATACCCCAGATTCTAGACAGATCAGGAGACTAGAAAGTATGGAGTTAAAGATTTTTTTTTTGGTAAATGTAACAGTTACTGCATATTCACATAAATGTCATCCCCAATTTCTCTTTTATAGCCCCTGTATTATGTTCATCATGCATTTTACATATGTTATAAGCACAATGCATTGCAACTATTTTTACTTTAGACAGTTCTCTTTTAGTGCTGTAACAAATAGGAACGAGTGAGATTTTATCTCGTCTTCATTAATGTCATCACCACCCCATCCATTTTATTTTTCTGCAGTGTTAGTTTCTCCATAGTGAGTCTGGTATAAAACCTTTTCCTCTTTTAAAATTTTTAATATTTCTTAGAGTAAAGGTCGCCTGACAGTGAGTTCTCTGTCTTTCTTTGATAAAGTATGTTTCATTAGTTTTTTTTTTTTTTTTAAGACTTTTTCCCTGGAGTATGGAATTCTGAATTGAAGACTTTCTTCCCAATAGTTTAAAATGTCATTTCATTTTCTTTAGGTTTTCATGGTTTCAGAAAAGAAGTTTAAATTGTGTAATTTGGATCTTCATCTCTCTATAGATGTGGCATCATTTTTCTCTGTCAACCTCACGATTTTTCTTTGCTTTTGGTTTCTTTTAGCTTAAATATAATGTGCCTTGTCTTAAAACTTAGTTGGTTCCTTGCTTGGTGTCATACTTGTCATTAATTCAAATAACCTCCTCTACCTACCTCCTCCCCTTGTGAGTGTCCTGTGAGATGCATGGTCTGCTGTTTGAAGGTATCCCAATAGTTTCGTTTCCCACTCTTCCTCTTCCTCCCTCTTCACTTTCGTTTGTTCCCCTTCCTTCTCCTCTTCCTCCTCCTATTTTGATTGCATTGTTTGCTTCAGTTTGGACTATATCCATTGCTTCTTTCCTTAACTATGTCGTGGAAAACCTTGAAGAGCTTTTTTTTGTTATTGTTTCATTTCTATTATTTTTGTTTCCATGACAAAAATGCCCATCTGATAAGAATGATGTTCAACTTTTCTTTCTAATTTCTTGTCTGAAAGTTTCAAGATCTCTGTCATTTACACACACACACACACACACACACACACACACACACAAACACATACACACTCACACACATACATAGACTTATGTATATATTTATGTATATGTGTATGAAAAAGATCTGTATGTATGTATGTATGTATCTATCTATCTGTCTGTCTATCTATCTGTCATCTGTCTATCATTTATTAACCAGTATATCATCTATCAATCAATTGATCATCTATCTATCTCTCTATCATCAATCAATCAATCTATATATCTGTCTGTCTACCTACCTACCTATCTTTCTATCTGGTTTTGTTAGTGGTACTGTCTCTCTCTCTCTCTCTCTTTTTTTTTTTTTTTTTTTTGGTTTTTTGAGACAGGGTTTCTCTGTGTAGCTTTGCGCCTTTCCTGGAGCTCACTTGGTAGCCCAGGCTGGTCTTGAACTCACAGAGTTCTGCCTGGCTCTGCCTCCCGAGTGCTGGGATTAAAGGTGTGCGCCACCACCGCCCGGCATGGTACTGTCTCTTTAAAGCTTGTGTGTATATATATTTTGAATCTTTTTACACATGAGTTACAAGTTTCTGTTGGAAGACATACATATTTATTTGAGGCTGAGTTCAGTAGTTTATATACTTGAAAAAGGGTGAGGCTTTCCTGCTTGTAAAACTCTGGTTTGAGGCTTTTCATGAACCTACTTAGATATTATGCTAAGTTTTCAGTTCGTTGTTGGCAGTTACCAAAAAAGCTTTGCCTGCTTTGAATTCTTCAAGCCCTACAAGATCTGGGACATAGTTTGCCAGCATCTAACCTACTGTTAACATCAGAGCTTCCCCTTATGATGAGACAAGCTTCCTTGTCTTGTATGTTCTTGTACCTCTGCAATCTGTTTCTTCTACTCAATGATTCTTAGCCTTGTGGTGGGAGGCAGGTGCATACTCTATTCTTTTTGATTGGCCTTAGTTTTATAAAAGTGTTGTCTGGGCTTCGATGCGGATATCTTCCCATTGTGTCTGCTCTTCTTTTGGGACTAATCTTGGGCTGCATTGGTCAAGGATATCTAGAGGAACACACACACACACACACACACACACACAAACATATATGAAGTAATTTATTAAATTAGGTTACATAGTTTGTTCAAAATAATAGCCACAGTTGTCTCACATCTGAAAGGCTGAGAACGCAGTAAGATTTGTAGCCAAGTCCTCGCCACTGTCTGGTAGCATCTGTCCCAGGTGAGCAAGTGTTCCTGTTCTCCTTGATAGACAGCTGTGTTTACTTAGATTTCAGATTAGTCATTTGTCTTGTAGGTTCCCATCTCTGATGGGTTCAGGAGAAAACATGAGTCTATGGGTCCTGCAGCATTTTTCTTCTTTTGGTGAAAGTAGGAGAGATGCTTCTTCTGGTGTTCTGACTGTCAAGCAGAAAACAGCTCAGTCGGTCAGGCTGGGTGCCTCTGAAGTCTCAGTCTAGTCCCAAAGATCTTCAGGGTTCCTGCAGAGTTGCTGTTCTTCAGTCCACACTGGAAGTCTAGAAACACTTGCTCTAATATTACTCAAGGGGTCACGGGCAACAGGAACAGGGAAAATCAGCTTGGTGACGAGAGGCTGAGTGAGCTAGAGGAGGGTGGCCATCCTCCCACATTCTTGTTTATGTAGGCTTCTCCCAGAAGATGCCACACCATTTTAGGGACATGTCTTTCTACACCAGCTAGAGCAATCAAGACAATTCTCTGCTTACAGGATTCCAAAGTGTGGCAAACTGACAAACTATTACACGGACTTATTTCCTATTCCAGGCCTAACTCCTGGAGTAAGGATTTATTCAGCTAAATATATATAAATGTGTATATATTCATTCTGTCAGGTCTGTTCCTCTAGATAACCTTGACTAATGCACCCCAGGATTAGCCCCAAGAGAAGGGCAGGCACAGTGCGACGATACCAGCACCAAAGCACAGACAGAACCTTTGTAAGGCTGAGGCTCTGTCAGATGCAATAGCTCTTCACCAGTATCCATGAAGTGATGAGCTGACTTTTCTTATACCCCTGTCAGTTTAAGGTTTTCTTTTATGAAGAAGGACAGGCAAGGAAAATATGGCTGCGGTTTCCTTTCCTCTAGACTGTAGCTGCTGTTTCTCTTCTTTCAGGCTTATACTACAAGTGGCATTCCTTTGGGACCTTCACCAGGTCCTTTCACGTGATTGTCAATGAGATGCTTGGAGAGTTACCCAGGAGACTTGCCCATTCCTACAACATCCGTATCCTCAAGAGATCTCTATTCTGATGAAATCCATCGCGTGTCCTTAACAATTCAATAATAGTTGTAGCCGAGTCCTTGCCACTGTCTGGCAGCATCTGTCCCAGGTGAGCAAGCCACTCCTGTTCTCTTTGATAGACACTGTGTTTACTTAGATTTCAGATTAGCCATTTGTTCGGTAGGCTCCTATCTCTGATGGGTTAAGACAAAACATGAATATGTGGACCCTGCAGCATTTTTTTCCTCTTTTGGTGAAAGTAGGAGCGATGCTTGCTCCTTCTGGTTTTCTAATCGGCACTGAAACCAGAAGTAGACCTGCCATTAACACTTACAAACTTGAAGCTGCTACTATTCCCATTAATGGTCAAATGATAGGTACACAGCAGTCTGTCCAGTCAAAGGACTGCTAGACAGAAGTGAAGATGAAGGCACCTCACCGCACGGAGTAGTGTGGATGCAATAGCATAGTGTTGACCTAGGGAAGCCAGGAACGAGAGCATGCACGCTTGACAATTCTGTGTCTATAGAACTACAAAACTAATCCATGCTCTTAAGATCCTGGGGAGCAATGACCCTTGCTGAGTCCAAGACTAGAATGGAGGACAAGGAGGAAGGCATATCGAAAATACTGGCAATAGTTTCTCAGTGTGCTTGCGTCCTATAGATTGGAATTCCTGAAAATATCCATCTAATGTTCATCTTTCTCTCCCTGTTACTCTTTATCAAAGCAATTGAAAGGTTATCTGTAGCTTGAGTTTTCCTGCCTCGTCCACAGTCAGGACAAATCTCTGTCACCCGCCAGTCCCACAGCCGCTCAGACCCAACCAAGTAAACACAGAGACTTATATAGCTTACAAACTGTATGGCCGTGGCAGGCTTCTTGCTAACTGTGCTTATAGCTTAAATTAATCCATTTCCATAAATCTATACCTTGCCACGTGGCTGGTGGCATACGGCATCTTCACATGCTGCTGGTCATGGCAGCGGCTGCAGTGTCTCTGGTCATGGCGGCGGCTGCAGCGTCTCCTTCTGCCTTTCTGTCCTTTTATTTCTCCTCTCTGTTAGTCCCGCCTATCTTTCCTGCCTAGCCATGGCCGATCAGGTTTTATTTATTGACCAATCAGAGCAGCTTGACATACAGACCATCCCCCAGCACAGCCAAGTGCAGACCATCTCAAACACCTGCACTCAGGCCCATGGTCCTAATCATCCTCTATGCGGACCTGCTGGGTAACGCCACAAAGAACCCAAGAAGGGCTCCCACAGGACATACAAATCATCCCACAGCACTTCCCCTTTTCTTTTTTTTAAAAAGGAAGGTTTTAACTTTTACACATCTCCAAAGCCAGCTTGGTATATTTGGGAATTTGGGCGTAGCTTCTCTTAACTACTTCCTGCTGGAGGGGGCGCTGTATCTTATGGGGATGCAAAGAAAATTTTAGGTTCATGGAGTAGTCCGTGAGACTGTATCATCTGAGCCAGTTGCCTTGAAACGATTCTGGATGTTGGATCATCTGGGCCATGGTGTCATCGGAGACCTTTCAGGGGGTCTTGGCTGGTCAAACCTGATGTATCCTAATCTGGAACAAATCCATAGCCTCTGGCTTTCTGTGGAAACAAAAGCAGAGTCTCCTTTCCAAAGTAACACATCCTTATATCCAAATTTTAAAGTCAAGATATCTTTAATATATACATATTGGTTTAACTCAACATCTTTTACGATCAAATGTTTTTCTGCAGTTAAAAATCCCAAAGACAATATAATCCAAACTCTCTGTGTGATATCCATCTTTACATGGCTTATTTTTTATATTACTTTTACTTTCTCTTTAAAGACTTTATTTTTTAAACTTTCTATTTCTTTATATAACTGTCTATGTTCCTTTTCCTCTCTCTTCCAAGCCTATGTACATTTTTACACACATTATAAACTATTTCATCTGAATCAGTCTTATTGCAAACTTATTGCTTTAAACTGTAGCCTTCTAAGCCTGAAACAGCTCTGTGGCTGCTGGCTCCGCCCCCTTCAGCTTCCCAACATGGCGGTGGTACGTTTTCCACCAGCTCTGGGAGCCATCGTGGGTCTGTGCTTTTATCCAAGCAGCGTGTAGCCCAGAAACCTTTTTTGTTTTGTAACTAGCAAAGGCTAAATCCACCACGCAGCTTAATGTGCCACTTGCAGAGGCCTCATTCCCGCCATACTGCAGGTCAAGCACACATGCCAGGAACCTGCCAGTAACTCAAACCGGCGGCTGCCGCTCATTTGAGAGAGAGAATTAGGAACTGTGGGGCGTTTACCGATGTCACCGTTCCTGGAGAACTTACCGATGTCACCGCTCCGTGTGTTGAGTTGTGAATCCTCTTTACCACCACGCGAGGATTCTTCTCAGATCACACTTTATTGGAGCGCCTCTTGGTTAAGGGACTTTGTCTTTAGTATTTTTTTTTTTCAGTTATCCATCGACATAACTTAAAACATAATTTTTTAGCTTTCTAAGAAGCTAGAGAAAGTAAAAACTGCTAAAACATATTTCAGCAAAAAAAAAATCGTAACACAGCAATGGATAGAAAATGAAGGGAATGCCAAGGAAGCTTGTAAAATAACACACAAAAGCCTAAGGACATCAATTATGGCAATAAATATAAATGCTTACATTTTCCCTGTTAAAAGATAATGAAATACAAGAAAGCTCAGATATGTTTTTAATGATGTGCAAAGGCAAAGGATTATTACAGATGCTCCCTTTGCCCTTGAATGTCCTTCTTTTCTTCTTGAAGCCTATGTGTACCATTGTGGTGATGCTGTTGAGACAACATGACAGTTACATAAAATGGCAGATGGGTCAAAGACAGGTCAGTGAGAACAGTCATATGGGAAACAGCCAAAAGTATACAGTTCTTACAGACTGATCTGGTTATGTGCTAGACCACCTTCAGAATGACGAGGAGAAATTCTTTGTAATTAATTAATTATTTTGTGTGTATTACATTCATGCATGCAAGTTTGAATGTGTGTGAGTGCAGGTGTGCATGTGCCTTAGGGCTCATGTGGAAGTCAGAGGACACCTCAGGTGCTACCTTGTGTGAGTCAGAATCTCTTTGTTGTTTGCTGTAGTGTATATGAGGCTAGTTGGCGAAATTCTCTCTCTCTCTCTCTCTCTCTCTCTCTTTCTCTCTCTCTCTCTCTCTCTCTCTCTCTCTCTCTCTCTCTCTCTCTCTCTCTCTCACCATCCTGCCTGAGAAGCTCTGGAATTATGGACATGCATTGCCATAATTGCACCCAGATTTATGTGGGTGTGGTGATTTGAATTTAGGTCCTCATGTGTGTGCAACAAATACTTTATTCATTGAGCTTTCTCCAGGGGCCTGGAATTATTTTTAAGTTAATGCTAATCTCCAAACCATCTTACCCCCACCTCAATTCTGTATATATCCAGGACACTTATATATCCATTATTTTTCTGGTAGATGTGCCCAAAATATCTGAAAAAAAAGCAAATTAAGGAAGGAAGAATTTATTTTGGCTCATAGTTGAGAGCACAGTCCTTTGTAGTAAAGGAGGCATGGTAGTGGGTGTGTGGGGTGGCTGGTCATATTATCACCCATAGTCAGGAAGCAGAGAGAATGAATACTTAACTGGCTTCTTCCTTTTTCTAACCTCTTTTTTTTTTATTCTAGGACTCCAGTTCATGGGGTGTTGTTGCCTATATTCATGTGGATCTTCCTTACTTGGTTCCACTTGTCTGGAAACATCCTTATAGATCCACCAAAAGATGTGTATCTTAGGTTGTTTCAAATCCAGTCATGTTGACAGTAAAAATGAAACGCCACAATTGCTCTCATGAACTTAGGAATGCTCTAGCTCCAGGACAAAACACCCTTCTCTAGAAACCAAGAGAATCACTTCCTGAGGTGACCACCGTGTAAAGCAAGAGAAGGAGAAAACGGGCCTAAACATTTGGCTAGAGAAGGATAGGGATTTAAGGAGAATTAAAGAGAAGATTTGAAAGTTAGTTTGTTATCTTAAGCTTTACTAGGATATAATTGATACACAAAACTGAATGTATGTAACACATACATTGGTAAGTTTGCAGACTCACCCATATTATCAATGCCATAGTTAAGGCTTTTCCCAAATTAGATACATTTGATTTCACAACTGTGTCATGCATTGTATATAAGGCCCAGAATAACAAAACTCTGTCTCTATTGTCAAGAAATTCAAAACCCAATGACAGAGATTGACAGTTTCATGGGTAACAGGAACTCAGTGTCATGAAAACTGTGACTGTATAATGTTCAGAATGTTGGAAGACAGTTCTCTATGGATCTCTGCAGTTTCTGTTCATCTTTTAAGTGAGGTCCTCATTCTTATTTGATTACCTTTTCAAAGATGCTAGTATTATAAACAATCTCAATACAGTTTCTTCTACAGCGAAGGGCAGGGTACCTTTTTGACCATTGTAAACAATTTGTCTTTCAAGGCTCAGCTCCTCTCTACTAGTGCAATCTGCTTTGTACACAGATGTCTCTTAGCTCCCTTTGACTAGGACTATAGGAATCAAGAAATTCAGTATTGTCTGTTACTGTGGCCTCTCCAATGCTATTAATAATAGCATTGTATTATTGTCCCCCATCTTTGAGTTTTCTACCACCATCCATGAAACTGCAATAAGATAAATGGTTATTTTTAGAAAGGATAAAATTTTCAGACCCTGTATAGTTCCTGACACATCCTACTATGGGGATGTGAAGATATGCTCATCCCAGTAACCTCAGTAGCAATGGTTCTATGGATGATAAAGAACATAAAAACATAGACTCTGTCAAGATATGATCTGATAACAAGAAAAGAGACAGAAGGAACAGAAGTAAAGAGAAATAGTGTGCAAGAAAGGCAGGAATTGGCAGTTGGGGATGGTGAAGGGTGTTTTAATGTTATCTAATAATGTTTTTTCATGAAGAAAATGTAGTTGAAGGATAACAAACAGAAGATAATTAATTGGATGTATGTTTAGGCATGCCATTTTGGTAACAGTGGAGAATGAGTGGGCTGTTTAAGATGGGCAGTGAGGAGCTCTAAAGACAAACTGGAAACTTTGAGTTTATAGTTAAATGACAATGAAAGGCTGAAACAGGAATGCAATGATAGAGTAAGACTTCAGAGCATATTAAGGAAGAATAATAAATTGATACATTGGCAGGATATATCTTGCTTTCTTTATAATTAATCATGTCATCCAAGTACATAATACTTACATCTTTCATGAGAGATGGGGGAATAAGGGTCCATCACATTTATAACAGAGCTTGGACTTAACAGTTCTGTCAGTATTTGGCTGATGTCCATCATAGCTGAGCAGTGTATGCATTTCTCTTGTTTGATGATTAATCTTGAGGACTAGGTGGCTTACTGAGAATTATATAATCAGAAAGTTCTTGTGGAAACTGGGTACATACCAGTGGAAGATTAATTTTTGATAATTAGTACTAGTTACAGATGCTTCACCTACAAAGGCACCTAGCATCACTTGGAGATGAAAGAAACAGAGAAGAAAGAACTTCAGGTTGATGTGTATTTTTCATTCATTGGATAAACATGTTGTCTCCATCGAAAAGAAAGGAAACCAAGAATTTATGTTTGACACTGCGGATCAGAGAAAATCTTCCTTGTTAATGAAGTATCTTCTAAATGTATATTCTCAGAGATGTTGATCTTAGATGATTTAGAAGGAACACACAGATGGTACTCATCTTTTAGCATTCAATCAGACTAGTTTGTTCACAATAGCATAGAGCTATATCACTGAATTTGTATCTATATAGTAATCCTAACACAACTTGTGGAACAATTTTGTAAAAAGCTATATACACCAACTCTCTTGTCTGATTTTTCAATATCATGGACAGAAGTTTTATGAAGCCATGGAATGGTCTCAGGACATTAGTGTTCTACCTGGATGTCTATCTACTGCCTGCCACATTGTATGTTCTCTATAGACCTCTAAGATCCTTTATCATCAGAATAGAGTATGAGAGTTTCAGAGAAGAGTATATGAAGAGCACTGAGGACAGCAAGTTTAGAACATCAGGAAATCCACATTTAGGAGCCATGGATACCAGGAAGAACTTTTAAAGGTTAGAAAAAAAGGAATCAATGAAAAATAAAAAAGGGAAACCTTTAAAGAACATGTGTTTCTTTTATTCCCCAAAGGAATTCTCACTTCTGGGAACTTAATTTTACTGACAAGCCCTTTCCCATGTCTATGCAATGCCTTGTGTAGGAAAGTTAAAGCATGAAAAATTTGAGTTGGGTATAAAAATTAAATCTCTCTTTATTATAAGGAAAACAGGAAGTTCTACCCTATATTCAATCCAAGATAAATACCTAAAAAGAAAATAATTCCCCATTCACAACATAATTAATCTTGGAATTCCTTCATTCCTCCTTGGGCTTATGTCTTATCATCTATGTTTTCATTACCATACCTCTTGTTTCTCTAAATGAGATATCAGTTTCTTTAGAATACAGTTCTAGTCACATTTGATAATAGTAGGTTCATGTGGGCTTAATTAATTTAGAATAGTATCCGTCTTCTGAGAACGACAGAGACAAATCTGGTATTGAAGACTCAAGTGGAGCCATGTGGTGGTCACTCTAGAATGTGATTTTATGGTTCTGCTTCTAAGATCATCTGAGCTATATTATAAATTGGAGATTCCAGAGCCTCAACTTGTCTCCGGAACTACCCTTGCCTCCCTTGCCCTCTTTGCACCCTGACTCTAGAGAAGCAGCTCATTTCTTCATTACATAGGAAGCATACGCTCAGAAAACAGCTGCACTTAACTGCGGGATCCGAATGGTGCATGCCACTCTTGGTCTTTGGCAGAAAATGTCTCTGGCTCCCAAAATAACCTTAACCACAGGGTTAAGATTTTCCCATAATTGAAGAGTACTGAGGGAAAGCATTGGCTTTGTGAGGGCTGATAGGCATTTAATCCCACTGTACTCAACAATTTGGGTTTATTTGGTAGTCACATTGGTTATGCAGGGAAAGCTTAACCTTTGAAGATTCAGCCTCCCATGGTGAGGTGTTGAGGGGTCATTCAGTCTTATGGATTCAATCTGCAGTGTTTCCCTAATGCCCATGTGTTATTGGCTTGGTCACCAGCCTTTGCTGCTGTTGAGAGATGGGACCTAGGAGAAAAAAGTTAGGTCAATGGGACAGATATGGGAGCTATTTCAAGGAGATATGGGACCCCTCATTTCTTTCTGCTTTTACGTATAGGCCACTACAAGGTGAATAAGACTCCTCTACCATATTTCCACTGTGATGTCCTATGTAACTGTAGGCTCCAAGCAAGAGGGTTCAACAATCAGGAACTGAAACTGTGAGACCAGACAACCTTATTCCCCTGCCCAAGGTATTTCTGTTACCACAATGAAAAGTTTGCTAACACATACACACACACACACACACACACACACACACACACACACACACACACATATGTGATCTGCAACTTTGATGGAGACCTAAGCCAGTGATGGGGAGGGGCATCACAAGGAGATCAAGTAAGTGGAACCCTTTCATTTGATTCTTCTTGGGAGATTGATCCAGGAGAACTATTAGTTTGAGTTTGAGGCCAGCTCAACCTATGTAATGACACCGTGTGTCCACAAAGCAAAATGAAGCAAAGGGATGGGCATAAGCTTTCATTCAGTTCACACTGTTTAGTCAAGGGTGGTTTCTTCCTGATAATCCACCCACCTGTCACTTGGAGACTGATTATATAGAATCTTAAAAAATACTTCACTATCTGAGAAACCTTGAATCAACTTAGAATCAAAACAAAGATTCTTAAGGCTTCCAAGCACAAACATCTGCAGTGTACAGTTGTTAACTAAATCATGCATTTGTTTATTATAATAGAAATGTTTTAGTTTATAATGTGAATTCAACATTATATGTAACAATTACAGCTACGATCACTTTATTTCATTACAGTAAAGCAATTAAATATAAATCATGTGTTTTACTAAGGATAATTAACATTATCAAAATAATTTATTATTATAATATATGGAACTCCCACATTCTAACTATTGTATGCATTATTATTTGAAATTCAGATTATATTTCTTTTCAAAGTCCTTTTCCAGAGCAGTTATAACTGTTGGAGGCCTATTGATGTCTTTATTTTCTGGTCTGGGTCCTTCTAATGGGTTCAGCCATACCAGTATCTGCTCAGGGCCACCCTGGAGTTGTTACATTTGGGAGAAGTGGTTCAAGTCTTTGCCCAGTATATGTCTGTGTCCTTTGACTTCTCAACAACCCACGTGCTATATACTATGGGATAGACTTATTCATCTTAATTTATCTCTTTCCAGCTTGCTATTCAAATTATCTGTAGTTGCTTGCTTCTATAATGTGTGCCCCAGTCACCTGTCCTTTGGCTTTATTTTTCTTCCAAACTTAAAGCAAATGTATTATTAGATGATCTGTTTTTGCCTGAGCTTGACCGCATGGAAGTCTGAGAAATCTTAAGGGATACACACATAAAAAGAGGTCACTCTAGCGCAGTGGTTCACAACCTGTGAGTCACAATGCCTCATATATCCTGCATATCAAATATTTACATTATGATTCATAATAGTAGCAAAATTACAGTTGTGTATTGGTGATGGAATAATGCTATGGTTAGGGTCACTACGACATTAGGAACAACATTAAAGGGTCGCAGCATTAGGAAGGCTGAGAACCACTGCTCTGGAGGATGGGACACTAAAATACTGAAATATGGTGAGATGGGGAAAGGACTGGTTTTGTGGTTTTTTTATCTGAAGTCTTAGTATCAGTTAGCTCTTATGTGTTACTAAAGTGGATGTTTTTTTGTTGCTCCTGGACTGAGGGTCTGCTGATTCAACTTTAGTCTTTTGCTTTCCTAAAGAGTTCCTTGCCAAGGTCTCTTCTTGGGACTTTGTCAGGGCTCGTGTTTTAAATTTTTTGTCACACCATAGAATCAGCTGGGAAGAGAGCCTCAGCTGAGAGGTTGTTTAGATCAGGCTGGCTTGTGGGCATGTCTGTGGCAGATTGTCTTGATTGTCAGTTGACACAGGAAAACACAGCCCACGTTGAGCAGCGCTATTCCATAGGCAGTGCTCATAACTGCGTAGGGCAGAAGAAAGGCAGATGAGCAAGCCAGGAGGCAGCATGGGGACATTTGTTCCTTCTGATCTTGGCTGTGGGTATGCTATGACCGGCTGCCTCAAGTTCTTGCCTCTCTGACTTCCCCTCAATGACAGACTGGAACCTAGAGTTATAAGCCGAATAGAATCTTTATTTTCCTCAGTTTCTGTTGGTTAGGTTATTTTATTACAGCAAACAGAAAGAAAACAAGGAAAACCCTGAAGACCACACATTCAAACTGGGCCTGCTTGGTGACCACAACAGCAAGAAGATGTGGCAGGGACACAATAGAGGAACATGTCTTGGGGCTGGAGAGACTGCTCAGCAGTTAAGAACACCTGCTGCTTTGGCAGAAATCTGGGGTTTGATTCCCAGAACTTTCATGGCAGCCCACAACCATCTGTAACACCAGTTCTAGGGCATTCAATGCCCTCTCTGACATCCATGGTCACCAGGCATGTATGTGGCACACAGATATATGTGTAGGCAAAACACATATGCACATAAAAAAAATCAGTCTTTTTTTGGTATGAGTAAAATCACATATCATATGTAAAATGCATAGCCTTTAACTGGAATCTTCAGGACAAGATGACCTTGGGAAGGAGAGGTCATGAGTAACCTTCCAGGTAGAGGCGCTTCAGCCAACCCAGATATTATGGTCCATATTTAGGGGGGGAAATATGCAGGAAAGAAAAGGCAAGTTGTGTTGCACAGGAACTCGGTGCGATGAACTTCTCTGTAAAGGCAGCTGCGCCGCGTTTGGGCGGTAGCCCTGAAAAGAAAGAGAAAGCCTGGTGTCTGTTCCCTTGAAGCAGCAGTTCAGCTCAGGAGTCAAGTCTCCCAGGCGTGAACCAGAGCCGAGTGACAGGGGCTGCTGGCTATTTAGTGGTTATGTTACGAGGGAGAAAAACCTAGCTCAAACAGCCGAAAGAAACTGATTGGTAATGTAGCTTAGATAATGAGGAGCGGTTGACATTGCTCCACTCTGATTGGCTGAGCTGTTTCCCAGCACTAGAGGGGCAGCTACAACAGTTTGGAAATTGTATTACATACCACCTTAGAGACACCAGGGCAAGCGGAAGCTCCTCTCTTTGAAAGTTCTCAGACCAAGCGGGACGGATGTGTGTCATGGGTTCATGTCTGGCTACGCAGAGGGCTTGGCTTCTTTGATGGGCGGATTAGAGCCATGCACCTTCTTTTTTGAACTAAAAGATGGGATGCCCCATGATAGCTGCATGAGACTGGGGGGAAAACAGCATCATACAGAGGAAGGGGCAAAGAAGTCTGAGATATTCTGAAAGGAGCTGCGTCTGTGGTCCAGGGCTGCTCTGGGGGTCCAGAATGTGTGGATGTGCTTTTCAGCAAAGGGAACCGTGTGTGTGTGTGTGTGTGTGTGTGTGTGTGTGTGTGTGTGTGTGGCAGATGGAGAGGAGCAAAAGCAAAAGGCTCTCTGGGAAAAAGTGGGACTTGAAAGGGAAGTATCTGTGGAGGGAAATAGCACACTTCTGCTCTGCAGGGAAAGCAAAGGAAGAGCCTGGAAGTTGGCCAAGCTCCTCTCCTACAAGGCCCCCTTCCATCAGAAAGTGGTGGTTATCGAAGAGGGGCCCCTGATGAAGCCACTTAGCAGCACTCATGCTAAGGGCCAGTGACCTCCAACCCCGGAACTGGGGCGCTCTGGCAAAGGCAGCCGTAACCACCCAGAGTGTAATTTGTCAGGGACGCGAAGGTTAACATTTTTCTTCACGAAAACCATCTTTAATGACCATCAGCAATCAGGACCTCCGATTTCTGTCTCATTTGAAAGCTTTTAATGCTTTCCGAGGGATAGATGGGGTGACCTAATAGGTCCTTTCCATCTCTGATTTTCTATGATTAATGAAGTTCAATTGTGCAGAATAAAATGGTGAGTTTCTCGTGTCGGTTCAGCTGTATTCCTTTCCCTCCCTCTTTCTTTCTCCATTTTTTTTTCAGACAGATGATAACCACGCACGTGTTCACTTAATGCTTCAGAGAAAAGGGGCGCTTTCTTCTGAGCCAGGCTTTGAAAATGTCAAGGTGGGTGGATTTATGTGTGGTGTAAATCCTTGCCAAATGCCACAAGCCACTGCCTCTACCCCGCCCCCAGACAGACAGGGAACCTCTAGGAAAGGCAACAGGAGTGCTAGAAAGTGCAAATGCTCTTTTTTTTGGTGGAATCTGTTAGACTTAATCCTAAGTCTTTCATAGGTTGTGTTTGTTTACTAACATACTAAGCTTAATCCTCATCATAGGCATGGACTAAGCCTGTTTTGATGGAGGGAAACTGAGGCCCTGCACATTTATGGGACTTGATTAAGGATGCCCAGCCTGGTAAGAGGAACATGCTAGCCAGGGCTTTCTGGACTCCACTCTTCTGGATACAGAGATTATGATTTTTGAAAAATCTCTTGAGGAAAATTCTAGAGATATTGTCACCGTGTAGATTTTCTTGGGTTGCAACTTCTCTATATAGTGAAGCAGCTAGGCCTGTGGGGAACTCTTTGGGGGCAGGAAATGTTTAATCTCTATATACTCTGCATTTGGAAGGAACTGGCTTTCAGGAAGTTATTTCTTTGGGCTTGTGTGTTTAGCCTTTTTTTTTTTTTTTTTCCTGGCTAAAAGGACACAGCTGGGCTCTGAATTCCTGGAAGTCCTTTTCAGCATGGGCAGTAGCAGGGAGACCTAGAGAGGATTCCTTGCCAGGAGGAATGGAGACTCTGCCAGCCTGACAAACGCTGCTATCCAGGAGTTCTGGGACAGCCCTGGAAGGAGCTGTTATAAACCCTCACCAGAGACTGGGCTGACAGCTCCGTTAGCAAATTGCTTGCTGTGTGAGCATGAGGGCCTGATTTGGTCCCCAGCACTCACGAGACCATGCTTAAAAAAAAGCACAGTGATGCACACTTGCCATCATAGTGCTCGGAGGCAGAGGCAAATAGATTCCTGGGGTCGCTGGTCAGCCAGCCAGCCTAGACTGATCAGCAAGCTACAGGTCCCAATGAGACTCTAAAGAGGCAGATGGTGCCTGAAGAGCTACATCAGAGGTTGACCTCTGTCTTCTACAGGTGTGCACACACACATACATCTGCACATGCATGTACCTGCGTACATCTAAGTCATGTGTGCATGGACACACACACACACACACACACACACACACACACACACACACTTAACTAAAATCATCAAAAACCTCCAAAAGACTGAACTTAGACAAACTTGTTCCTAAGATCCCAGAATGTCACAAGGGACAATTTGCCTATATTCCCTACCAGATCTGAATCGTAGCAGATTACAGGAATAGAGAGCATATATCCTGGCCTCTCGGTGACACAGTGAACAGGTGACATGATCTGGCAGCTGGCTTAGCCTGGTGATTAGACTAGGGTTGAAGGGCCCTTAGGCATAATTATTTAGGAGGAATCAGCTACTGTACCCAGAACTCACTGTTGTGTTGTGTGGGTTTGGAATCACCCCCATATTTGCAGGCTATGTGCAGGTGAGCCTTTATGTGCACAGATCTTCCTTTCCTAGACCAAAGGAGTTGACACGAGAAGTAGGTATTGCTACTTAAAGCTGAGCAAGAAGGTTTATTTCATCTCTGTCTCTCTCTCTCTCTCTTTGTGTGTGTGTGTGTGTGTGTGTGTGTGTGTGTGTGTGTGTGTGTGTATGTGCAATCCAGAGGATAACCTCAGGTGTCATCTTCAGAAACATTACCCACCTTCCTTGAGACAGTCTCTCATTGGCCCAGAGCTCACCAATTAAGCTGGACTTGAGGTCTGTAAACTCTGGGGCTCCACCTTTGCTCCGCCCCTCTAGCTTTGGTATTAGAAGTGCTCAGTGCCAATCCCAGCCCAGACTTTTTACAAAGGTGCTGGACCATCTCTCCAGCCCCAGATACATTTCATTTTAATTGGAAGCACAGCAAAAGGGGTGGGAATTTTGTGGGCGAGGGCTGGTAGAATCAGCTGGGAATCCACTGAGACCCTGAGTAAATACTAACGGGGAGATTAAACAGTGACTGAAAGGTGGGGCCCAGTTCTAGAGAGATAGGTGGTGGGAAGATTCATTCCGAGGCATAGTTTAAATCTGCTGCTTCTGCGAACACCTGCTTGAGGATTACGATCTGCACTTGATTTTCTCCCATGACCCATAGTAGCTCTACAAATAAAGACTGGGCTCCTGGGATCACAGGCAGCACTGTGGCTCGAATGTGTTCCACCTGTTCAGGTGCTGCTTCTGTGACACCAGTGCGGAATGGGACGATTAAGAGGCATCCCTTTAATATCATCCGTGGGATTAGGATTTAGCAGAGGGAGTTCACGCTTTACATCATCCGAGGACACAACCTTCAGCTCCTCCTCTCAAGAGAACACAGATGCCAAAGCACCGTCTTAGAGGCAGAGATAATAATCCACAAGCACCAAACCCACTACGGCCTTCCTATTAGACCCAGCAGCCTTCTGAGCTGTCAGAAAACACATCTCTGCTCTCAGATAATCAGCTATGGTTGCCCAAAACCAACAGGGATTTTAATCAGCTAGCGTGTGTGTTCATATGCTGCTTCCTGAGAGGAAGATGGGCTTGTGGAGCCCAGACCCCTGAAGGTGGTTCACAGGGATCTGTGTTTAGCTGACTGTCTTCCACACATATGCCTGAACATGCGGGGTTGGGAGCTTGGTCAGGAGTATTTTTTTTGTTTTTCACTGGCTTTTAAAATTGGGTGTAAAATATATCAAACATAACATTTGCCATTTTCATCATTTTAAGTATGCACTTTGGTGGCCTTCTGTTCATATTGTTTCACAACACTCTCTGTTTCCATACCACTGCAGAACCTTTCCATTTTCCTGAGCTGGAACTGTGCGTGTTAACACTTCCGAGTCTCCTTTCTGTAACTGCCTCTGTAACTGCCATTTTTCCTTTTCACCCTGAGAAATTCATCACTCTGGGGACTTCATGTAAGTAGAGTCATACAATACCTGTTTGTGACTACCTGCTTTCACAATATACTTTCCCCCTCACTATTGGTCCTTGCCATCCACCTTGTTTGAGATAGGGCTCTGTTTGCTCTTGTGTAGGTCAGGCGAGCTGACCCGTGAGTTCCTGGCATTCTCTCTTGTCTGCCCACCATCTCACCTTCAGAGCGCTGAGATTGCAGTTGTGAGCTGTTGTGCCTGGCTTTAAGTAGCTCCTAAGGATTTGAACTGAGGTCCTCGTGCTTTTGTGGCAAACACTTGACCCTCTGAGCCATCCCTCCAGCCTCTCAGAATTGATACTTTAGAGATGAAAAGTATTTTGTTAGAGATCCATGCCATATTTGCTTATTCAAATATCAGTGAATAATTGGGTGGCTTCTACCTTTTGGCTGTAGTGAATAATGATGCTGGTAACATGGATAGATGATGACTTTTTTTTGAGTCTCTGTTTTAAATTCTTTGGGGATTGCAGGATTGTGTATGTATTTAACCCCTTGAGAATCACCTTGATGCTTTCTATAGTGGTTGGACCATCTTGTAGTCCCACTAGCTGTGCACAAGGTTTCTGATGTCTTCACACTTTGCTCAACACTCATTTTCCTCTATTACCATAACAATCATCCTAACACTGTGAAGCTGTGCTGCACTGTAGTTTTAGTTTGCCTTTATCTAATGATTAGGTACACTGAGCCAGGATATTTGTCTACGCATTCTATCTCAATGATCCTCAGTCCTGGCTGCACACTAAAATCCCTCTTGGAACTGTTGACAAGAATTATTGATGTCTGGACCCCACTGATGACTTCAGAAGCTTCACTATTTGAGGATTGGGGCTGAAGGGCTCCGGGTCTCTGGAATGGAATTACCAGATCAAATCATGACGCGTTTGTGGGAGCTGTCCTACTTGAGTCAACACTTTTTAATCCTACGCGTTGACAAGCAATATACATATTTATTTATTTACTTATTTATTTGCTGAAAGGTTTGCTGAAGGGCCCTTCAATAATTGCAGAATGGGCCTGGTTGCCAGAGGAAACAGTGCTTAGATGGTTGAAAATGTCTACCCCAACCCCTAGACTTGGGGGACAGGAGAAGTCTAGTAGACTGAGATAAGTCACCAATGGCCAAGGATGTAATTGATCATACTAACTTAATACAACTTTTTTTTTTTTTTTTTGGTTTTTCGAGACAGGTTTTCTCTGTGTAGCTTTGCCCCTTTCCTGGATCTCGCTCTGTAGACCAGGCTGGCCTTGAACTCACAAAGATCCACCTGGCTGTGCCTCCCAAGTGCTGGGATTAAGGCGTGTGCCACCACTGCCCGGCTGTAATAGAACTTTTAATAAAAACAATGGGCTAATTGTTGGGCTTCCAAGTTGGTGGCTGCACCGAGATGCTGATAGGGTGGCATGCACAGGGAGGGTGCAGAAGCTCCATTCAGCATGCCTCCCACCCTGTCCTAGGTCTTTCTTCCACTTGACAGTCCCTGAGCTTATCTCCTTCTGTAAACAAGCCATAGTAAATGAGGTGCTTTCTTTAGTTCCATGAATATTCTAGCACATTATCAGTCATGAGGAGGAAACTGAAACCCTTCTGCACTGCTGGTGGTAATTTAAATGTAGCAACTACTGCAGGAAACAGTGTAGTAGCTCTTCAAAAAATTAAATGTAGAATTATATAATCCAGCAATGGTTAGCTAGTGTTTCCAAGGCAGAGGTGCAAAGTTAGGTCTTGAGGTTCATGCTGTTGGGGGAACAGTGCATTCGGCTGGTATCTTTTAGCTGTAAAGTATCCCTAGCTCCAGGGACTTACTGTCAGCATTAGATGGGAATGTAAGACATCTGGTTGGTGTTTGGAGAGTTCACGACTACTTAATATGGGAAACAGTCACTGGTATTTGCCTTGGAATGTGTGTACAAACAGTTTATGCCTTCTTCATTGTCAGATAAGAATTACCAATGATACCTACTGGAGGAATGACCAGTGGGGTAACACTGGTACTCACTAGCACATTACTCTCAACAGGATTGGGGTTGGGAGGAGAAAGGGGCATCTGTGTTGTTCTCTGCTCTTGATGATACCTAGGGGAGACCTGCTTCCTCTGGAAGAGAGAATAAGACACAACTAAGACTGACAGGAACTTAAAGCAGTGGCTTTGGGCACCAGCCACACGTGAAAGTCACTTAGGAAATTGTGATGTACTCGATGTCCACAGGAGATTCATGGCCAAGGGCTCTAGGACCAGGCAGTCATCATCTCTGGGGCCTGGTGAGGGAGACTCTGTTTTCCCTGCTCTCAGAGGAGTAAATGTCACTGTAGATCCACAGGGGGTGGGAAGGCCGATTCACCCACCAAGGACCTCACCTTCAAACATAGCCTAGTAATAAGGAAAACCAGCCAGCACTGAGAGCTCTGTAAATCCCCTTGGCTTAATGTGTGTCAGTAATAAGGTAGGTGAGTAATTGATTTAAACATATGATTTCTCATTTGATACAGAACTCCTCTAATTTCTAATTCCTACCCTGCAATGCTGGCTCACATGATTGGGATAATACCATTATTATGTTCTTTCATCTTGTAGTATAACAAAGAACCAGGTGGCACGATTTCAATAAAAAAATATTAAGTTCAGGTTCTTTTGTCTGTTGCATGCATCCAAAAAAGGATTTTCTTTGATAGAATAAGGCCATTATTGGATTTTAATTAAGTGACTGGTGATTATAAGAGCCACAATTTTTGGTATTTTGTATCTTGGTTTTACAAAGCTTGAAAATCTATAATGCTTTTTGGAAAACCTTATGTTTCATATCTAACCAACGCATACTCATTAGCACTAATCAGTCCCCCTCTCATGCTTTATCATCAGAATTAACCTTTTTTGTGCATATTTCTTTCTTTCCTTTCTTTTTTCAATGGAGACAAAAGTCTATTCCTGTGAATCTGGATGAGAAGGATCTGAGGGTGGAAGCCATGCCCAGGAACTATTCTTGACAAAAGTGGAAACATTGTAAACACAGACTATTTCACACTCCTGCCTGCTTGTTCCTTCATTCCTTATCACCCAGTGCTCTTGGACCTGTAAAACCCTAACTAGTGGTTCTCTACTAAACTAATGTAATAGTTACTTTTCTCATTACAGTAACACAATCCCGACAGAAGAAACTTAAGGAAAGAAGTATTTGTCGTGGCTTCCAGCTTGAGGGTACACTCTGTCATGGCAGAGAGGGAGCCCTGGCTAGGAGTCTGAGGCAGCTGATCACACTGTATCTGCTGTGGTCAGGGAGCAAAGAGAGATGAAGGCTGGTGCTGTTTTTGCTTTATCCTTTTTCAGTCCTGAGCCTGGCCTGTGGAATGGTACTCCCCACATTTAGGGTAGATTTCTTGCCTCAATTAATTCAATCTAGAAACTTCCAAATGGACATGCATACCTAGATTTATCTCCTCAGTGGTTCTAGATCTTGCCAAGAAATCAATCAATATAAACCATCAAAAATACTTCAGTACAAAACCTTTCATGTCACATGTACCTCTTACTATTTCCTATGGTATAAGCACTCACTCAAAGTTTGATTTCAAACCACCAGCTAGAAGTCTCCATGAAACAGGGAAAGGGCTTGTGAATTCAACTCCAGCACAATCATCAACATCAATGCTGTCAGTTTCTCCTCCCATCTGGTTCAAACCCCACTATCTCCATAGGGCTGTACAATATTTGCTGATAGATTTATATCAATCACTTTCTCTTAGCTCTCCTTATGAGTGCTTGCATCCATCTACTCTTCAAGAAAAACAGGTGTTTTCCTGACATCAAGCAGGTGGAGAAGATATCTTCCGGAAGATGGGAAGGCTTACTTTAAAAAAACATGTATATCTATGTTGCAGGAGGAAGAGAACATGTTAGAAGAAGCCAAAAGGGCAGCATTTCAGTCCTCAGCCAGTCATGTCCATGAACCTTGAAGCAGTCATGTGGTTATCATGAAGGAGTGAACCAATTGCTGGCCTCTAAGGTAATCTGTTACCTTTCTGTATGACTTTATTTTTCAGCCACATTTAATCACAAAACTAAGTGCAGATGCGAAATGTGGTGAAATGAGTTAGCGAGCATACTTCACCATGTCTGTCTAATCAGTTGAATATATTTATATAAGTGTGTAAAAGTGGGTATAAGAATTAAGGTGATTCTTTCTTAATGAAAGATACTATAAATTGTGTCATGTTTTTTCCCTATCTACCAGCATTTGTTAATACTCAGAGCATCTATTCCTTGTAATCAAGTACTATGTATTTATCATACAATCGTTACCTTATTAGGCTATAATAAATGTCTAGTTAAGTGCATATAAGCTGTTTTTGTTGCAGTTTAATTACCAGCACAGTTAATTAGGCAATACACTCCATCACCATTTCTATTCAGAGGGTTTCTTGACTTTATTAAGCAGGTTTGAGAAAAGACCATTGGGCCCAAACTCCTTGCGTAGGAGGCAGAGATGAAACCACACAGACTCACTGGCACTTACAGAATACCTACTATGTGTTGACACATTATACTATCAGCTCAAAACCATCATTTGAGAAAGCGCTGCTTAGAGTAAGCATGGTGGGGAGTCAATGACACGTGCATCTTTGCAGTCAGTTTAGCAGCTATGCATGGGAACCTCGGAGAGAAGAGATGGGTGCGCTGTACCTGACAAGATGTCAGCTCCATCTCAGAACCGAGACCAGAAGCATTCCGAGATTCTTAGGGACAGGTGCTCCATACCTGATAGGTAGCCTCATTTCAGAACTGTAGCCAGAGGCCTCAGAGAACCTTAGGGGGCTAAGTTTCTATGAGGAGTGCATTTGAGAATCACCAGTAAAGCTCAGCCACACGAACACCCCTTATTGAACTGAGGAGAGAAGAGATACAATTCTATGATTAAAACACAGGCTTTTTGTTTAAGAGCCTGAAGATTATCAAGCATAATTTTCCTTAGGAAGCTTTGGATAAAAGGATTGTTGCCACTCTTTACTTCAGAGAGAATTAAAAGTCTTGGAGAATTGAGATTAAGAAGGAAGGGGAAGCTGGGTGGTGGTGGCACACGCCTTTAATCTCAGCACTTGGGAGGCAGAGCCAGGCGGATCTCTGTGAGTTCGAGGCCAGCCTGGTCTACAGAGCAAGATCCAGGACAGTCACCCAAACTACACAGAGAAACCCTGTCTCAAAAAAACCACAAAAAAGAAGGAAGGGGGTAGGGGTAGGAAATATGAAAAAGAATAAATAAGTTCTAAACCAAGAGTTTCACTAAGCACAAGAATTTTTCTGGAGACTAGTTGAAGTCATGAGGTTTGGAATAGGACCATCTCATAACCAATCCCCTGCTTGATGGTTAAAAGTGCAAGGGTGTTTTTCTGATAGTTGATTCTGACTGTGAAATGAAATTAGGAATGAATGCCACTTTCTATTGGAGGTCAACAGTGAGTTAAAGTATAATGAGTGTAAAATGTCTGAATTTTCTGTAACAGTCAGCTTTCTGACACTATAACAAAATACCCATGATATGAACTTATAATGAGAATAGATTGCTCACTGAGACCATGATTGACTGACTCCACTACTTTGGCCCTGTGGCAAGGTAAGCAAATCCTGGTCATAGCACATGGCAGAACCAAATCTCTGAGCTCATATCGTGAAATTCCAGAGAGGATGGAGTTCTGATCCCTTACTCCCTTTAGGCATGCCTCTATGATTTCTCAAAGCTTCCACACCTATAGATTTACTCCATGTTCTCTGTTCTTCACACTCTAGGAAATGTATCAGTGGTCCACAGTTTCCTTCGGCCTCCATTCCTGACTCCCTTGGCTCTGAGGCCTTCAGAAAGGAGCTGAGCTAAGCTATCAGGTCACCCACTGCAGCGGCTATTTCATGGGGCATCTCAGCCCCCACAATCACGTTACTCAGTCCCTGTAAGTTCTCTCTGTGCCCCAACTCTCCAACCATCCTGTGGGTTCTGTTCCTCGGAGGAACCCTGACAAGTCCAGGAAGAGATGAAGCTGTGTGGGAAGAGGGGTTGCTGATTTATATAGGGCATCCAGGAAAGACTGTGCTGAGAAGGGGGCTTTCTATGGCCAGCTAAAGGAAACGAGGGAGAGAGGGAGCAAGGTGTTTAGAGAAACAGTTCTGATAGAGAGACGACAAAGGGCAGCAGCCCAGATCTGGGGACGTTCCTGACACACTGGGTAAAGAGCTGCAAAGCCAGGACAGATGGGATGTGATGGACAAGCGGGAGAATCCTAGGAACGGAGGGTGGCAGCAGAAAGGAGCAGAACACCAGGCTCATAAGAGGCCACTACAGTCTTCTCGGCTTTGACTTGAGTGGTGTAGGATTCTGTGTGGGTAAATGACCAGATTGGAATTGGAAAGAAGTGTGGTAGGGGAGAAGCTGTTTAAGGGGCCTGAGGGTTATGACCAGTACAGTTTTTCCCTTGTCGTTTAAAACAGCAAATTTGTGTCAAACTGGTCTTTTTTTTTTTTTCCCTTTTCTCTTTATTTTTCTTTCATATCTTACACCCAGACTGCAGATTTCCCCTCCCTCCTCTCATTGGATATTTTTCTCAGTCACGTTTAGTTCTATCCTAGGTTTCTGGGCCATCCACACACTGGTTTCTAGCCATCCAAGCAGTGTCAGAGGTTGGCTCCCTCCCACGGCATGAGTCTCATGTTAGACCGGTCAGCGGTTGGCCACCCCCACACACTCAGCACCACCTTTACTGGAGCACCACATCTTTCAGGCAGGGCAAATAGTAGGTTGAAGGTTTTGTGGCTGGGTTGGTGTCCCAGTCCTTCCATGGGAAACTTCCACTGGTTACGTGTAGCACATGGCCAATTCAGGCTCTGTATCTTCCATTATTAGGAGTTTTCACTAGAGTTACTCTCATAGATTCCTGGTAGTTTCCATTGTACTGTTTCTACCTCACCCCTGAAATGTCTCCCACTTCAACTCGTCTTTCCTAGTACTCTCTTCTAGTACTTTCCTAGTATTCCATCCCTCACCTAATCCCTCCTGTTTCCATCCCCACCCACCCCGAGTCCACCTTGAAATATATTCTACTTCTCTTTCCCAGGGAGATCCATGCTTCTTGCCTTGAGCCCTCCTTGAAATTTGGAAGCAAATGGATGGAACTAGAACAAAAAAATCATCCTGAGTGAGGTGACCTAGACCGAGGAAGACAAATGTCGTATGTACTCACTTATAAGTGGATATTAGCTGCAAAGTAAAGAATAATTATGCTACAATCCACAGATCCAGAGAGGCTAAGTAACAAAGTGATGTCTTTATTTTGTGATTAGGTATATGAGAGTAGGATTCAGTGAGGAGCTCTGGTCTGTAATATCAATAAGGAACCCACAGGAATGGGTGTAGACACCAAAGAATGCTTATGGCCAGGCAGGCAAGCCACTCCATTTATGAGCCCTGGAGCACAAGAAAAGTGGAGGAGAGATCAGGGGGAGAGACTTGGGAAAAGAAACAAGTCACAGAGAAGAAAATCTGTGAGAAATAATTCAAAGAAATTACTTCAAGGGAGAGGGGGTTTTCGGTAGTGCTGAGCTCTGTAGGTAGATTTTAAAACAGAGATTGAGAGTTAACTGCATATTTACTGTTCAAAAAAAAAAACATTGTAGACCATAATGGTGTCCTTAAGAACATTTTTATAAGAATACTGTGAATAGAACCTTAATTAGTTTGTAGTGAAAAATTGAGAGGAAGAAATTAAGTTCAGACTGTTCTCAGAAAGTGTTACAAAGGATAATAGAGAAATACTGCAATCACACAGGTGAGTGTGGGGCCAAATAATCTTTTCAAAGAGGAGACCATCAGAGTGTGTTTGTGTTTTAATGAGAATGATCCAACAGAAACAACAGTTTCTGACTCAGAAAGGAGAGAGAAGCATTCACGGAGCCGACTCGAGCAGTAGCAAAGAAGAAAATGAAGGTTAAGAGATAATACAGTTGGGGATAAGGTACAGGATGGCAAGTTTACAATGGCAAGACTGGAGGCATGTGGGAATGTAGCTTAGAATGTTCTGGGAAGGTGGAATCTCATTAGTCAAGTGTCAATAGAAGTCTGCAGGATAACCATGGACACAAAGAGGCACAATCAAAATAGGAAACAAAGGGAAGGGAGTTGGGGTTCTAACACATGGGTTGACTTAAAGGGACACAGTCAAAGGGAAAGAATGGTGACCCAAGAGGAAACAGAGAAGAACCAAGAGGACAGAATTAAATACAGGACTTTCGTCAAATGTAGTTGGACTGACATCTATCGGTGTGATGGCTAATCTTGACTGTCAACTTGACTACAATTGGATTTAACTAAAATTAACTGGGAGAACCTGTGAGTGATTTCTTGGTCTCATTATTTGAAGTAGGAGACCCATCCCGAATCCTGGATCATCTGAGGTCAGATAATCTAAATCTAAACACTTTCTGGTGATAGCCTACAGAAGATGGAAAAAGGAAGGTTTTACTTTTTTGTATGCTTGCCCCTTCTCTCATGGGCATGTTCATCTTTTTGGGACATACCTTTGTTGGAGTGAGAACCTAGTCCCTGGAGATTCCAATGTGGACTGAAAACTGGCAGATCTACAGGACCTCCTTGGTATTCCAGCATCAGATTGGGACTGCTGAGCCATCCACTTTTGTGGACTGAACAGCTGCTAGCGTTCTCCCTGGGCTTTCTATCAGGAAACAGCCACTGTTGAACTACTTAGAGCATGTTCTGTGGGCCACTCTAATAAATTCTATATACATACTGTTCGTTCTCTCCATCTTAGAGAACCTTGATGAACAGACTTGGTAAAGGTGTTAAGATTGTTAAATTAGATATCAAGAAGGAGTTTGATACATGCTGCCTATATAATATGTACACCTAGAATTAAAATAAGGTTCTTATAATATTTCCACCTTCTCTTTCAAAATGATCCCTGAACCTGGGTGTGGGAGTTGTATTATAATCTCAAAAATAAGTAAAAATTAAAATCAGATAGTTTATATGTAAAAGAATGTAACACTATACAACCACAATATATTAATGAAAATAACATCTTCTGCAGTACCTAGAAAGTTGAAGATATATTGTTAATAAAGATCTAGCTGGGCAGGGCAGTGCAAACCTGAAATTCCAGGATGAAGGAGGAACCAGGAGGACCTGGAGTTCAAACCGGGGCCTCAAGTATATAGTGAGTACTGCTGTCAGGCTAGTTTACATGAGACTTTATATCAAGTGAGATGCAAAAAAACAAAACAAAATGTGTAAACAGAAACAATGCCCCTTCCAAAAAAAGAAAAAAGAAAACAACAATAAAACAAGTTTATTTATAAATAAATTCTCGTATAAGGAGTATTATGCTGCAGAATCAGAGGCATTTCATAATTATAAAGATTTGAATTTATCAGGGCCTATAGTCCTGGCAAAGGCAACATACCCCAAGATCAAACTACAGAATACGTAGAGTGAAAATGGACAAAACTAAGCTGAGAAATAGAAACCCCACAATCTGGATGATTGACAGACAAATAAATAAAAAGAAAGCACGGAGGCTACAATCTGTGTAACACTGTCAAATGCTTGGCCTAATTTGCTTTTTATAGAACCCTAAACTCCGCAACAGCAGATTATACATTCTTTTCAATCACATATGAATCATATACCAAAAATGACCATATGCTAGCTAATTAAATTAGTCTCAATAAATTTCAAAGAATTGAAATCATGCAGTGTACATTCCCTGAAGGCCACACATTAAATTATAAATCAACAACATAAAGATATCGAGACAGGCAAATATTTGGAAATTGAGCAATATACATCTAAATCATCCACATGCTAAAAATAAACTTCAAAAATTAAAAAAAATCAACTTAATGATAATGGAAACCCAATATGTCAGAATTTATGAAGTGTAGCTAAGACAGCGCTAAGGAAAAGTTATAAATTTAAATACTTGTATTAGAGGCAAAAATGCTTCAGAAAACCAGCTACTCACCCATCCACATCAAGAAACTAGGAAAGAAGGGGTAAATTGGGACAAATGTTAGAGGAAGAAAGGAGATGAAAATAAGGACAAATATTAACAAAGTATAAAAGGAGGAAGTGAAGGAGAAAATGAACAAAATTTAGTTATGAATGAGTAAGCTCTATTTCTAGTTCAAGAAGAATAGAAAAGATGCCAACTTGGACTAAAAGTCAGGGAATTCCTAAAAATCCCACAGATATTAGAGATATAAAACACATATCTCAAACTATATTATGCTAAAAAATTAAGTTTGTTGTCAACTATAACTTTGAAAACTACCCCCCCCCCGCCCCTGGCAAACAAAAGTCTTACAAATCTGAGACAACTGGCCTGAAGAGATGGCTCCATTGGTGAAAAGACATCCCGTGCAAGTGTGAAGACCCGAGTCTAATTTCTAGGACCCCTCTACCTCTAACAAAAGCAAGGTGTCTTAAATGTTTTAACTATATTGTGCTATGGGTGACTTCTTTAATGGTCATGACTATTTGGTATTCTTAATCCTCTTATACCTGGAAAGACAATTTTCTCTTATGATTTTCCTGAAAATATTGTCTATGCCTTTTCTATGGTGTTATTCTCCTTCTATGCCATAATCCAAAGTCTAGGTAGGTCATTTTATAATTTCCAGAGCTCTCCCATATTCTATTCAGTCTCTCAACTGCCTATAACTCCAGATCCAATGGTTCTAGCTTCTGCAGGCACCCACAAACATTGGCTGATATATTCACCCCCATATAAACAAAAAATGAATAAAAGATTCTTCTTAAAAAGAATTTTGAATGCCAAATTCTTTCAAGTTTTCTTTGAAAATTGCCATGTGAAAAAAAGGAAAATAAAGTTTGTTTGTAAATCAAAAAGTAATAAATGTAACTAGATTTACTAAGAAGAAACAAAGTTGCAGATATCCTTGACTTCAAGTACAAAATTAAGAGTTTATTTAAATATAACTAAAATAAATTCAAAATTAAGTAATACTAAAGGAAATTCTAAGTAAATACCAAGCAATTTTAATTCTTAAGCAAATTAAGCAAATGAAATTTTAGACCATAATGGAAAGTTGGTAGAAATTTTACTAAAGCAAGCAGAAAACCTATCTATATCCATCTATCTCTCTGTCTGTCTGTCTCTTTGTCTGTCTGTCTCTCTGCCTATCTATCTATCTATCTATCTATCTATCTATCTATCTATCTATCTATCTATCTAATATATATTTTCTTGTACTCCATAATTCAGTAAATTTCTGTTTGAATCTTGATAGAATTTTTTCCATGAAACTTGACAAGTTACTTTTAATATTTGTATGAAAAATAGTGAGGCCTATTCATTTTTAAGAATAACTGAATATTTGCTTGAACTTATTAGAAATTAGTATAAAGTTTTAGTAACAAAAATGATGTGGCTTTGGTGCTGGGATAAAATGAAAATAGACCGGATGTTAGGGCTGGAGTTGGGGTTAGGGACAGAGAGATGGCTCAGTAGGTAAGAACATGAGCTGTGCAGCGAGAGTGTTTGAGTGTGTATGTCAGCATTCATGTGAAAGTAGCATGGTTTTGTGTACTCATAACCCCTGAACTAAGAAGCAGAAACAGTCAGATCTTAAGAACTCACTGCTAGCCAGCCTACTTGAAATGGTGAGCTTTAAGTTCAGTGAGATACCCTGTTTAAAAATACAAAGTAGGGTAAGACAGAAGGCAAACAATGTCCTCCTCTGGCCTTCATGGGCACATGCATGGGTATATACTCCCGCAAACACAAATGTTACACACCCCCACATCCCATATACAAATATATAATAGATCAAATTACAGAAAAGAAATATAAAAACAGATGCACACAGAAACTTTACATATGATATCACAAAGCATTTAGGAAATGGTAGGCTATTCAGTAAATTGTATTACCAGAATTTGATTTTCATGTGAAATGGATTTGATACAAAGTTAATAGTAAAAAGATGGAAATAGACACATATATTACAGATACACTGTGAAGTGGCTTATAGAAAAAAGGTACATCTTTGTAAGATACATAAATGTTTCTCCAACAAGACTTGTAAATAGAAATCATTAAAAAAATCTTTTTTTTTTCCTCACACTAAATCATGAGTAGTCCACATGGCTGAGAGACAGTGTAGGATTTCAAAGGCAAATGATATACAGGGAGAAAGATGCTTACAATAGTTTGAATCAACAAAGCTGTGGCAGCTTGAATCTGTAAAGCCCTATAAACCAATAAGAGAGGATGAGCCAGTTCACAAGGAAAGGAGCTAAGGGAAGGTACCAAAGTAAGCAAGCTGCTACTCACAGAAAGAAAGCTTGTCTAGCCACAGCACTTCAGCACCTCAAAGACATCAGTGCACAAGTAAAACCAGTTTGGGAAAAGATCCCTTTACACATAGCAGCAAAAAGTTGAATAATCCCAAGTCTTGGTGAAGATTTCGAGAGACATGAATGAGTCTTTATATATTGTCGATGGGTGAACCAATATGTAGACTTTGGAGAGCAATTCATCAATACATATTAAAGTTAAGAATGCTTAATGTTTATGAGTTCACATTTCTACTCTTTTTTTTTTTTTTTTGGTTTTTCGAGACAGGGTTTCTCTGTGTAGCTTTGCGCTTTTCCTGGGACTCACTTGGTAGCCCAGGCTGGCCTCGAACTCACAGAGATCCTCCTGGGATTAAAGGCGTGCGCCGCCGCCGCCGCCGCCGCCGCCGCCGCCGCCGCCGCCACCACCACCACCACCCGGCCACACATTTCTACTCTTTAGTATATATTCTACAGAAACTCATCCCCAGGTGAAGAAAGGGTATCAACAAGAGTGTCTTTTTCAGCTGGACTTATGGTAGCAAATTGGAAAAAGCATACATATCCATTCATTTGCATGGTTGTAAGTTTTAGGCTCAACCAGTGTACCATACAGTTAATACAGCCACAGACCCCATGGCGTGCCTTCATTAGGGTCCTTAAAAATCCCTTCATATTATAAAGGATGGTGGACACTCCTGAGGAAAGCACCCCAACAACACCCTTGTTTGTGTGGTAAAGCACATGCAGTAAAAGAAACGTCCTGGGGACAGAATGATTTGCCGTGTTTAGTAGACATCTAGGTGAATGAGACTGAGAGGAGGTATACAAGAAGCTTCATCTCTACTTGTAACCTTTGATCTATTTTCCTCAGAAAAAGAACAATCTGTGGTAAATGTATCAAAATATTATTCACTGTTGGGTTTGGAACATGATGAATACAAATGAAAAACTTTTTTTTCTGAAACATTACAATCTGGGTAGAGATAAGGTGAATGAATAAGTTATAGACTTCTTCTAAGCAGAAAAAAATAGTGAAGAGAGGGGAAGAACATTTAGCAGCCAGATTTCACCCACCCCAGGCCAAATGAATGAGCTTGCTGTCCCTGTAGGGAGTCTTGCAGACACGGATTCTTTATCACAGATGCCAGAGAAGAATCTTGAGTCTTAGAACACCTGGGACTTCAAATTCCTCCAAATGTAATGTGCTCATGGATTTTTGGCCAAAAGTACCTATGGGCATTGCGGCTGTGAATATGAATTTGTGCATAGTTTCATTCTCTCTGGTGATGGGAGGGTGGCTTTAGGTGGATGTGTGCAAGGTTTGGTTACTTCCAAAGAAAGACTCTGACTTGGCTATGGCTCTCCTTTTAGTACTCAATGTCACTTTCTAGAGTGACTCCCTCCTACATTCAGGAAATGTTTCCTAATTCCCTCCATATCACTCTGCCTAGTATTTGCAAATGTGAGATGTATAGATTTCCAGGTTATTTTACACAAAGAGAGGATATATCACCCAGTGGGGAGGCTGACAAGCTGTTAGAGCAGAGTGTCTGAGTTCCTGAGTTCATCAGGTCTCTGGTTACAAGGAACATGATATCATCTCAAACACTGAAAATCAGCCTTAAAAAATGGAGAGGAGAACATTCTTTTTTAATTTACTTCATAAGACCTGTAACAGCCGGCTTCAGGGAGGGGCACACCTGGAGTTTTGAACCATTAGGGCTTTTGCATCATTTATCTCTTGCTTGTGAGATGGCCCAGGTAGCCTTTTCCTAAGATGAGAACTGTAGATATAGATAGATATAAATGGATATTTCCTGTCCCGAATGTCCAGTCCCAAACAACCAACTTGGAGGCTGAGTATTACTTATCAATGCTTGGCCAATAGCTCAGGCTTCTTAATAGCGCTCTCTCTCTCTCTCTCTCTCTCTCTCTCTCTCTCTCTCTCTCTCTCTCTCTCTCTCTCTCTCTCTCTCTCTCTCTCTCTCTCTCTCTCTCTCTCACACTTAAATTAGCTCACATTTCTATTTATGCTTTGCCACATGGCTCATGGCTTGTTACATCAATTTTACACATCCTGCTTGCTTGGTAAATGGGTGGGGTCTCTCCTGACTTCACCCTCCTTCTTCCCATCATCCCCAGTTTGACTTTCCTACCTAACTTCCTGCCCAGCTACTGGTCTGTCAGCTTTTTATTAACCAATGGGTGTAATACATATTCATGGTATAGAAAAAGGATTGTTCCACAGCATTTTCTCCATTTTGTCTAATGAAAAAGGATTTAACCTTAATATATTACAACTTGAGCCGGGCGTGGTGGCACACGCCTTTAATCCCAGCACTTGGGAGGCAGAGGCAGGCCGGATCTTTGTGAGTTCGAGGCCAACCTGGGCTATCAAGTGAGCTCCAGGAAAGGTGCAAAGCTACACAGAGAAACCCTGTCTCGAAAAAACCAAATATATATATATATATATATATATATATATATATATATATATCAACTATATACAACAAAACAGTTATTAAGAAGAATTACAGTAACAATGTCCAATTCATTTGCATTTGGCAAAATTAGAGAAAGTACTTGATTATCTATATTATCTTGTTGAGTCTATAGTTTTTTTAAACTAATCTACTTTCTATTATAAATAGGAAAAGCTATAATTATAACTACATAGTCTTAAACTCCTTCAAACACCGCAGAAGGATGAAGTGTTACCTAATGACAGGGACATCAGGCTGTCTGGACAGTCACTCAAAATTCCTCTGCAAGTTGGGGCATCTGCCTCTGACTTACAGGCCTAGCATATCTGACAGACTTTCCTGTGACACAGGGAAGTCTAAAGGACTGTCCTACCTTGTTTTGGCAAAATTCAGCAGTCATCTTTCTTGTATCTTGTTGGTCCAGTTTGGATAGTAACTGCCAGCAATTGAGGCAAGGACAATTTCTTTGTCCACATGGCTAGCTTTTGCCATAAAGAAAACAAACTCCAATATATAATTTATTGATGCCTAATGTCTTTTCTGAAGTAAATTGATGCTGCCAGGAGCCGACATGTCTCACTGTTATAAAAAGCCTGAGTTATTAAAATATTTTAAATGCCATGTTCTGTAGGTCTTTAAAGTGCTTGAAAATTACCTATCTATCTGAATATATATATATATATATATATATATATATATATTCAGATAGATAGGTAATTTGCCTACCTAGAAAATCTAACATGAGTATAAGTTTGACTATTATAGATGACTATTAATCTGTATTTCTTAATGATACACTACATTTTAATTGAGTTGCATAAGCACAATAAACAAGAGTAGAAATATACATATAGTATAACAAAATTAACTTTAAATTTGTATCAATAAACTAAAATTCATACCATGTAAAATATGTAAGATTAACATTGTTTTTTGGATTAAAATAGATTAAAAAACCTACCTCTTTATCCTATCACTTCTATATCCCTCCTTTTTCTTTTCAGAACAAGATTGCTGAACCTAATCTTCTTTGTTTAGCTTTTTTTTGACCATTATCCATAACATCTTGTAATCAACTCCCCTAAATGCTGACAAACATTCATAATTTATTTTAGGAATGTGGGCATAGTTCTCTAGACTACCTCCTGCTGATTGGGGCACTGGTAATCTTTGGGGGACCCTGAGAAAATTTAGGATAATTGTTAAGTCTGGGTTGGATAGTCTGTGAGGCTGGATCATCTTAGACAGCAGCCTTGAAGCTGTTCTGGTTGCAGAATTCAGAGGAAACTGCAACAGAGGCATTCTCAAACATTGGATCATCTAGGCCATCTGTTCCCATTAGAGATTTTTCAGGGGGTATTCCTTAATCAAACCTGATTTTTCTTAACCTAGAATGAATCCAGAGTCTCTTGTTTCCTGTGGAAATAAAAGCTGAACTGCTTTTCTAAAGTAACATATCTTTTGACTTAAATTTTAAATATTCTTGAATATTTTCAGTCAGCCCATCTGAATCAGTGGTCCCCAGGTTCAGTGAGAGATCCTGTCTCAAAATATTAAGTAAGTAAAGGAATAATGACATGGAAAGTGATTGAAGAAGACACTGGATGTTGATCCCTAGTCAACACACACACACACACACACACACACACACACACACACACACACACACTTCTTTCTGTTTCTTGTGTTATTCTCAGCACTGTTGATTGCAAACCAATATCTTCAGTTTAGGAATCTGTTACATATCATGTCACCACCCCCTTGCCTTGGAAACAATCCAGGCAGATGCAAAAGAAGATAACTTTGTGTGCATTCATTCTTGTCTCTGCATCCTGGGTTGCTGTGAGATGTTCTGTATCCTGTGTTGCTCTGATTGGTTGATAAATAAAAAGCTGATTGGCCAGTAGCCAGGCAGGAAGTATAGGCAGGATAAACAGACAAGGAGAATTCTGGGAACAGGAAGGCTGAGTCAGGAGACTCCAGACTGCTCTCCAGGTAGCAGCATGTAAATGGCATACTGGTAAAGCCATGGAACATGTGGCAACATATAGATTAACAAAAATGGACTGAGTTTAAATGCAAGAGCTAGTCAATGGTAGTCCTGACCTAATGGTCAATCAGTTTTAATTAATATAAGCTTCTGTGTATTTACTTGGGTCTGAGTGGCTGAGGACAGGGTAGGACACAGAAAAACTTCAGCTACACTGGGTCCCTGACTTCAAGGGCTTTGTGGGTGTGGCAGGCTTTGGTGAAGAACTGTTGAAGAGGTCAATAGGATGAGTAACTTTGTGGAAGAGACTTTCAGGTACCTATACTTGGATACCATAGAAGAGGCCCATGTATTCATCCAAAAATCAGCTTCCTGCACCACTGGATTTGATGTTACTTCGTTCTCTCCATCTTATCTCTATCAGGAGTCATTTTATTAAATTATTCATAAAACTGAGATAATTTTCTCTAAGTAGAGAGACTTAAATTTTCTTCTTCTTTTTCTTTCAGTCAATTTCTGCAGGACTTTTGCCATTGGTTTCTGATGTAAGGTACTTCAGCTACTTTCTCCACCCAGCAAGAGGATTTTAGTCTGAGTCCAAAGACTTGAAATAATTTAAAAGGCTGTGTATTAAAATTCTAATTTAATACACATATGTACTCAGACACATGGACTGATGGAGAAATAGAGAAATATTACTTGTGCTTAATGTTCATCAGTGAATGGAAGTTTGTGGATATTATTTTCCTTATGATTTTTTTTTTACTGTTGACATGTATATCACCCGTGTTTGATTAGAGCATATTCCTTATCTCACAGTTTTATTTCTATTGTGCTTTCATTCCTTATTAGTCTTTTTATCCTATTTGCAAAACCTGAGTGTTCTTAACATGGTCAGAGTAAATAATATAAGATCAAAAGTGAAGAACTGAAAACTTTCTCCACTGATAACACTTAACCTGATGTTATCTTACTGAAGGCATTTCCTTATGCCTCTGGTGGGTTGTCAGGCATCGCCCCTGTTGTTTTTGTGGAAACTTATATTGTCTTTCTTCCCTGCTCTACTCTTTCTGATAATATTTGTATAGGTTCATGGACTTTAAGGTCCATGATATATATAGCATCGTGGCACTCATGACTGCAGTCCCAGCAGCTGTATAGTGGGAATAGAAGGATCAGAAATCACCCATTGCTGCAGAATGAGTTTAAGGGAAGCTTGGCCTACAGGAAACCTTGTCTTACATAATAGAATAGGGGCCGGAGAGATGCTCAGTAGTTAAGAGTACTTGCCTTTTCTTATTTTTTCCCCCAGAGGACCCAGGATCAGTTCCCAATACTCACACAGCAGTTCAATACCACCTAACTCCAGTTCCAGGGGATCTGGTGCCCTCATTTGCTCTCCATGGACAGCAAGCATGGACATGGTACATAGACATGCATGTAATGCAAAACATCCATCCACATGAAATAAAATGACAAAAGATATATAAATATGTGCAAAGATGCATATAACATAAACATATGCATTTATATATAAACAGAATATGTAAACTTGCATTTATAATATTGTTTTATTTTTTCATACATGAGTAAATAAAACTTGCCAGGATAACCAGCTCTAGAGCATGAAGTCAGTTGGGCTCAGACTAGAAGATTTAGGGAAGAAATGCTATAGTCATGTCTACTCTCAGGAAGCATGCATTTAATTGGGTAGCAAGACCTGTGTAAGGATCCAGAATGGGCTCTACAACAGTATGATATCAAAAGTGAAGGTGAAGAAAGCAACCTTTACATTTTCCCAAAAAGTATTGCTAATGAATGGTTAAGGAGATAAATTAACCTCTAAAATATCAGCAAAATGTAGAGATAATGGAATATTTTCCTAACACCCTGATAGCATAGAAGATAGAGTTGTGATTACTGTTATTCATGACAAGTCACAGAAAATATGTAATTCTGTCACATGTTTATATATATATATATATAACATATATGTACATAAATATCACATAGGAATGATATTTAGCATCCTTTCTCTCTGTCTCTGTCTGTCTGTCTGTCTCTCTCTCTCTCTCTCACACACACACACACAGACACACACACACACACACACACACAGAGCTCTACCCTAGCTCCCAATCCTGCTCCTTGTCCTTCAAGTTCTGTGCCCTCCTGCCAGATGTTGTTACCTGTCTTTCCTCTGAAGGCCTTGGTAACATTCCACAGCTGGACCCAGCAGGCGCCTGCCCCAGGCCAAACAAACATTAACAGAAGAGAAATCTTTCAGACTGGGCACCAGGGAAAAGTGATCTTGATGCTGTCCGTGGCATGAGCCAGGGCGATTGATGAGTTGGCATTCTGTCCCCGAGTCATCAATCATACAGAATCAATCCTGGCTCCCTCAGGAGCTAGCCCCCGGCTCACATAATTCTCTCTCTCTGCCACCAACCTGAACAGTCTGATCCCAGTGGTGGGAGCTGTTTTGTTCTGCGTTCAGCATTGATTCACTTGGCCTTCAGTAGTGTTTTCTACATTCCCCAGAAATGTCACTTAATTTATCCTCTCTGAGGTAGCTAAGTTGCCTGGGTCTCACTACAACGAGTGGAACAGGCCAGTAGGGAAACGTGTATGGCTTCACATAGCAAAGGTATTGTGAGGCTTGGAGCTCCTAGACCTGAAAATCAGGACTCTTCTGTGTCTAGGCTCCTGAAATCAGCAATGAGGCTGAGGCAGGGGGTTGAACAGAGGCCAGAGATGGGGTAGCTCTGTCAGATGGCCTTGTTGTTTTCACAACTTTTCTTTCTGACTTCTGGCCCACAACATGGGGCCCATACATATTGCTCTTCAGCATATCTACCTGTTGAAATAATGATAATAAACAGCCTATCTCATGTAGTTACAGGGTTGAATTTAATGATGGATATAGTGCTTGGTATGGAAGCAGACTGATCAGTAGTTATGACTTATAATATTGCCATAATGAGGACACACAATTTGTAGCACTGACTATGGAGATAAAAAGGTTGCTAGCTATGAAAGACAAAACTTCAGGAAGTTAGTCTTTCCAGAAAGCATCACTGCTTTAACCTGTCTTGGAATCTAGTGTCTTACCAGTACTTACTTGTTTCCATATCTGCCAAAATGAGCCCTTTCTGTCCCATGTAGTGGGGAGTGGGCCCCACGGAAAAGGTGTCACTAGAATGTGGCCTGTGATGGATGGAGCCAAAGGTTTCCTGAAGGTCAGCTCTGAAGGATGTGCACAAAGAGGTGGGAAGTCTTCTTCCTACCCTGTAGAGCCCTTCCTTCTTTGTAAAAGAGGTCCTTCTGAGTCACTACATATACTTGCTATGACTAAAGGAAAGAGAAAGAGGCAAGGGGTAGCAATGGTTCGGGATAGACCAGGCTTTAACAATGGGAGGTGCTATCATATGGGGAAGAGTAGCTTGTTCCTGTCCAGACCCTTGAGGGAATTCAGGGAATTACCTTCTTAGTTTAGAGCTATGTAGATCTCTACATCTGTCTGTCCTTCTCCCCAAGCAAACAGAATCACTTTTCCAAGAGATTCTGAAGACTGCTTTATTTGTTAGAAGACAAGGAGGCACTAATAAATTCCTCTGTGTGAGGTATTTAATTACATAATAATGTGTACACTAATCAGAGTAAATGTGTTTGTGAAAACACCTTGATATGGGAACAGTTAATCACCCAAGGCATTGCTTCTTAACACACCTTGGAAGTTAACTTAATTAAATTAATTAGAACAATGAAAAAATTGAACTGTTTATTGGTCCACATTGGCCTGAAGAAATGCTCCCCTCAAATGCAAGAACATCTCCCACACTGCAAGCAATTTCCCCCAAACTCTCAGCCCTTATGGTTATGGCTATACCCCAGGAGCCTGCAGCTGGCAAAAGCCTCCCCCTGTGCCTTACCTTGGAGTCATTTCCTGTTGCAGACAGAAGGCAGTCAGTGTGTACCTGAAGCACTCTCTCTCTCTCTCTCTCTCTCTCTCTCTCTCTCTCTCTCTCTCTCTCTCTCTCTCTCGTGCACATCATAGAACCTCAGGAGAATTCAGGAAGATTTATCCAGGACTCAAGTGTGCAGTTTTTTTTTTTTTATGCAAGCTCTGCAACATGAGTTCTAAAGGGAGGTGAGTAGAGGGTAGAGTGCTCTCTGATTATTTTCAACATTATGACTACCATAATAATGTTTTCTGTTAATCAGGATGGTTTTATCTGAATTTGTGTAGTACTTTCAACCTTACACCAATTCTTAAGTGCATCCTCCTTCCCTCTCTACTTGGGCTTTGCATGAAATGACATAAAAGTTTAGGTATCCACTGCTTAGAATCTATTGATTTCAGTATTTAGTCTCAACAAGAACACATATACAAGTTACTGTGACAACTGAGCAGACATTGAAGAGTACACATATGGGATCAGTCATTGAAGAATAAGCCTGTTCACCAGGAAAAGCAAGAAGCAAAGGAAGAGGGAATGTTACCTGGGGAGAGGAGTGTCCAGAGTGATAAGGATGCTCTAGATTTGATCCCTCAAATCCAGGACCAGAAAGCTTCAATTATTAAGTTGTGAGTTGTGTACACCTGGCTATCATCTCTCTTAAGAAACACTATGCCACTGGTCTTCTTGATCTTGATGGAAAATAACTATCTTGATACCTTATAAGAATGCCACCCACCTAAGAGCAAAATTGTGTTTATGGCCAGAAATTCCAGTTATGTAAATAAGAGACTTGATAACTTTAAATTACCTGTTGAATTCACCTTCTTTTTCCCTTAACAACAAACAAACAAACAGACAGACAGACAGACAGACAGACAAAAACGAAAGTCTTCTTAGAGTCACTGCCCTCTCTGAAGTTTGTGTGAGATCCAAAGAACACAGACCAGGGATGAAAGCATAGAGGGAGTCTCCTTTATTACGTGTCACTGACAGGGTCTAAGTTGCTGTTTACAAGATGTTTTCCTGATTCCATCATAAACTTCTTAATGGAACTTCTCATGAGTCAGTTGATTGGTGAGGCAGAAGCTTGTGACAGTTCTCCAACTAGTCCAGTTATCCAGTGGTCACAGAATTGCTCAAACATCAAACTAATCACAGTAGTGTGACATCATCTCTAAGTTCCTTGAGCCTGTCTTTGGACAGTGGAAGCTTGTATTTGTTGGAATCCTTGTAGGATATTGGGATGGGAATACTCTGATAGGGGAGAGCTTTGGAGTATTAAGTAAAAGTGGCAAAAGCTGTTAACGTTCCCCCAGGTTGATCAAGAGTAGGCGGTGTTTTCAACTTAAGGTCAGAGGACAGTTCCTGCATTTAGACTTTCTAAAGAGGATCCCTGGGTGGAAAATCTCAGCTACTTCCAAGCCAGAGAACTTCAAGTAGGGAGCTTCAGGTACAGGCTTTGACAGCTGCATCTTTCTATTCCTCATCTTCTGCCAAGACTTCAGGAAAGCAGAGGATGGACAGCCCGGAAAAGTAGAGAGGGTGATGAGAGGAGCTATCAGGGTAAATGCAGGATAGCCAGCTGGTGTCACCTGATATTAGTGAAGGGAAAAAATATGCTTGAAAAGGGAAAAAGTAAAAACGTGTCCCAGATTTTATTCGGATGACTCCTTGTACATCAAGTCTATAGACTTTCTGAAGTCCACTGCTAAATTTCTCCACATACTGGGCTACAGAGATGGCTCAATTTGCTAATGTGCTTACCCTGCAAGCATGAAAACCTGACTTCAATCCCCAGAACACATATTTTAAAAAGCCAGGCATGTGGTGGTACATGCTTTTAATCTCAGTGCTGAGAAATGGAACAGGTGGATCCATGAGGCTGTCTGGATCCTTGGCAAGTTCCAGGCCAGTGTTTCAAAAAATAAATGGCAGACAACATCTTAGGAATGCTATCTGAGGTTGTCCTCTGGTCCCATATATATATACACACACATGTGCACATGTGTAGACATGAATGCACACATATTTAAGCATATCAAAACAAAGGGAAAACATTCCATATGTTACAGGCCATAAGTCCTTTCTTGACTTCTTACTACATATTTTTCTATTTGTTTGTGCTTAGGGGTGCTAGGAAGGAGCCTGAAGATGAAAACATTCTGTAAGCAGATGAGAAAGTTGAATCAGGGCCACAGGCCCAGCCTTCAAGAAACAGAAAAGCAGAGAGACTCCATGAGAGGAGAGCATGCTGGACAGTGATGTCCTGTGAGTTTAGCCTTGGTAATTCAAAGGTTGAAAAGTTTCTGTACCTCAGTCAGATTTTAAGTGCCTCTTAGATCACTACTTAACAGGTAATCCAAGCATAGCTTTTTACCATTAATCAATTAGTTAATTAAACTAACCCACACTAAAGTTTTAATATGGAGAATGTGCTTATTAGTAACATGATACAGTTAAGAGTCTATTAAGGAATTTAGGTCAAACAACCAACCTCAGCAGAAGTCAATACATGATGCATGCCCAGAAATGTGCAAGAGGGAAATATAGATTAAAGGGAACTGAAGATGCTCCTGAAGGAGCTAATGAGGGATGTACCGAGAAAGAGAGCCTGAGGGCTCTCAAGGATGGAGGAAGTTATTAGTATAACTTGTTCTTGGTGTCCCTGTCCTTTGACACGTTCATTTCATCTCTGGTCCTTAGTATATTCTGTTATCACAGTTCCTGAAAGCCCCAGCCCATATCTCCCTTCCAGTCTTTAATGTGCAGTGAGCGTGAGTCTACCACCCGAAGACACCATGACCTCGTTTTTGATCACCCAGAGGCCAAGACACCCACCTTGAAACTTTTCCAATTTATTTTTTTTCCTAGAGAGCTCTGTCTCTCCAACTGTGCTGTGAGTGAGTGCCTTGCTTTTTTGAATAATCAATTTTGTACTGTCCATCTGTGTTCTAGAAGAGGATACATTCTGAATGGGACCTGAGGGGAGATGTGTTCAATTGCCACATTTTTGTCTGAGAAAACTGTCCCAGTCCCTGGAAAAGTGCACACACAGGACATTTAGATTTTCTGGTGGTGAGAGGCTCTCCATAAATAGCTCTGTTGCAAGGACTCCACACTCACTGAGCGGATGATCTGAGTTTTCCAGTCATTTATCCATCTCTAAGTTAATGTTTTTCTCAGAGATGATTACAGAGGAAAGATGCAAATGTAAGCAGAAAAGGTCTTCCTTGCCTCATCAGTTCAATCCTCCTGCAATTATGACTCCATCAGATGGGCAAGACAAATGCACTCCACAACAGGATTCTAGACGACGTCGATGCCCTGCCACCCCTGTGCTCTCCTCTGGCTCCCTGCCCTTCCTCTGCAGCCTCTCTTCCATGTCTCTTTTCTGCTTCCTCCATGACCTCATCCTGAGCCCAAAGCCATTACAATGGCCTTGTGGCCAGGGTAGGAGCAGGGGAGCCATTTTCCTTTTTTCCTCTATTATTATTGGTCTTTCATTACTTAATATTCTTGATAGCTCTTCAGTATTAATTATGCTTCATCATGAAGTCCAAACAGAAAAATAAGAAGGGAAAAGGAAAAATAATTCACCCCCATGCATGGTTGCCTTTCCTTTAAAGTTCAGACATAAAATATAACCCTCACCCTAACTTTAACCCCCTAACACCACCTGTACAGGGAAATATCAGGAAATACCCAGAGGACCTTCTGGCCAGTGTCAGGGGATGAGGAGGGGAATGCTGAATGCTTGGACCCTAGATGATTTATCTAGAGGTCACACACTTCCATACATTTTTTTCAATCTAAGAAATTGCTTGGGAATTGGTATATTTATGGAACTCTATGGTACCAACTGGACTGGAGACAGTTTAGTCTAGTTGAAAGTTCCTCTTTTTAGTTGGATTCAGTATATGTCTGACCTGGTCACTTCTCAAGGTCAATTCTGCTTATTCCATTCTATCAATTCAGGTGACTATTGAAATCTGAGGTCAAACTTTAAAAATTTTCACAATGGGCTGTGGATAAAACAGTAGAAGGTGTGTCTAGAATGTGTGAGGCATGGTGTTTGATTCTCAGAAATATCAGAGAGAGAGAGAGAGAGAGAGAGAGAGAGAGTTATTTTTTCCATATATATTCAGTGTCCCAAAAACTTCTGCAGAAGGAGGAAGCTTCCTTCACGTTTCACATCATTGTAGCTTTTCTCTTCTGTTATGGGCAAGACTTGGGTCCTGGCCTCTTATCTTACCCTCTAAATTTGAGAAATATCTGGGCAAACAAATAAGGAATCCTACCTCTGCATTCTCTTTTTTACATCTGCATCTCCAGTTGCCCCCAGATGGAATTCTGCTTTTGGTTCTAACACTATTACTGTGACTATTACTATTACTGTATTAGGTTCTGGAAGTATAATGACTAATGCATGGAAGAAATACTCATGCTGCTGAATGGAGGACCAGATGGTAATACTTCCTCTAAACTTAAAAGTTTTCATCCTAATGTTTTACTTGACAGCTAGAAGAGCATCTTCTCCTCTCTCTCTGAGTAGAGTTTGCCTCATTTTGCCCTCTGTGTAGCACCCCACCCTTTCCAGGGTGCATTGCATAGCTGTCATTGAAGTGGGGAAACTCTCTTTAAGGCTTACAGCTATTATGTATTGAGAAGTGTTCCTGGCAACACGTGACTCAGAGGAGAGGGTTTGAACATAAATAAAATAGCATTGTATGATTTCCATGTTCTTAATTACCATCCACAGGTCAGATTGAGAAGTAGCTAGCTTTTGTCTTCTCTCAAATGCAGTCTCTAAGACACAGATTTTGTGAAAAAAAATAGCAAAAATACTTTAAATACTTTTAAAGCAGAAAAGAAATTAATAGCATATGGACACATCTGGAATTCTGTTAGTTCGTAAGTGGAGAGGCTTTTAAACACATTAGAGAGGCAAGATTTTTTTTGCTTCCAAGGAAGCTTAGCACAGGGAAAGACCACTTCCCTTCTTCCATCCTTCTGCCAACATTAGGCCTGCCTGTTCCCGCCAGTGCCTTTGCTTGTTCCTTTCACCCCAACAAGAAAGAACTCCTGGCCCAGGCGTTAACTAAGTATGGTGCAATCAGTCTTGTTTCCTGCTGGGCAGAACCAAGAGCTTCAAGATCTCTGTGCAGCTCTTGATCTCTTCTCTAAAATGATGCTAGACAGACTTTCCAGGTAGCCTAGCTCTGGCAATGTTCTAGCTTTCATTTTTCTCCTTCACTGGAAAACACAGACTCGTGAATTAAACATATCCTTGTGTACCATGTTACCTGACCTTCATGTTTCTTCTCTTTCCTTATGTGACACTTACTTTCTTCCCATCCAGAGACTTGTCATATTACCATTGTATTATATTGGTATTACTTGTTCACTGGGAATTGACAGACCCATGTAGGTCTCCAGGCTAGAGCTACTTGCTTCGTGGGAATTTTACATAAGGATATGTTTCCGTCATATACTACCTGGTTTTATAGGTACCTGTGGATATTCCCTGTGATCATAACAGTGTTGTATGTTTTACTTTGTTTACTTGATTTTCTTTTGCACTAATGTAGTATGAGAATGACAGAGAGGAAAGTGGCTGTCTTGAAAAGAGAGTATTTACATATGGATGTTCTTCTAATGACCCATTATTAGGCGAATGTGGGAAGTGCTAACTTTTGTCTTCTTCTACATTCTTTACAGAGATGATCTCTAAAAGCTATCAGTCTCTCTTATTTTCGTTTCTTCTTTTACTGGGGTCTTGATCATTGTGTGGTTGATATTAGTAAATGCCTCAGTCAAGCTCTTTTTTCAGGGTTTCTACCCAAGCAGACATCTCCTGCCTATGGCCAGCAGGTTATACTATCCTCAGTAAACATCTTTGAGCAGACATCCCCTGCCTATGGCCAGCAGGTTATATTATCCTCAATCAACATCTTTACATTTGTGATCTTTGGGGGGGGGGCTTAGAATTTATTTATTTATTTATTTATTTATTTATTTATTTATTTATTTATTTATTTTTGTTTCCACATACCACCTGCAGTTTTCCCTCACATTTGTACTCTTGAACTCCTTATTTTATATAGCATTCCCATGTCTAGTTTCTTCAGAATATCAACTAATTGTCCTTCTCAAATTCACCTCTAAGTTTTCTCTAGTTTGATTTTGAATTTTTTGTTCTCTCTCTCTCTCTCTCTCTGGTCAAAACAAATGTTCCACTTGTTCTTAGAGGTCTTCAAAAAATTCTGTTTGAAATGTGATCCTACCACAAAGACATGATATCTTTTCTCATGATATATGTGATGTTGTTGCTCTAAATCAAAGAACATAGAACTCTTTAGCAGCAAATAATTAAAAAATAATTAAAATGGGCTATGCATTGGGATGTGGAATCAGTGAATGAAAGAAAGGGATTATGTGTGAATTTAATTCTAAAGCAATGTGTATGTCACAGAAAAGTCATGAATGAGTATAGCAAACATTCACATCCTGCTAGTTACAGATTGAATGTATCTCTCTTAAATTCTTAAGTTGAGTCCCAAACTATTGAAGTGATGTTATGAGGAGGTGGAGTTATAGTGAAATAATTAGGTCTTGAGGATGTAACTTTCCTCAGCTGGATTAGTGCTAGGTTAAACACAGTGTCCTTTCTGTCCTTGAGAGGACATAAGGAGATGTCTTTGCTTTTAGTGTGCTACACAAGGTACAACTGAAGTACAGTGTCACTCTGACCTTGGACTTCTAGCCTTCAGAACTATGAGAAATAAATTTACATATTTTTATAAGTAGTGCTGGTGTCTTAGGGTTTCAATTGCTGTGAAGAGACACCATGACCATAGCAACTCTTATAAAGGAAAACATTTAACTGAGATGGTGGCTTACAGTTCAGAGACTCACTCCATTGTCATTATGACAGGGAGCACAGCAGCATGGAGGCAGACATGGTGCTGGCTACATCCTGATCAGAAGGCAACATAAAGTGGACTGCGACACTGAGCGAAGCCTAAGCAAAAGAAACCTCAAAGCCTGCTGCCACAGTGACACATTTCCTTCAACAATGCCACACCTACTTCAAGAAGACCATACCTCCCAATAGTGCCAACCCTATGAGCTTATGGGGGTCAATTACATTCAGACTCTTATAGCTGGCTATAGCACTTTGTTATAACAGCTTGAAGTAGGACAGCTACCAATCTAGACTCTTTCTCTGGTTGATCTTGCTCTATGCTGTAGAGTATGGTACAATATAGTTAAAACAAAGCAGAAAACACATTAATACAGAGCTAATAGATAACTAGGCATAAGAACTAAACTTGCAAAGGATTAGATGAGGCTATTGGATTTCCTAGCATTCCCTGAATCCATTTGGTAACTTGGGATCACTTGAGGGCAATAAATCCTTGTTACTTCCTTGTGATTGGCAGCTCTGGTTGTTACTACTCATTTGAACAGCTTGAACTTTGTGTTCATTGTTAGCCTTTTAAATATATTTCTACATACAGAAAAATTGAAAGACCTTGGGCTATTTAAGAAGAAATAAGCAAGGCTGGGAGATAAAGAAAACCATAGAAAATACCAGCAGCTGTTATATGGAGCAGAAGAAACATTGTCTTTTGAAATATTATTTTAAACATATTTTCTCTTCCAGATGGAACAACTCCAGAAAACAAACTTTGGGAAAGTTCTAAGGAGCTATTACCGAACTGTTTGGATCCTCAATGTCAGAAAGACTTGATGTGTTACTGAAAAAGCCTAGCTTTTGACCTGGGACTGATGATGTCTTGGTGTAGGAGGAATATAGAAAGGGCACTAAAGTTCTAGTAGAGAGGCTGAAATGTTCAAGCTTTCAGTACTTTCTAGACTCCTACAATTGCCATTCTGTGCCCTATTAGTATGACTTTTAGTTGTTTTACAGTTTCATTTAATACAGAAATGATGACATAATGTTGCTGGAGGGCTTCTCTCCAGGTTCCCCAAGCCCCGCAGTCCCACAATCTACTTATAAAATAATCACTCAGACGCTTATATCACTTATAAACTGTATGGCCGTGGCAGGCTTCTTGCTAACTGCTCTTTTATCTTAAATTAACCCATTTCTATAAATCTATAGCTTGCCACGTGGCTGGTGGCTTACCAGAGTCTCTACATGCTGCTTCTCCTGGCGGTGGCTGCAGTCTCTCTCCCCGCCTTCCGCTTCCCAGAATTCTCCTCTCTCCTTGTCCCACCTACCTCCTGCCTGGTCATTGGCCATCAGTGTTTTATTTACATAGAGTGATATCCACAGCACTTCCCCTTTCTTCTTTTTTTAAAAAGGAAGGTTTTAACTTTAACATGGTAAAATTACATATAACAAAACAATTACCGAGCAAGAATTATAGTTACAATATTAAAGAAGATGTCCTATCTATCTTATATTTGTGAGTTTAAGGTTTTATAGCTAACTTATCTTTTATCATAACTGAGGAAATTACGACTATCTAGTCTTCAACCATATCAAAGACCTGAGAAGGAACATAATGGTACCTGAGAAATGGTAGATGGATGCAAGCAACTTTCGGGAATCTTGCAAAAGTAGACCAAGACAGCTGGCAGCCTGGACAGTCACCTAATGTTTTTTAGCATTGTTGGTGCATTCAAATTGGCTACAGGCCTAGAGTATCTGACAGACCATTTTTAGAAGCAGGAATTTTAAGAGACCATCTTACCCTGTCTTGGCAGAGTACAGTGGTCGCTTTCCTTGTGTCCCGTTTGTCCAGAAAGGACAGCATTGCATTTGTACTGTCAGCCATCAAGGCAAGGGCAGTTCTTTGCCCAGTAGGCCATTTTGTGCCAAAAAGACAAACTTCCAAATGGAAATGTCTTAGAAGCCCAACATTCTCTCGGGATCAATTGGTGCAGCCAGGAGCAATTGTGTCTCACGTCAACAGAATTCTAAGTTATTTAAATGCCATATTCTCCAGGTCTATGAAGTGTTTGAAGATTACCTATCTATCTGAAATATATCTATGTATACCTAGAAGACTTAACTAACATGGCTACAGATATGATTATCATAGATGACTAATTATTAATCTATTTTTTAATTATCCATTACAATTTTAAATGAGTTATATAAACATAATACCTCAAACAAGAATAGAAATATATACATATATAGAGAGAGTATAACAAAATTAACTTCAAGTTTGTATCAATGAACCAAAATTTATACCAATGTAAAACATTTTAAACATAAACTAAAATCTATACCAAAGTAAAACATTTTAAACAAGTTGTTCTTTAAAAGTAGGTTCATTAATCTACCCTTTTATCTTATCATCTCCATATCCTATATATCCATATCATATCCCCTTTTCTTTTTTAGAAAGAGATCACATTTATAATCAACCTGTTTTAAATAAAAATATTGGTTTTTCTCTGTCCCACACCAGAGGGCTCTTCTGATTTGGGACACAAGAATCACTTAACCATTTTTTTTTTTAAAGCAATATGTCTGGGTTTAGAGGGGGAGTGAGCCAATTCCACCTCTAAAGCCAGCTTGGTATATTTGGGAATTTGGGCGTAGCATCTCTTACTACTTCCTGCTGGAGGGGGGCGCTGTATCTTATGGGGACGCAAAGAAAATTTTAGACCTATGGGGTAGTCCGTGAGGCTGTATTGTGTGAACCAGTTGCCTTGAAACCGATCTGGATGTTGGATCATCTGGGCCATGGTGTCATCGGAGTCCTTTCAGGGGGTCTTGGCTGGTGAAACCTGATGTATCTTAATCTGGAACAAGTCCACAGCCTCTGGCTTTCTGTGGAAACAAAAGCAGAACCTCTTTTCCAAAGTAACATATCCTTAAATCCAAATTTTGAAGTCAAGGTACCTTTAAAATATACATTTTGGCATAACTCAACAGCTTTTGCAATCAAATGTTTTTGTTCAGTTACGAATATCAAAGAGAACATAATCCAGATTCTCTGTGTGGTAGCCATCGTTACATGGCTTATTTTTTATATTACCTTGAGCCTTGAGCCTATTGCTTTAAACTGTACCATTCTAAGACTGAAACGGCGCTGTGGCTGCTGGCTCCGCCCACTTCAGCTTCCCAACATGGCAGTGGTACATTTTCCGCCAGCTCTGGGAGTCATCAAGTCTCAGAAATAGTGGGTTTAAGCTTTTATCAAAGCAGCGTGTAGCCCAGAAACCTCTTTTTTTTTTTTTTTTTTTTTTTTTTTTAAATACTAGTAAAGACTAAATCTACCACACAGCTTAATTTGCCGCTGGCAGATGCCTCATTTCCGCCATACTGCCGGTCAAACGCACCCGCCAGGAACCCGCCAGTGTCCAAACTTGCGTTTTGCCGCATCTAGCTGCCTGTATGAGACAAGAAGCAGGAACCTGTTTTTGGCTCTGTTTAGAATTGGTTATTAAATATTCTCAGGTTTAAGGTGGAAACTCGAGCCGTTGGGCGCCATTTGTTGCTGGAGGGCTTCTCTCCAGGTTCCCCAAGCCCTGCAGTCCCACAATCTACTTATAAAATAATCACTCAGACGCTTATATCACTTATAAACTGTATGGCCGTGGCAGGCTTCTTGCTAACTGCTCTTTTATCTTAAATTAACCCATTTCTATAAATCTATACCTTGCCACGTGGCTGGTGGCTTACCAGAGTCTCTACATGCTCTTCTCCTCGCGGTGGCTGCAGTGTCTCTCCCCCTCAGCCTTCCGCTTCCCTGAATTCTCCTCTCTCCTTGTCCCACCTACCTCCTGCCTGGTCATTGGCCATCAGTGTTTTATTTACATAGAGTGATATCCACAGCAACATAATAATAGTTAAAATTATTTGTTCATGATAGGGATTCAATGACATTGCTGTTAGATGAGTAGATGTTACTCTGGATAAAACAAAATGAAGTTGCAAAATAACTTAAGAGTTTGTTATTTTCTGGTTGAAACTAAATATCCGACATGAATCAAAGTAAGGCAGTTGCCCCGAGGGGATCATTGCATATGGCTGAGAAGACATGGCATGGCAGCAGGTGGAGAAGACATGGTGATAGGAACAGGAGTCCAGATGTTCACATGCATCTGCATTCAGGAAATGGAGAGTGAATTCAAAGTGGGGTCAGAGTATTAAGCCTCAAGACATGTCCCTAGGGACCCACTTCTGCTAGCAAGGTTCTACGTCCTACAGGCTCCATAACCTTCCCGGTAGCATTGCCAGCTGGAGAACAAATGTTCAAATGCATGAACATGTGGGGGGGGGCATTTCACATTCAAACCAAAATAATTATTCTTTTCTATAAAAACCATGTAACCATTCTAGACCACAAAAATAAATGAGGGTGGGGTATCTGCTCTTACTGGGAGAGTTGGATTATGCCTCTTCTGTGGACAGTGCTTATCAAGAGGTTGTTTGTGTCACATCAGTATTGGAACAGCAGTGTGCAACTGAGTCCTTACCATGATGCTGTGGACCACATACAGTGGAGTTTGTTTTGCAGATATATAATTATATGTGCTTCATTAGGAAATAAACCACCCCAAACACTAGGGCAGGAATATGGGTAATGCCATCCATAGAGCCCTTAAATATGGGCCTTTATAGAACTATTCAAGGTTTGTAGGTTTGCCCTGGGGCTGAGTCAATTGAAACTGGCCTTTATTTCTCTTTTGTTGGTGGGTAGAATAACTGCTGGGAAGAACCAGGGATTCATTCATCCATTAGGGGAAGTGGTGGTGACAGCAGCGATGAATATTATCTGATGGGTGAGAGAAGCAAGGAGCAAAACACGTATGGGGCTTGGTGCGCCATTCACTCTGGCCAGGAAAATAACGTGTCTCCACCTGGGCCTCAGACTCAAGCCATTATGGTATTTATAATATCCCTGCAGAGTGTGCTGGAGATTAAGGAAATTGCTCTTTTGTTGGTCCCTGATGTGCTCATGCTGGCTCTGGGCAAAATCCTTCAGGCTCATCTCCCCCTGTCTCCTCTCTCAGCTTTGCTCTGCCCTGGATTAAATGCTCCGACCTCATGGGGATACCCCTGATTGCCTGGGTGGCTCATGATCATTCCTCTGCTGCCCCCAGAGCACAGTAGCACTTTGCTTGCATCTTTCTTAAGGCTCTCACACAAATCCTTCTCTGTGGGGGCCTGCTTTCCCATGAGAACTTTCTGGCATCATGGTTAATGAACATCCCTTCCTCCCTGGACTGTTGTTTAAGACGAAGAAGGTGTTAGCTCTCCCCTGATACTTGATTTCAAACAGAAGTTCTCCGAGGAACTAAGGAATGTTGAAGAATAAACTGATGATATAATGTCCAGGAGGTGTTTTCCTTTGTGTTAATAAAGGTTTGAAGTTCAGCGTAAAACTTCAAAGGGATTCCATCCTTTGTCACCAACCTAAAGTCCTGGTTGACTATTTAACTTGGGTCTTTTTCATGTTCCTCTGATCTGTAAACTCTTCAGGGATACCCCATTCTCTCACTGACTCCCTCACTTCTTGAATCACTATTCAATCTTCCTTTCCCTATCCAGCCATCTGAAGAGTGTTTTCAGGGACTGCCCTTCCCCTAATCAGTGTGGCATCCCTTCACATAGCAGCTCCCCATTGTGGCCTCAGTCTGGATCCCGGATCTCTGCTGAGTTCAGTCTGCCATGTGCTCACAATGGCCTCCTCTCCTGCCAGAATGTCTAGCAGTTTGTCCCAGGCCACCCAAGTCTACCAGATGAACCCTTAGCTCTATATCATGTCTACTATGTCCATCCACAAAGGCTTCCCCACTCTCACCAGTGTTTCTAACTTCACTTACCATATTTGTACTTTACGGATACAGAAACATACACATGATACATAAACCTGTGTCCAGATGTAAACAAACACACACAAACACATACTTGTGCCTAGATACATATACTAGTTCACTTTCTGTTGCTATGATAAAAGGCTGACCAAAAACAACCCAAGGAGGCAAGAGCTCAAATGAGCAAGGGAAACCAAGGCAGGGACTGACACAAAAGGAATACTGTTTACTGTGCACGGTTCCTCTGGCTTACTCAGTTCCCTCTCTCCCTCCCTCCCTCCCTCCCCCTCCTCCTTCATCCCTCCCCCTCCTCCTCCTCCCTTTCCTCCCTTCCTTTTTCCCTTCCTTCCCTTTTTCCTTTCTTTCTTCCTTTTTCCAAGTCACGGTTTCTGGTTTCTCTGTGCTGCCCTGACTGTCTTAGAACTCACTCTGTGGACCAGGCTGGTCTTGAACTCAGAGATCTGTCTGCCTCTGTCTCCCAGGCGCTGGGATTAGAGGTGTGCAACACCACTGCTCAGCCTACAACTATCTTCCTTATGCTGCCTGGGTTTACCTGCCCAAGGATGGTACCCTCTTTCAATTAGCAGTTAAGAATGTGTTCCACAGATACACCAGTGAACCAATCCGATGGAAACAGTTCTCCAACTGAGACCTATCTTCCCAGGTATGTCTAGGTTTATGTCAACTTGACAAAAATTAATCATGAAAATACACTTAAACTACAGACATACTTTTCTATATATATCTTTTGTTTTACTACTTCTGAATTACAGCTTTTATTATTAAGAAATTTTTTATTCATTTTACATACCAATCACAAGATCCCCCTTTTCCTTCCTCCTACTCCTCCAGCTTTCCCCACCAACCCACCTTCCATTCCCTCCTACAAGAAGGTAAGGCCTCCTGTGGGGAGTCAGCAGAGCCTGGTACATTCAGTAGAGGCAGGTCCAAGCCCCTCCCCTCGCCTTAAGGCTGTGTGAGGTGTTCCACCATAGGTAGTGGGTCCGAAAAGCCTGCTCATGCACCAGGGATGGATCCTGATCTACTGCCAGGGGGACCCTTAAGCAGATCAAGCTTCACAATTGTTTCACTTATGCAGAGGGCCTATTCCAGTCCCACAGAGTCACCATGAGTAAACTGGGCAACACAGCTATTTTAATTACATGCCTTCTTAGTTTTTTCAGCTCAGTATTTGCTCCAGAAGCACCTCTGTTAAAAAATAATTTGCATGTCTATATGTGCATGAGCACATTTGTGGTGTGGGGGGGGGTCTGCAGGTTTCTTGTTTGATTTCTCTTCACTTTATTTATTGAGACAGTCTCTCCCTGAATCTGGAGCTTTCAAATTTGGCTAGTTCAAAGTTGGTTAACCAACTTGCCCTAGGAATCCCCTGGCTTCATCTCCTTTACTGCGACTGCAGGTTGATCATCATGCATACTTAAAATTTCTCTGAGTGTTGGGAATCTGAGCTCTGTACTTTACACTTACAGGACAAGCATTTTATCTATTCAAATGTCTCCCCAGCCTCTGAAGCACCTCCTCTCTTCATTCGTGTCAGTTCAACAAAAGGAGTTTAGTTTACATGATACCCACATGATGAAATCCCTTGTAAGTTACTTCCAGTAACTTCCTAATCTCTAGAGGAAGGGCAGAGAATGGCAAGTTGTATCTAATAGAATACTTGCTTGGTCTTGTGAGACCTCAGACCTATAGACTGACAGCTGTGGAGACTGCATGGCACTGGACTAGGCCCTCTGCATAAGGGAGACAGTTGTGTAGCTTAGTCTGTTTGAGGGTCTCCTGGCAGCAGGATCAGGATCTTTCCCTGGTGCATGAGCTGGCTTCTTGGATTCCATTACTCATGGTGGGAGGCCTTGCTCAGCCTTGATGCAGGGGGAGGGGCCTAGTCCTAACTCAACTGAATGTACCAGGCTTTACTGACTCCCACTTACCCTTTTGGAGGTGGGGTTGTAGAGTAGATGAGTTGGGAGGCTGGTGGGGAGTGATAGGAGGGATGAGAGGTGGATCTGTGGTTAGTATGTAAAATGAATAAAAAATTTCTTAGATAAAAAATACATGTTTGGGAATATATTTGTGGATGTTGTATATAATTTAAACTCCCATCCAACTGAATACTCTGTCTTCATTTTGCTGATAAACAAAACTATGCTAAGCTGCTGCTGCTGCTGTGTGTGTGCTTGTGTTGTGTGTGTGTGTGTGTGTGTGTGCCATTTTCAAGAAGAGAGAAACAGAGAGAGACAGACACACACAGAAATAGAGTTGTAACTTTTTTAGAATAAAAAACTGGATTTTAATATTTAAGCATATTTTATAACCCAGAGAATCTAATCTTTAAAAGTCTCTTAAAATATTTTGCTTTTGTTTATTTTTGAAATGATTATTTAATTACAACATTTCTCCCTTCCCTTTCCTCCCTCCAAACCTTCCTATATTTTCAATCCAACCTTGGTGGTAAGATCCTCCTTAAGCTTTCCTTTGTTTTTTCTTTCTTTTATTTTTTTCTAGACATGGTTTCTCTGTGTAGCCCCGGAGTTTACTCTGTAGACCAGACCGGCCTTGAACACAGAGAGATTCGCCTACCTCTGCCTCCCAAGTGCTGGGGTTAAAAGCGTGCACTCTTCTGTTAAAGCTTCTCTGAGAGATTTACATATCCTGGCTTTCAATTCCTTATATGACACACGCCTTTCCTTTACCTCATCTTGTTCCATTGTGGAAATTTAGTGAACCTTCTATTGGAGACTTAGACATCCTTGCTCTGGAGAAGTAACTAAAGTCCACATGGCATTTTATTTTCATTCCGTATTTCCAAAATTTAATTAAAATAAATACCTTTCTGCCCCCTTCAAGGGCTGTCCTGAGGAGCACTTAGGAGCACTTTAGATTTCCTGAGACCATGAGCACAGAGCACGTCATAAATGACATAACACCATATATACTTCATTCAACAAATATTTATTAGGCTTCCTATTCTTGTTGATGGGGAATAATAAAAGCAGATATGAGCCTTGCTCTCAGAGAGATTGCTTTCCTGGAAGAGTCACATACACAAAAAGAAAATGATCTCAGTATCAGGTGAAGTCTCTGACTACCACTACATGCTCACATAATGAAGGTGAATGAATGAATGAATGAATGAACAAGTGATTTTACTGCAGGTATCAGGGGAAGTGCCCCTTGCTAGAAGACGGATTTCGCTAAAGACAAAACTTTGGAGAATGAAAGGAGGTATTTTAGGCAATGCAATCATAAGGAGCAAACACAATGATGCCAGTTTTCCACTAAAGAAATGAATGAATTAGTTCCTGGAACGACTCCACTTAAGTACAAAGAAATCCATAAAGCCATCCTTACTGGTCTCTTCGAGGCCTAACAAGTGCCAGCTAAAAACTGCCTTCTCCTAAAACTTTTCCTCTACTCTGCTCACTCACACCCACCTTGCCAGAATTTGTAGAAGTGTTTGGCATATACTACAACTTTATTGCTTTGATTTTTTAACAAAGTTAACTATTACACTGAGGTATCAATTACCATGTTTTACCTTGTCTTGCAAGGCAGGTATTCCAGTTTTCATTTAAGTAACTGACGTTCAGGACTGTCAAACCTCTTCATCAAACAAATAGCCAATGAATACTACAGCAAGGTTTGGACCCCAACCCTCACATATAACTGGTACTCTACCCTCTGTCTGAAGGTTGGAGCCCGGGAGCAGGTAGAATCTCCAGCAGGAAGAGAGATGCTAGGGAAGTGGCTGGTCTGTCTTTGGCTTGAGGTAATGCTCAGTTTGGTCATGGGGAAATCAGACTGTTTTCTAAAGTATGGGTTCCACTACTTCCTTTTCAAAGTTATGGTTTATGATGCCAGAGAGGGGATTTTATAGCCCACCAACATTTTAGTTGCATGATACAAGTCTTGCTTTATAATCACAGGACAGTTTTCAAACAATAAATTATGACAATAGGATGAATTCATGCCTTATTCCTCTTGGGCTTATACAGTTACTATAGTGTTTTCATAGACTAGAGAAGCAATTGAAATTTGGAGAGTAGGTAGATGGAAGAGTAAAGAAATAAACTGTAGGCAATCAGCAGCACCAGATATTTGCTATGAATATACCTTGCTGAGTCTGCAACCAGCTGAACCTTACCTTTTCATGGATTGAGCATAACCATGACTTTCAACTCCCACATAAAAGCTCACCACTTTCGGGAAGGTTTTTCTTATCAGGCTTTCCAAAAGTCTCTTGGAATATACCTTTCTCCTGCTAGATCACCTTGCTCACTCTTTCTCTTTGTCTTCAACCATGTAATTAAAAAATATATTATTTATTTATTTATCTATCTATTTATTTATTTATTTATTTTACTGGAGAAGGCTCTGTTTTCTTTCAGATTTCCATTTAAAATCCTAGCCTGTTTCTGCTGTGGATGATTGATTGATAAATAAAACACTGATTGGCCAGTAGCCAGGCAGGAAGTATAGGTGGGACAAAGAGAGAGGAGAAGTCTGAGAATTGGAAGGCTGAGGCAGAGAGATGCTGCCAGCTGCCATGATGAGAAGCAACATGTTAAGATACTGGTAAACCACGAGACACGTGGCAACTTACAGATTAATAGAAATGGGTTCATTTAAGATATAAGAACAGCTAGCAAGAAGCCTGAGCCATTAGGCCATACAGTTTGTAAATAATATAAGTCTCTGTGTGTTTGCTTGGGTCTGAGGGCTGCAGTAGCCAGGCAGGAACAGGATAACTTCAGCTACATGTTTTTCTTGTTCCATATCTGGATTAGATATTCCTAACCTGAACTGTAACAGGACCACAAGGCTCCCTACTACAAACTATTTACCCCTTCTTATTCCTCACAAAGGTGTTGGCTGCCCAAATTTAATTTATCCAGTAACTAGGACAGTGCCTGGCCCACTCACTGTGCTCAGGATTTGCCTACTGAAGCACTTCATGGATAAAGAATGGTTGAATAGTCATGGTCTTTTGCTTGTGTATTCAGTTTCTGTTATTTGTGTGTGTGGGTTTGCTTGTGTATTTGGTGAGAGAGAGAGAGAGAGAGAGAGAGAGAGAGAGAGAGAGAGAGAGAGAGAGAGAGAGAGAACTTAAAGCTAAGTGGGTAGGATCTTAGGATCTTAGAGGTATTGGGGAGGGGAAAACATGGTCAAATATATAGTATGAAAAAGGATTTTCAATAAAAAAGTGTGTGTGTGTGTGTGTGTGTGTGTGTGTGTGTGTGTGTATAAGCAGCCAGCACCTTCTTATAGAAATGCTGCTCTCAAGACATGAAAGTGACTAAGATGTGAAAGATGCTTATGAGTCTGCTATGGAATTTTAATGGGCCTTTTATGTATCCTACTTCATTAATAACGGGGCGAGTGGAGTGCTTGAGCATCTTTTATCTCCCATCTGTATTCAAATGCAACAGAATCTCCCCCAGTAAAATTTCAGGGTAAATTAATGATATTCGTTTTCTCAGAAAACCTATTTTTTCCTTAATGGATAGACTGCTGACCCAATGCATATGTGTAATTTCCTGTTTAATGAGGGTACCAGCTGATATGATACACTCGGAAATGACCCTTGATCTTATGAACCTGTGCGCTTTGGGTGCAGGGACATGATTTTTTCCATAGGGTGAGTGATGGCCAGAGTGCAGGGGCACTTACTTCTGGGTCACCCCTCTCACCTCCCAGTCAGTTCTTGATGACTGGTTTGACCTCAGTCAGTGCATGGTGGCTCTGGGTTCAGTCTGACCTGCCTGGTTTGACCTCAGTCAGTGCATGGTGGCTATGGGTTCAGTCTGACCTGCCTAATTTGACCTTGGTCAGTGCATGGTGGCTATGGGTTCTGTCTGACCTTGCTTCTCTGCTATCTCTGAATGCTCACAGCTTAGTCTTGACAGAGGGAACTCTGACCTGTGTGAACTTTCAAAGATGTTTAAATCAGCTGTGATCGATTGCCATGTGCCTTCAAAACACCACACGTTGAAATCTTAATGATTCCTAACCCCCAATATGGTGATAATGAAAGTGGAGTCTATGAGAGCTAATTAATAAGTCATTAGGGTAAAACTCTAATGAATAGGATTAGTGCTTTTATACAGAAGACACCAAGAGCTCTCTCCCTTCCTTCCTTCCTTCCTTCCTTCCTTCCTTCCTTCCTTCCTTCCTTCCTTCCTTCCTTCCTTCCTCCCTCCCTCCCTCCCTCCCTCCCTCCCTCCCTCCATCTTTCTTTCTCTCTCTCTCTCTTTCTTTCTTTCTTTCTTTCTTTCTTTCTTTCTTTCTTTCTTTCTTTCTTTCTCTCTTTCTTTCTTTCTTTCTTTCATTCTTCAGTGTACAAACTGAAGAGGCCACACCACCAGAATGCTGATCTTACATTTCCAGTCTTCACAATTTTGAGAAAGCTTTTCCTTATAAATAGGCCACTCAGCCTCCAATGCACTGTTACCATAGCCTAAACGAAGAGAGTGGCCATTAGGATTAATGAATGTGCTTCTGGAAGACACACAGAAGAGGGTTGAGGATGGGGTCAGCCTATAGAGAAAAGTGAAACAGTTGCCTAGCAAGTGCTGCATGCTCTGGATACTCAGTTATCAAGGAGATGATGAAGGGATGAGAGTTTGTGAATGATATACAGAGAAAAAGACCAAATTTCAGGATCCCTAGACTTGATCTTTGGCTAGAAAGACACCCCTTCAGGGACTTGCCATGTAGACCAAAGGCTTCTCCAAACATCATGCAGGGCCCTGGTCTTGTTCAATGCTGTGTTTGAGATACTTTGAACTAGTTGGTATTGGAGCACAGGCAAAGGGGCTAACGGCCAAAAGAGGTGCATAACCAAACTCGCCTGCAGCTAGCAATTCTACTGTTAATGCTTTCCCAAGCATTAAATGCTTCTAAGTTAAGCACTTCCTGTGTGCCAGATTTACACAAGCACCAACAGTAGGGAAAACGCAACTCTTGAAATCTATTGCCAGAAGTGTGGGCGAGCCGCATGGAAGCTGCACGGAAAACTGCAATATTCTGGGGTAGCAAGGAGTGACCACTCTAGACCCAAAGGAGAATGCCAGCTCACCGGGTTGTATACAGAAAGGTTTGTGGGGAGCTGTACAGAGTCTTCCTTTAGATGAAATGAAGTCATCACGTTCTGGCCTGGGTAGGAATGTGGAAGTAGGAACAATTTTCCTGAGTGCCTGGTGTAGACTTGGCTGCTACATTGTTTTAGCATCTTTCTGCAAAGGAAGGTGTCAAAGGCTTTCAGGAAAGAAAAGCAAGAGCATTGTACTCCCTCAAAAATAGGCCGCAGACTTCCATGATCAAGCCAGAGTTAGAATCCAGTTATTATGTCCCCATATTTCAACATCTTTTCTGATGAGCCTCTGTGGTGGTTGCACTCTTGCCGTCTTGGGGTAAGATTCTCCTCCCTTAGAGTCATGACTCCTCTTGTAGACTTAGACCTCTTTAGGATATGGTAAATCTGCCGCGGGCTAATAGACCAGGCATGTCTGACATTGCTCGGTTGTCTGTAAGTCAGGAGCTGCTGTTCTGAGGGAGGGTAGTACCACCAGGCATAGATGTTTCCATGGCTCACCATGGCCACCTAGAGTGTCTCCTTTTGAAGTTTCACACTGCTGTGGCTTAAAGGGTTTAGGGCTTTGTCTTAATGAAAAAGGTTATTGCCTAAATGTCTGTAAAAGCAGCAAGCCGGAAGACTGATCCAGCTGTTGGGCAGAGGTGAACCTGCCTTCTCCAGCACTCCCAAACCCTGGAAATGTCTCAGTCAGGATCACTAAGCCTTTTTTATTTGGAGGGACAACTTTGGGGCAGTAGGTTTGGGCATTTCTATGACTTACATGTCATCGCTGCCTCTTAGATTAGCTGTCTGAAAACAAGCCAACTGGAAGTCTTGTTCTTTTCTTTTTCTTTCTTTCTTTCTTTTTTTGAATGCATTTATGTACAAAGCTGTGCCAAGATGATGAAATAATAACATGAAAAACAGTGGGCAGGACATTTAAGGACAGCCTCACATGTGATCTTTTAAGACAACCAGAAAATAAATCTTATTATAAAGTGACTAGTGTGGTCTGAGTGCCAAGATCATATTTTAAAATATGGCCAATTTAGATATTTCTGTGAAGATGTCTCATTATCTCCCCCCTGTAACAATAAGAGGAACCCAGCAGATTAAGAGGTAATTTCCTTCCAGACTCTGTCCCAATGTCTCTCCTACTGCTGCTCTGAGTGAGCATTCCTGCTCCCATTGTGGTTCACTGTCCCACTCTGCCTCTGAAAATGCTATCCTCAACCAGCCATAACTCTCCAAATCTTCTGAGGACAACTCCCTCCATCGAGTACCGTGAGAGAGAAATGAACAGTGCAACCCTAGACCTGGCACATAGTCTACATTCCACCTCCCCAGCCTCATTCTCAATAGAGGATGATAGTTCTTACCTTGTAGAATTATTAAAAATGAAGACAATGTGATGTTTTGATTCATGAATATGTTGGGTAATGATCAAATTATGGTAATCAGTGTATCCATCATTATACTTATTGTTTCTTTGTGGTGAGTACATTTAAACTCTTCTAGTTATTTTGAGATACACAATGTATTATTGTTAACTGTGTTCATCCTGTTACCACAGAACACAGAACAGACTCCTGTCTGACTATAACTTTGCACCTTATACATATTCATACAGCAAGCATTTTGTGTCAATCAAAGCATTTAAAAACGAAAAGAGATAATGGATGTAAAAGAAACAGCATTGATAACTACTCTTAGCCTCCTGAGCAAGTACTACCTCCTTCAGAAGATCTTTCTGGAAGCCTTGCCTAGAGCTTCCTTTTGTCCTGTATTCTATAATAAAAAAGTATCATATCATGCATAGTGTAAATAACAGAAAATTACTTTATTAAGAGTCTAGTGTCTAAAAGGCTTAGGGCTTACAGAGCTAATCTTTAGTGAGAGCGAGCCCCCTTCCCAGCCTGCAGACAGTGTGATCTCTCTGCATTTGCTGTCATGTTGTATCTTATATGGCCACCAACCCTGTCTGATCAGAACAATGTTTATGGCTTTATTTCACCTTAAATATTTCTCTTGTTTTGGAACTGAGAGGAGAAACCACTACTGCCACACTCCTAAGCCAGTGTAATTCAGATATGATTAATTAAAATATTACATTAAAACATTTCTTAATTAGGGCTTCAGCAAATATATCATGGGAAGGTGGTAGACATATTCTGTCCACAATAATCTCCAGGGTAGCACTTCTTGGAATGTATAGCAAATACCTTAATAACATAGAAATATTTCACAGTACCCCCTTAAAGAAAATGTTCTTCCATTTATGGCTGGGGACCACAAGAAAAGTGAAAAGAACACAAAGTTTGGTAAGTAGGGAAAGTGGGGAGAGACCTAGGAGGAATTAGGGGACTTAAAACAGTAGGATAAGCCATACTACATCTAAACTCTCGATGTAGCCAGCTCTCCCACATTCTTCTCCAGGGTCTAGCCCAGGGAGTCTCCACACCTCCCCATCTATACATGCTTCTCAATCCAACATACCTACCCCGAGTCCCACATTGATTATCCTGGCTTTGTTTAGTGACCCCTGCCTGTACCTCAACTGATCTCTAAGAATCTGCCTGGACCTTGCCTATTTACCCCTCTGCTCACATGCCCTTCTCATACCACATCTAATATTTCCACCCAGCCAGATTCTACTCCCATCACTCAGCTGTTCACCAATCCAGTCCTTTCTGCCCATCTGACTTCATTCTACCCAAGATATTTCTAACCTCTAGGCCAACCCATCCCCACACAACCTCTCTTCTGCCCCAGCCTACTCTGCCCATATCAGAAGTTCACACGCTCATGTCTCATCGTATAAATACAAACAATTTGAAATATCAAGCCAATATCTTCTCTCCAAAATCTACCAGTCCCATAAAATATTTGTATGAGAATTAGTTATATGAACCCCAGGACACAGAATAAAAAAATTAAAAAAAATCATAAACTTTAGCAATGAATTCAAACAGTTTAAAGATGACACAAAGAAACAGCTTAATGAAGTTAAGGAGAAAGAGCTCAAAGAGAATAAATGCCTGAGTGATGCCTAAGAAAACACAAACATAAGGGTGCTAGAAATGAGGAAGATAATGAGGGATTTGGAGATAGAATTCAATAAAAAGATAGGAACATTGAAGAGGACTCAAGCTAAAAATGAAGATGGAAATGAAAAAAAAACAATAATTCCACTAAGAAACCCTCAAAAGAAAGTCATAAAAGTACAACAAATCAAGCAGAATATAAAGCATCAGGAATTGGAGATATAGCAGAGGATCTAGAACAAAAATCAAGGAATATGAAAACACACACTCATAGAACATACAGGACATGCTTCTCAATCCAGCATACCTACATCATGAAAAAGACAAATCTTCACATTATAGACACTGATGATTGATGAGGAGAAGAATTCTAAGTCAGTGGCATAGACTGGATCTTAACAAAATCAAAGATGAAAACTTCCACCAAATTAAGGAAAGATACACCTATACAGATACAAGAGGCACAAAGAACACCAGATAGACAAAATCAGAAGAGGAAATCCTCATCCTGTACCATAGTTAAAACACTAAGCATACAAAACAAAACAAAAAGAAGAGTATTGAAAGCTGTAAGACATAAAACACAAGTCACATCTAAAGGAAAACCAATCAGAGTAACAGCTGATTTCTCCACAGAATCTCTGGAAGCCCTAAGAGCCTCAAGCAATTTATTTTAAGTCCTAAAAGACCACCCTGGCCACATTAGACTAATACATCCAGCAAAACTATCTGTTCCAATTGAAGGAAAAGGAAAAACTTTCCATGATAAAAACAGATAAAAATGTTATATCCAACAAACCTAAAGAAAATACAGGAAACAATATTTTGAGCTAGAGAAAGAAACAAACACAGCAGAGACTGAAGAAGAAAAAAACAAAGCCATAATTATTAAAACACAAAGTACTAGTGAGAATGGGAAGAAAAATATGAAAAATCAATATGGTGACCCCAATTCACACCTTTCTTTCTTTATATCTGATTTCATTTATGTTTTTTCTCTTATTGAAAATAGATTTATTTGTTATATAACATATCCTGATTATAGTTCTCCCTCCTTCTACTCCCCCCACAGTGTGGAGTACCCTCAAAACTCTAAAATAAAATCCTCCATAGGAATAAGGTGTACCCCTCCTTGGCATGGGCCCAAAGGGCTTACCAGCCTAATCAGATGCTTTCTCTGCCATGTTCATTGCTGCTCTATTCATAGTACCTAAGAAATGGAAACAACCAAAATGTTATTTAACTGACAAATAGATAATAAAAATATGGTATTATTTCGCTGTCAAGTGAAATGAATTCATGAACTTTGCATGTAAATGGATGTAACTAGAAAAGATTGTATTGAGTGAGTTAATCTAGAGCAGGAAAGACAAACTTCATCTATTTTCTCTTACGTGAGGCTCCTAGCTGCAAATATTCTGATGTGAGTGAATAGCAGAGTAATTTCAGAAACCAGGAAAATGAAAAGGGACCATTTGCAGGGCTGGGGGTGGAGTCAGGGTTCAAAATAGAGGGTAATATCAGGGTACAAACAATCTGATTAGAGAAATAGAAAAAAGGGGGCTCTAGTCAGAGAGGGGGCATGGAGATGAACAACAAAAAGCAAAGGAGGGCAAAAGAGTAGTAAGGATCTCTGAAAAAGTTATAAGGAGTCATGTTATTAATTATCTATCTTAATAAACATAATATACACAAGTCTGTGTGTAAATATGCATATATAGTTCAAATGTAATTTTCTCATCTTAATTGACAATGCTCCCTCTAAAAGTCAAAGACCATCTAACAACAACAACAACACCAACTAAACAGCACCAGGCTTGTGAAGCCATATTTTGAGCTGTTGGTCAGGGATGTCCAAGATTCTTTCTAAACATTACAGATTATTGCTGTTGCCTTTGATTATCCCCCAGAGGTAGAAGGTAAGTTGCTGTTGGTGAAGATACCATGTACTTCAGGCATTTCCTGAGCTGGAACTGACCTGAATGCTCCCCCATACCCGAGACTAATTTTCATGATATCAGAAAACAGCCTGCCAGCTTGCAAAGAAAGGAAGAAACTAACAGTTCCACCAGCTATGACCACTATGAACCACAACAATGGCCAACATGGCATAATAACCCTAAGGGTGCAGTAGGGGCATGCATACCTTGGTAGTAACTGACCCATCTCCAGTTGGATTTAAGCACACTTAGCAAGAGGGAAACCATGTCTGGTACTTGAAATCTAGCCTACCGTACAGAGCAAGTGAAGTCATGGATCTTGGAGGAGAGAGAATCGACAATCACCACTTTACCAAACCAGCACAATCCCTAACTAAACTCCGAATACTTGTCTTTACAATCACATATACGTGTAGTCCTCATAACTCATCAAAGAGGTTTCGCTTGTGGCGTGGGAAAGACGGCCCCACCCACTAATAGGAGACTAATAAGAGAGCTGCCTTCCTACCCTGCCCCCCCACTTGGAAAAGCTGGCTCCATCCATCACCACAGGCACAGGAAAGGCAGCTCCTCCATTCACCTGAGGTAGGTGCTCCCATCCTTTTGGTCAGAACAACCTAGCTACCACTCAGTTACACATGTAGGGCTTTGACTTGGCACTCCCCAGTCTATGACCTGCTGGAGCTGGTGAAGGAAGTGGTCCTAGGGAACCATAGCTGAAGAATCCCCATGACTTGGGGGCATCTCCAGGATATCCAAGAAGAGTTTCAGTGAGGGTCCTGTACTGATGATGTACCAGAAGCCAGAGGCCTTAAACCTGACTCACAACACATTCAACAATGAACATTTGCAAGAAAAGGTGTGTGACAAAAGGATGTACTGCATAATACAGGAGAGAAGGGAAAGATGGTGGAGCGAGTATTTTTTTTTCTTGTTTAATTTTTTGCTTTATTTCTTTGTTTTTAATTAATATTCTGATTTGCATTTTTAATTTTTATCTTATTTTTATTATTTCTTTTTTAGTTTTCCTTTGTAGGGGGCACTACAAGGGTGAAGGGAAGATACAGAGGGACTGGGAAATTAGTGGGATTGCGGTGCATGATGTGAAATTCCCAAAGAATCAATAAAAATTATGTTAATAAAAATAGCAAGTGAATCTCTATAGGCATTATTCAATAAACAATTGAAGTTTTAACACAAAAGAAACTTCCCTTTGCAAAAAAAACAGAGGCCATTACAGAAAATCCCAACCTATCAAAATGCAGAGTTGTGGAGCCCAGTCCCAAGGGCTTCATCCACAAACCACTCCCACACCTAAGGCTCAGGGAACACTGCAGAAGAGGAGATGGAAAGGGTGTGAGATCCAGAAGATCAGAAAGTCTGCTGTAACATCCGAAGCTATACCCGTAAAGTCTGACTGACATGGCTGTCTAAACATGAACTGAACAAGGATGAAACCAGTAGATGTGCCAAAATGGACAGAGAAAAGCCCAGAAGGCCTCAACCCTACATAAGGGTCTACGGGCAGCTGAAAAATGTGGAGAGTGGGAGAAGTAGTCTCCTCAGGGAGGAGTGCACCAAGTGACTGTCCCATACCAAATGTCAGCCCTGAAAACATACATATAAATAACACTATATGGATCTAGTAGGTTATATTTAAGAATATGTCTTTATACACATGTGCATCTGCAACAACATATGTAGTAACACTCAATGAGAAAAGAAGCCATTGAGATTTTGAAAGAGATAAAGAAGGGCTTATGTGAAGATTTGGAGTGAGGAAAGGGAAAGGAAAAGTAATGTAATTATTATAATCTCAAAACTAAAAGAAATAAAAAATAGGAAAATATATAGTGCACAAAATTCTCAAGGAATAACTAACAACTAACTAACTAAAACAAAACAAAACCCATTTCCTTCTTTATATGGTTGACCAGCCCAGTAAGGGTGCACTGGGTTATACTTAATAAACCACAATTAATGAAACGCTGTTTGTTTGTTTGTTTGTTTGTTTTTTCCTCTATGAAACAATCAGAATTCTGCTCTATGAAATGTCAGGTATGTCATAAGGAAATACTTTATTCAGGATTAGCTAGATCAGTAACAAATCATTTCAATGACTTAATGCAACAGGATGTTCTCTTGACTCATACTAACATTCATCATGAGTCACTGGTGGGGAAAAGGGTTACTCAAAACAGTCATCCAAAGACTACCTTCTCTAATGCTAAGAGAACAGAGAATACAGCTGATCCTTGCGCTGGCATTCAGATGCTCACGCACCACACAGTTCCTTATCCAGGACTGGCCAATAACTCTCCTAACCATGACTGACAGGTAGAAGGGACTGTCCTGTCAAGAGTCCCAAAGGCAGAGAAGTAGCACTACTTCACAGATACTGTGACTGGCCACCATAGTGGACAGTCAGTTTGCTGGGAAGTGGCAAAGCTAACAGTGATTTTATAATGTTTATCTTTCCAATCACAAGGGGGCTGGCTTTAGTCCCCACCCTTCTCCTTTCTATTCAGAATCATCCAAGAACTTTCACTCCCTCTGTGAAGCACGGACTGGTTGCTCAGAGTTAGAGCTTGATTACAGGGGAGAGAACTTTACTTTCCAACTCATCCAGAGACCAGTAGGGTGACCTTGAGAGTATCTCAGATGAGGGTCCCCTGTAGTTTGGATGTACTTTCATGGTTTGAGTCTCCCAGGGGTCCATTGTGATTGTCAGCCTGATTCCCAGTGAGGTGCTATGGGAGATGATGGAAACTTTGGAAAAATGGGGCCTTCTGGGAAATCTTTAGGCCACTGGGCTGGGGCGGGGGTGTCCTCAGAAAAGATTGTGGCAATTCATTTTTCCTTTCTGACTTGCTACTGCTCTCTCTCTCTCTCACATAAACTCCTCTGTCATGACCTGACTGTAGTTGGAAAGCTCTCAACAGAACGGGGTTGATAAAGACACTATGCACTTGAATTTCCAAGTTCAAGACCTAAATAAGTCTCTCTACATAAAGTTAGCCACCTGAGGCATGTCAGCTACAGTACTGCAAAGTTAACTAATACAGGTTCCATATGGATATCTCCAGGAAAATATATAGAAAGAATTGTGTTTAGTGTAGGAAAGACGTAGAACAACATACTACCTTTGTTTCCTTTGCTTTTCACATGAATTCAGGACTTCTTTTAATAACCTTTTGGAAAACCCAAGTGATACTACTCAAATATCTTGAAACCATGAATGTGTGTAACCCTTCAGACAGGACACAGATGTTTCCACAGCACTGTATCCAAAACCCAAAGCCTTGACCCATTTGTCTGCACTGTGTTGTCCATAGCTTGAAGGACACTAGAGAGTGTCCTAGTTTATGAAGCTAGGTTTAGAAAACCCTGTTTGTCTGTGGAGCTGTAACTACTGTTCCTTGGGATGATCCTCCATGGTCAGTCAAGCATAGCTGCTCTCCCTCTGTTTGTAAGCCCCATTCTTGGGTTGAGATAAATGTATTTCTGTAAAACTAACTAAGGAAGAATTAGAATATTTTTGTGTGCTTTACCTCCAAAATCACAGTTTCAAAATGCTTATTTTTAAAAATATGTTGTTTTTCTTTTGTTTTTTGAGGGTTGGGGCTCTTTCTGAACAAGCTGAGAAATGATGAGCTCTCCCCAAACTGTAGTACTTACTCCATGCAAATGTGGATAAGGGACAAAAACCTTGATTACGGCCTCATTAGCTTTATGCAAAATTCCAGAAGCCAGTTACAGCTACAGAAAACAGAGAAATGGACTCCAACAAGTGGTACAGAGCTAGCAGGGAGGCTGACAGGTCACATGGTCCCACTGCTTTCATGGGCAGGGAATTCCTAGTGACTCCTTCAATCTTGTGCCCACACAGAACCCATTCCTATTCATGCTCTTCGGGTTTGAAGTACCAATACTAGTATTGCATATTTTAGCTTTAAAAATATTTTATATGTATGTATATATTATAGCATATCTATATTATATATTATTCAACATTTACATATTTATTTATCCATATTTACATACTGCACATGTATCTATATACCAATTTTGACTGATATCCTTTATGTCTTCTGATACTTTGATGTGTGGTCAGCCCTGTGTACTCACACATTCTGCATTCATGGATTCAGTCAACCTCAGCTCAAAAATATTTGGGAAATGTACTTGTGCTAACTAGCTTTATGTCAGCTTGACATAAGCTAGAGTCATCATAGAGATGAGAACCTCAACTGAGAAAATGCCTGTACAATATTGGATGCAAGCCAGCCAATAGAGCATTTCCTTAGTTAGTGATTGATGTGGGAGTGCTCAGACCGCTATGGGCTGTGCCACCTCTGTACTGGTGGTCTTGGATGCCATAAGAAAGCAAACTGAGGCAGCCTTGGAGAGCAATCCAGTAAGCAGCATTCCTCCATGACCTCTGCATCAGCTCCTGCCTCCAGGTTTCTGTACTGTTTAAGTTCCTGCCCTGACTGCCTTTCATAATAGACTGTAATGGGGAAGTGTAAGCTAAATAAACCCTTTCTTCCCGATCGCTTTTTGTTAAGGTCTTTCATCATAGCAATAGAAAGCCTAACTGGGACAGTATTGTACACATACAGAAGGAATCTGCCCATGAAAGGCATGTGCAGACCGTTTTTCCTGCTCATTAGTTCCTAAACAATGCAATACAACAACCATTTGTGTAGCATTTACATTATATTAGGTGTTATAGGATGTGGAGTGATGATTTAAGGTACATCGGAAAATGGTCATATTATATGCAAACTGCACGTCATTTTATACAGACACTTGAACTTTCACAGATTCTTATATTTTGGGGACTCCCTGTGGATGATGATGTAACACCTGCATTACAAACTCATCTCTTAGGTTGCATGATAAACCCTTGTTGAAAAGGCCTTCTTACCAAGCTCTGTGGCTAAGCTGTCCTCATGTATGGTATCCCTAGTGAGAATGAGTCAGTCAAAGCAAGTGTAAGGAGGAGCAGCGAGCCAAAGCACAGTGAGTAAGGGTTCAGAAGAATTCCTCGAGTGGGTGGGTCAGGAGAAGTTAATTTCGGAAGTAGAAGCTGATGAAATCACGAGGCCTTCTTCCTTTGGAGGGAGAACAGGAGGGAAGTCCCAGCTCTTTCCTCAACAGCTATTTGTACTACACATGCAGAGCAAAGCCTGGAAGCTAAAGAATGAGAGAGGCCTGGGTGCTGGAATCCTTGCTAACAAAGACACTAATTCATTAATTTAATTAAACATACGACCAAATAGTAGCCATACCACATACATCTTCTCTAATGAAAGTATCCAAAACCCACTGCAAATTCTCTTGATTTATTAAACCAAATTATTCAACTCAGTAAGTAGAGCTGAAAGGCCCTGAGCTAGGAGAAGGGGTACTTCTCCTTGTCAGTCTAGACTAGTCCAGCTGGAGAAATTGAAAATCTGGTTCATTAGGCTTAATACACACACACACACACACACACACACACACACACACACACACACACACACACACCAGGGAGCTAAAGGATGGTTAACAAGGGCCAGTGTTAAGGGCTGGATTGTCATGCCTGCCTCAACCTAACATCCCCTTGCTACTGCTTTGCCATGCACAGGAAGCAGCAATGCTTGTCTGGACACTCATACGTCAGTGTGAACCGGTGAGTATATAAAGGCCACGGGTAGCTATGGTGCGACACTCCATGCCCTCCAAATGCTGCAGGGGACATTCTGGCTTGTTAGCTCCAAGCATCACCAGTAACTGTGCTAAATTTACCAAAAGTTTATTTTTGAAAAGAGCTTATTAACTATTCTTTTGTGAAAAGTTGGGGCCTAGTGACTGAAACGAGCCAACAACAAAACAAAACACAGAACCATTTGGCTTTGTTCTCAATATGTCATCCAATCACAGGTTTCTTGAGGACAATCCATCAATGGATGTGTCATATACATGTCTTTGTCAACTTCTTAACCAGGGAGAGCAACCGTGAGGACTTAGAGCCTAAACTGGGTACTTTGACAAAACGTATGAAGAGAGTGAAAACTGGAGTCATTTACCAAAGAAGCTTGGGGAAGGAGGTCTGTGGCTGTGTAGCTTTAGGAGACAGCTAGCCCAGAAAAGAAGGAAGGTATCTCTCATCAGCTTCCTTCCTTCTTGCCTTTCACATGTGAATTTGGAGGTGATCCCATGGGCATTCTTGTCCCATCCTTTGAGTCCATGACAACACTTGTGCAATTGACTTAAATTTCAATAGCAAGCTAACAACCCTACCCCCACCATGGTGTGTGTGTTTGATATGGGTGTGTAGGGAGCTGTTTTAGCCATGACGTAATTGTGTGGCTGCATCAATAGGGCCCTGGAGCTTCTCCCTAGCTTCCTGCATTCCATGAGTAAGGTGGATGAGCAATGGAATTTATGTCACAGCTAGTTCCCCACTGGACCCAAAGAAAATGCTTCAATTACAGATTCACCTTCAAAAAGTTTCAGTTAACATAGCACAATTATAAAATAATTTCTGAAGGCACTGTTGAGGCAGTCCTGGTGTCTTGCTTTTCACATCCCTCATCTATGCTGACTTCCTTAACTGTACCTCAGTGTGTGCCCTCTAAACCTATATTCTTGCTGTCTATATGTTAGAATCAGGATAGGAAATGTTCAACTATATGAACAGGCATATGTGTGGAAGGCTTGGTTCATAGCTAGTGAGATGGTGGAAACTGTAGGAGATAAGGTCTAGTTAGAAACAGGTCCCTCAGGTGTGCCTTTGCCCTCAAGTTCCTGTACAACTCTCTGCATTCTGTCCCCCATGAGGTGATTATCTGCCACACGCTCCACAGCCATGCTAATCTGTCTCACCACAGGCTCAGATTCAACAGATCCAACAGAGGAATCTCTGAAAATATTTCCTTCCAGTAAGGTCTTTAGCTGGGGACAGTAGATATTCTTGTAGCTTTCTTTATCTTCCCCATGATCATGATTAGGCTTTCCTTTCTTACTTACTTTTCCCCTACATACATTTATCACCTTAACGTCATAAAAATCAAGAGGCATCTGTTTCTCTCACTCCAAATCAGGAGCAACATGGAGATTGGGTCTGGAAACCCAGATCATCTTCACTGTTCCCACAAAGTGTACCAAAGGTTTACAGGCTGATAGAAATTATAAGACTGTGGTGATATTTTATTTGTGCTGAAATGTGCTATTTTATTTGTATGTTAATAAATAAAGTTTGCCTGGAAATCAGAGGTCATAGCCATAAACAGAAGTCAGGCAGTGGTAGCACATGCCCTTAATCTGATCATATGGCAGGCAGAGTCTCTGTGTGTTCAAGGACACAGCCAAGCATGGTGACACCTGCCTTTAATCCCAGTACCAACCATAGAAATCTGGAGGTCTGTATAGACAGGCAGTGATGAGGAAGTGATGGGGCGTGTCTTAGAGCCAATGAGAAAGCAGAACAGCAAGGCAATAAAAGTGCAGGTTAGACAGGAAGAGGTTCCCTTGGGATGTGGTGAGCTAAGGTTAGTTGGTGGCTATTGCTCTGATCTCTATGGCTTTCACCCCCATATTTGGCTCTGTTTCTTATTTAATAAGGCTGTTTAGGAATTCGTCTACATAAGACTACACAAGACCAATAGAAGATCAAACCAGTCAACATTCTAGCATGGAGAGGGACAGGTTCCTATGCTCCCATCCCTAATTGATGAGCTTCTAGGGGAGGCTGAACAGTTTTCTTGAAGGTTGTGGCAGATGGAAGATTGACCACACTCCAGTGGACAAGTTTACTGCTGTGAGTAAGTAGGTGCCACCAATTGTACTCATTGAGTTGTTCAGAAGGCAGGAAACTGGGGATTAGGTTGGTGGAGATGGTTCTTGGAGAAGTAAGGGGATATGGATAAATATATATTATAAGCAATTCTCAAAGAACTGATAAATACATATTAAGATTATAAAAAGGAAACATTTCTTTTCTTCTTAAATTTTTATTATTTAAACAATTTTAAATTTATATCTATTTTGATCATGTTCTTCCTCCCCCAGTCCCTCCAGACCCTCTCCCCTTCCCTATCCATCCAACTTTTAGTTCTTTCTCAGAAAACAAACAAAAACACAATACAACAACAAATCCCCAAACCAATAAAATAAAATAAAATCACACCCCAAAAAATAAATAAATAAACAGTAACAACAACAAACAAAACCAACACACCCACTGTAACTAAATAAAAGCAAACACAAAAAAATTGTGGAGTTCAACTATATGCTGGTCAATTGACCTCAAACATGAGGCCTGTTCCTGGATTGGTTGATGGACCCAGTCTCACTCTATTGGAGAAAACTGATTTTTCCCTCCTCCCAGTATGTTGTCAATGTTTACCCTAGTGTCTAGGTTTTCATTCATTCATTCATTCACCCATTTGTTCATTCACTCATTCATTTATCTTTATATATATATATAACAAAACAAAATATAGTAAGATAAAACAAAAACTATTACACTGAGGTTGGACAAGATAAACAGAAGGAAAAAAGCCCAAGAGAAAGCAGAGGAATCAGAGCCACTTGTTCACACACTAAGGAATCCCAGAAAAACACTAAACTGGAAGCCATAATATATACACAGAGGAGCTGGTGTGGATCCAAGCAGGCCCTGTGCATGCTGCATCAGTCTCTGTGAGTTCCTGTGAAAATTGAGTATGTTGATTTAGAGGGCCTTGTTTTCTTGGAGTCCTCCATCCCTTTGGCTTTTTGCTCTTTCTGCCTCTTCTTCTATGGGGTTTCCTGAGCTCTGAGGGGAGAGAATTGATGGAGACAGCCAATGTTCATCAGAGTGTTCCAAAGTCTCTTACTCTCTGTATGAGAGGTGACTGTGGATCTCTGTATTTGCTCCCATCTATTACAAGGGGAAGCTTCTCTGCTAATGGCTGAACAACGCACTGATCTATGAGTAGAGCAGAATATCATTAGGAATCATTTTATCACTATATTTTCTTTCTTGTTTAGACCAGTATTATTTGGTTTTATCCTAGGTCCCTGGACTAACTAGTCTCATGTTCTTGGTCACCCAAGCAGTGTTGGGTATGAAGCCTTAAGTCAGAAGAGATAGTGGTTGATTACTCCCACAACCTTTTTTGACACCATTGTCTTAGCTTATCTTGTAGGCTGGACACCATTGTAGATAAAGAGTTTGTGAATGGGTTGGTGTTTATGTTTCTCTTTAGGGAGCAGGAAGGATGACTCTTTGGTCTCTGTACCAAAGACAGTGGAACATAGGGATGAAGGTACTATGTGGGCACCAAGTCAACATTTCCAACTTTAGTAAGTTGCACAGGTGTTAAGTTCAGCAACAGGGCTTTGATGTCAGTTTGTAGAGAGTAACCTATAGTTTTGGCAACAACCTTGGATGTTTGGATATTACCCTGGGGCACCTTTGGCCAACAATTCAATTATATGTAACCCAGTCTCTGTGGTGGAAGCTTTGTTTGGTGACAAGAAATGTCTGCTTGGCCCTCTGTCTCCCTGTTATTTAGCAATTTCACTTAGATTGCATTTATATATGTATATATTTTAGCAAGTTTCTACTGCATTAGGTTTCCATACTGCTCCTCAAATGCCCCTTAATTTTAGCTGTTTCTGCCTGGAATTTTTCCCACAACCTCATTTCCCTCCACCCCCTACTTGTTTTCTCCCCAGTCTTGCCATAGCTATCTATTCTATTTCCCTTTCCTAATGACATCTAGCTGTCACCTATAGTCTCTTACTCTGTACTTACCCTCTGGAGTTCTGTGGATTGTGTAGCTTGTTTATCATTACCTTCACAGATAAACTCAACATGTAAGTGAATATATACCATATTTTTCTCCCTGAGCCTTAGATACCTCACTCAGGATGATTTTTTTCCAGTTCTATCCATTTGCTTCCAAATTTCATGATGCCATTTTTAAAAAAATGGCTGAGTCATACTCCACTGTGAAAATGTACCACGTTTTCTTTATCCATTCTTCTGTTGAGGGACAACTAGTATGTTTTCAGTTTCTGGCTATTAGGATTAGAGCTGTAATGACTATGGCTGAGCAAGTGTCTCTGTGGTAGTATGATGCATCCTTTGGATGTATTCCCAAGAGTGATGTAGCTGGATCTTGAGGCAGATGATTTCCATCTTTCTGAGAAACTGCCCCACTCTTTTTCACAGTGGCTATGTGAGTTTTCACTCCAATCAGCAATGGAGGAGTATTCCTTTCACTCCATATCCTCTCCAGTATGAGCTGTCACTTGTGTGTTGATTTTAGCCAGTCTTACACATGTAGGATGAAATTTCCAAGCCGTTTTGCATGTATTTCTCTGAGGACTAAAGATGTTGAACATTTCTTTAAGTGTTTCTTGGCCATTTGAGTTTCCTGTATTGAGAATTCTCTGTTTATTCCATTTTTAGGTTTGTTTTTCTGTTGATATACAGTTTGCCGAATTCTTTACGTATTTTTGATAATAGTCCTTCATTGGATGTTGAGTTGACAAAAATCTTTTTTCATTCTGTAGAATGCTAATTTATCCAAATTACAGTGTCCTTTTCTATGCAGAAGCTTGTCAGCTTCATGGAGTCCCATTTATTTATTGTTGATCTTAGTGGCTGTGCTAATGTCGTTCTGTTCAGAAAGTCTTTTCCTGTGCCACCAAGTTCAAGGCTGTTCCCTACTTTCTCTTCTACCAGGTTCAGTGTATCTGTTTTTATGTTGAGGTCTTTAATTCATCTGTGCTTGAGCTTTGTGCAGGATGATAAGTATGTATCTATTATATTTCTTCTACATGCAGCTGTCCAGTTTGACCAGTACTATTTGTTGAAGAGTCTATCTTTGTTTTCAGTGTTTATTTCTAGCTTCTTTGTCAAAATATCAGATTTCCATTGGTGTGTGGATTTATATCTTTGTCTTCAGCTTGATTCTATTGATTCATATGTCTGTTTTATGCCAATACCATCAGTTTTTAGAACTATAACTTTGTATATAGCTTTGTAGTACAGCTTGACATCTGGAATGATGATACCTCTCCATGTCTAGATGTTCTTTTATTATCCAATATTGTTTTAGCTATTCAGTTTTTTAATGAAAATTCTAATATGTCTTTTAATTAAAAAAAAAAAAACCTGGACCCAGATATTGTGGTAAATGTTCAAAGATCAGAGGAACGGAAGAACAAGCCACTGCCATCTCTTATCTCTAGGACTCCTCAGCCTGAAAAAGCCTCTAGTTCCTGTTTCCTCATGCCTTATATACCTTTCTCTGCCCAGCCATCACTTCCTGGAATTAAAGGTGTGTGTGCTTCCCAAGCAAAGGCATGAGATCTCAAGTGTTGGGATTAAAGGAATGTACCACCACTGGCTGGCTCTGTTTCTCTCTTAGATTGAATCAATCTCATGTAGTCCAGGGTGGTTTTGAACTCACAGAGATCCTCATGGATCTCTGCCCCTCCCCACAGCGCTAGGATTAAAGATGTATGCCACTGATGCCTGGCATCTATGTTTAATACAGTGGCTTGTTCTGTTCTCTAATCTTCAGGCAAATTTTATTAGAGTGAATAATACATTACCACACAGGTGGTTTGTGTGCGTGTGTGTTTGCATGTGAAGCTGAATGTTGTTCTTTCAAGATCTGTACAGAATTGTACTAGAATTTTGAGGGAAGATTGCACTGAATCTGTAGATTGTTTTTGATAGGATGGCCATTTTTCCTATATTAATCTTACCCATATATAAACATGGAAATTATGTTCATCTTCTGATATCTTCTTCAACGATATGATTTTTTTTTTAAAGATAGGTTTCTCTGTGTAGCTCTAGCTTTCCTGGAACTCTCTGGTTTGAACTCATAAAGATCTGCCTGCTTCTGCCTGCAAGGTGTCTGTCCTGGATCTCACTCTGTAGACCAGACTGGCCTTGAATTCACAGAGATCTGCCTGCCTCTGCCTTCTGAGTGCTGGGATTAAAGGCATGTGTGCCTGGCTTGACTTGAAGTTTTCAATCATACAAGACTTTTACTTTCTTGAGCAGAGGTACTCCAAGTTATTTTATATTATTTGAAGCTATTGTGAAATATGTTGTTTCCCTGATTTCTTTTTTAGATGGATTGTCATATATATGAGGGCTACTGATTTTTGTGCATTAATCTTGTATCCAGTTACTTTGCTAAAAGTGTTTATCAGCAGCTCTAGATGGTTCCTGGTGAATTCCAAAGGGAAATTGTAAGAACACTTAGTGCTCATACGTTTTACAAGGTCTCTAAAGCTGACCTTCAAAACAGGGCCTTCCAGTGTCTGCTTCTAGCTGGATTGAAACTTCGAGCCTTACACGGGTTACACATTGCTGTATGTTCTTATGGGTTTTGATGATCTCTGAGACACTTTTGGATTTACTTTGTAATAAAAATACCTTAAGAGATGTGTGTATTTTCATTGAGATGAAGTTCTCTGTCTGTATTCATGGACACATGGATAAGGATTGGTTTCCTTTACAAATAACTAGCTTATAGCTGGCTCTGGGATGCCCAGGCTCAGGACATGCATAGACATGGAATGGGAATGTACGAAGACATGGCAATGGAGGAGAAAGCTGTTTACATGTTTAACAGGGAATGAGGGAAAGTAGTGGTGATGGAAGAGAAAGCTGTGTGTGTGTGTGTGTGTGTGTGTGTGTGTGTGTGTGTGTGTGTGTGTGTGCACGCACAGGGGAGCTGGTGCAAGGTTTAACAGACAGGTGACAGGCAGAGCTGAAGGATACAGATTTCTGTATAATGTGCACTGCTAAATTTTATATACTTTTTATGCTTGTTCCATGAGTTCTGTTATCTACAGCCACCAAGAAAAACAACTTTGTGTCATAATAGCAGCAACTATGACTAATGCTGACTTTAATATTGCTCCTAAGTCAGCATTGTGAACCAATGCCTCCAGCCCACAGTACAGACATGGTCACAGGTCTCATGTGAAGGTAAGTTGATGATTTTGTGCAGTTCAAGTCTTAGTGTACAGCAGAAGGTAGGTTTTCAACAAGCTGATGCCATTGTCAATAGTTGCTTAGTGCTACATGAACAAATTGGCACTTGCTCTTTAATGAAGCCCTTCTGTGCTGGCTTTATGACCTCCCTGTCACACCTAATACCCACAACATGTTTTTGGCATGAGTCTCTCTTTGTTCCTAGTATTTAAGCTGTATCTCTTTATGCAGTGGATCTGAGCTGGGTTTCAGGGACTATTCTGTCCTGAATCATTGAAGACTCTCCTAATGTAATAGCATCCATCCTCTGGAAAAGCCATGGAATCATGGGTGCAAGCTTAAGGAACTATTAGGTGTCTACGGATGAGCACTAGTGAACACAGCTCCCCTGATAGACATTTTGAAGACTTACATGTTGATGTGTTTGGAGCTACTGCTCCAGCATTTCCTTCTAGCTTTAACAAGTATTACATCACCAGGGTCTATGAATGTTATGTGGACCTCCAGGAGTAGTTATGGCTGACAATGATTTAGTCATCTTTATTTTCCCACTAGGCATTGTCTGGGAACCATCTGGGATTTTGGTTATTGTGCATTTATGAGCTAGCTTTCTAGGCCTGGCTTGTCTAGGAATCATTCCTCCCTTTTAGGCTCCTAAGGGATTCATATGAGCTTGAACAAGATAGCATAAAGTACAGTGTGTGTGGTATAAGATAGTGAGTTTTGAGATCTGGTCAGTCTTGCAAGCAGGGTCAAGATGAGGGGAAGTAAGCCAACCCTATAGGGAGTCTGTCCTTATTACGTCATCAGCCTGCGACTGCACCCCAACCTAAAAAGCAGACATTCGCTCCCACAAGTTCTCTGTGTTCTCTCTCTCCCACATACTCTTTCTGTATTTTCCCTCCATATGGTCTCTCTGTCTATCTCTCTGCATCTCTTTGGCTCTCTCTCTCTCTCTCTCTCTCTCTCTCTCTTTTCTTCTTCTTCTTCTTCTTCTTCTTCTTCTTCTTCTTCTTCTTCTTCTTCTTCTAATAGAGCTCTAAAAAGTTAACCAGGGCTCATGATTCTTCCGCCACCCCAGCATTTAACACCAGCCACTAGTGCTGTATACCTGCTGCAGCTACGGCCAGCCACGAGCGCCACTCCACCCTTCAGTCTCTTCTAAGGTCTGTTCAGGAGCACAATCAGCAGCAGAAACTTAGGATCTTCTGTAACTTTATACCTTGAGGTTACATCTGCAGAGTTTAAATACTAGTCCAATACTTCCTAGCTGGGGCCTTGATCCAGTTAACCAACCTCGTGGGTTTTCTTTTTCCTCTCCTATGGAGTGGGTAGCTGAATGCTTATTGTAAGGCTCAGCAAAGAGAAAACTGTGTACCACTCCAAGGATAAAACAGAACAGTGTTTTGCTGCATCTAGCATCCACCCAGACCTGAAGCAAGATACCATAACAGGAGTGATGCCCCAAGGGCAGTGAGTAAGAACGATGGTTAATTTTCCCTTAAAGATTATTTGTGATTTGACTCACAAGAGACTCCCAAACATGAGCAGGAATGTCACATTTGTGAAGAATCTATGGGATTTGAAGCAAGCCTGAGACATGGGGCCAATATCCAGGGTTCAATGCTTTGCTGCTCTTCCAGAACATGCCCTCTCCTCTTCAGTAAGAATGGGCAAATAGGTAGTAGAATCACAGGAAATCAAGTGTGTCTGTGACGATGTCAGTTTTACCCATAAGTCAGCATTTCTAAAGTTCTGATGGTTATTGTTTCAAAAGTTATTGACAGCCATTACATAGAAAAGTGTATTTCTGATAAAAATCACTCATACCAGATTAATGATAGCCTCTTTTCATGTCACTGTCTACTGTAACTTCTACAGCCTGCTCTTTCCAAATCTTTTCTTCTCTTTAGAGGCCATCTTGTGTCATTCCTTCGTGTCATTCCATAGCTACTCCAGTTCCATTATTCCCTTGTTAATTCTTCTCTGGGAAGGACTCATCTCAAGCCTTATTGGTCTGGGGTTAGAAGAGAGTCTAGGACCAAGATGATGCCTGTGTGTCAGTGTGCTAGGCATTTATTTTCTCTTCTTTGATGTCATTGAAGATTTTTCTGGACATTTCCTGAAGCTGAGGGATTTCCAGGGGCATTATAGAGTATCAGAGCCAGGGCAAATCTTTAAGCAGTGTCAAAGGTCATAGCTTGCCTTATTGGCACAATCTAGGCTGGTTCTGAATTCTTTTTAAACAACTTCTTATAATAGTCCCACATCTATGTGCTCTTCCTTCACAGATATCTACTGTCTGACACTGCAGACCTGCTGCAAGTACTTGAAGGAGGAGACTGAACATGGCCAGTGGTGTAGCTCCATGGTACCTAGAACAACATCTGCTGCAAGGAATTGCTCTTGAAAGACCCACAAATCAAACTCTCAACCCACATGTATTGACTGACTTAAGTCCATTTATACCAGAGACTCCAAAATGCCAAAAAGAACTGCTGTGTGGGGAAGTTATGATATCTGACTAGACTACAGTGCTAGCCAATGTCAGCCACTGCAGGAGTCCAGCTGTGTGCTGGGGTCAAAAAGACTTTTTCCATGCCTTTCATATCCTATGACATAGCTCCATAACCACTAGTGGTGCAATCTGATGAAATCCAGGTGATTGAAAAAATCTAATTAATATGGTCTTAATTATGACAGCAATAATGCCTACCTCTCAGCATGAGGAGGTAAGATATTAAGTTAGTAATACTAAATTTCCCAAGGGTGGTAAGACCCTTTAAGATGAGATAATTTGAAATTTACTGATATGGGAGAGCAGAAATAGGCATATTTGAGAGATTCCAAAGGGGCATGCAAACATCTCTGTGTCAGACAGTTGTGTAGTCAATCAACCCGCAATCTAAGAAATGATGTTAGGTACTAGTTATAGAAAAGTAGAAGGTATCTGTTTTTCATTTCACATGTAAGGAGGAGTAATAGGCAAAAACACAGATCCCTTTGACCTCTCCCACATTACATTACAAATGCTACTTTGGGATAGTGTTCTCTCCTTACCCTCCATGCTATACTACTTGTTTCAAACTTGATTACTATGCCTGATTTAAGAATGTGCTAAGATTCTCAGATGTGTAGTCCTCTAAAAAGCAGAGTTTTTTCTTATGTTTCTTTGTGTCAACTCAACACAGTATTGGCATTTAGTTCATACCCAATGAAATTTTCCTCTTACAACTAGAGAGTAATTACGAAATTCACCACTCTGAGCTTTGGTGCTTTTGAAAGCTTTCTTGAAGGACAAAGAATTTGAGGAAGGAAAACTGGAAAGATTAAAGGTGAGGATAAGTAGGTAGCATTGGCACCCAAGAAGATGGGTGAATTCACTGTTCATTATTCAGGAGATAGGGAAGCAATGGTATTATGTCTGTCCTGGAAGAGGCACTTCCAACTGTTCTAAGAATATTGTTCTAAACATGTTATTAAGATGAATAATGGGTTCTCTCCAGGTGGATGTGTGTCAGCTACTCAGCTGGATTCTTACAATTATCCTACTGCTCACTCAGCTTTGCTTAGTATTTCAAGGAAATATCAGATGAAGGCAACAACCCTATCTGTTGTCTTCCTCAGGAATATAGGGTACTTAGAATTGGCTCAGTCCTGTACATCTGGAATCATGGCCCCCAATTATCATCTGTCCTATACCTGATTATTTTTTGTTATTATCTGTATTCTGGATCCAGCCCCATGGGTACAAACCATCATTAATTTGGTTTTCTTATAACCCATTCTTCCTCTGGTCTCAGATCTGAACTTTAGTGCTGTAATTCAGGTACTGAAATTAATTTTAAATATTATTAAATTCTCCTTTCACATTGGTGAGACTTCCAGAATCCCAAAGGCTTAATTATGAATTCTTTTACTTTCATTGGATATAACCACCTCTCAGTAGGAATGCCGTGTCCAGCAGTTTCCTTTATCAGCAAGTCCTACTGTTCTTTACCTGATCTTCACCTGATGGCCAACCCATGACATTATTCAAGTCAACCAGTTGCATACATCTGTAGAAACCAGAGGTTATCTGTCTTTTTTTTATGATGATAAAATGTGCTTCCTACAGCTCCTTATTCACCCTGAATACAGGCCCTCTGCAGTCCCACATAAGTAGTCTTATATCCCTTCCTTAAGCTGTGAGACATTTGCCTACTAAATTACTGCCAGTATCATTTATCCAGATCCCATATCACGCATGCCTTTGGCCATTTCTTACTACCGAGTCTGATGGATCAGTCCTTGACTAGTAGTATGAATAAAAGGAGTTCAGAGCCAAGGTCCCCCTTTTCTAGTGCTTGGATGCACCAAATGATCTTCATTATCTCCCCTAACTTGATTGCAGAGGGAAGGGTTGTAAGGCTTTGCTATTGGTCTTACTAGCCCTCTCCAGTGAGCATGAATCTTATGTTAGTGATTACTTTTGACTGACCATTGCCTGAATTCCATGTCACTGGGATGGATGTGATGTCTTTATGGAGACAGTTTGCACTACTCTGTTTACAGCTGTCACTCATTCAACCATGACTTTTACCATCAGTTATAAAAACACAATTTTGAACATACAAAACAGTGTAGAGCATACTGGCCTTGAGTTGCCAACATTTCAGTGGGGAGACAGACAATAGCATCAGCTATTTTGATATAGAGAGGTTAAGTGCTCTAAAAATGAAATTGATGTAATATTATGGAAGTTCAGAAGAAAGCTATGAGGAGAAACTCTGAATTTATCCAAGAACATGATATTTAGACTTTCAAGAGGATATTTTGAAAGTCATATTAGAAAGGAGTGTGAATAGATGGGGAGAACACACTAGACCCTTGAATCACCATGTGCTGATCTTTGGATCACTTCTTACCATCTTTATTGCTGTAAACTTTTTATTCTTGCTTTTTGAAATTATTTCTTTTATCAGCATAAAAGAGTTACAGAATATAATGGGTTTCACCATGGTATTTTTATACACGTAACTAATATGCTTTGTTCATATTCAGCTCCCTTGTCCCCACTGTCTCTTGCCTGTATCGCAGCAGTAGTCTTTTGTGTCCTTGTTTCTGGACTTTTCCTGTACATGACCTTCTTCATTCATGTGGCCAGAGGCCAGAGTGTTCTTTAAAATATATGTTATAACAGGTTGATCCCTACAAGCACTCTCCATTTCCCTTACGTAACAGCAATCTTTCAATACCTCAAGATCTTACCTAACTTTTCCTCTAATCTTTCATAGCTGTCTTGCTGTCTCCTTGTTACTAACTCCATGTCACTCCAGTCACAGTTGGCTTTCCTTGACTTCCGTTCCCTGCTAAGGGACTTTGCAATATATATTTTTCTTTTGTGAGTGGTCTAAGTGGCTCCCTACTTTAACTCCTTTAGGTCTCTAATCAAACATTCCCTTCTCAATGTGGATATTATTTAATTGCAAATCATCAGATTTTCCATAAGTTCCCTCACTCTTATTCCTTTGCTTTTTAAAACTCTATTCTTATATATTGTATAAGTCATTATAGTTTTACTTTTTTGTCTGCCTTTCTACCTGTAGTGGATTGTAAACTCAGAGATGAACATCTTTTTTGCTTCCTTCACAAGGACAGCCCAAGTCACCTTGAGTAAAGCCTGACACAAGAAGACACTCAGTAGGTAGCTATTTGTTGAGATGGATAATACATTGTCATGTACTGGGATGTCACAATCAACTGATCCATCTGAAGGTGTTCAGCAAATTCAGCTGAAGAAATAGACAAGAGCCAAGTCAAGGAGAGCATTGTGTGACCTGGGGAAAACTTTCTAACTTAATCCTGACAAATTATAGAGTCCTTGAGGACTTATGAACAAAGCAGGTAGAAGAGCAAACTCAGATATATTAATCAAGGTGGAGAATCCAGGTGGTCAGCACTTTAATGAAACCCTGATAGCTCAATGTTGATGTTTATGAGATACAATCTGACAGAGGCAGAAATCTACATGGGTAGTTTGACAAACACATTGGAGAGATGATAATACTGAGGCAGTGGACATAGAGGCAGATAAGCACAGCCCAAGCAGATGTCTCCATGAGAAGGAGAAAATAAAGGCAAGAATTCATGCTCTATTAAGAAGAACAACAGAAGTCATTAGAGTCTCGTGGGATCACAGAATTATATCTCTGTAATTATTTTCTATCTGTTTCATTGTTTGGCTTGGATTCTATTTGATGTTGGGTGTGTACAAAGAACACATACCTCATAACAACTTTCATAAAAAGAACAGACTCACCTTTCACCCTAAGACAAGCTTTCTTCCACCATGCAGGGCCAGGCCAGGTCTCTTCTTGTTACCTTCAAAGATTTAGGTCATCATGGTCAGAGAGGCAAGATATAAATAAAATATCAATACATGGAGAAAGGATAAATACTTCCCTCTTAATATTTACACAACATGACTTGCATTTTCATTTTTTTTTTTTTTTTTTTTTTTTTTTGGCTATTGGGCTCTGCAAATTCTACATAGTGCCAAGTGAAAGTGAGGTTCTAGAAAAGACAGAGGGCTGATCTCGAGAAGATACAAGAGCTCACTGCTTTTTAATGAGACAGAGTAGGAAAAGGTTGTCCACGTGGGACTATCAGCCCAGAGGCAGAAATGGAGGAGTCAGGGTAGCTCTAAAAAGGGATGAATGTAAAAATTAGATAATGACTCTACAGAGGGAGCAAAGGACCTACAGGTGCTGATAGAACATTCACATGACTGTTCATTGAGAAAGAATTCAAATGAGAAGGGAAATGCTGAGATTCTGCATGAGAAACCTACTTGGAATGAGCAAGGTGCAGAAGAAAGAAGGATCATGGATGAGTTGACCAGAAAAAAAAAAATAAGAATTCAGGATTGCCAGAGTAGAGTTCTAGGCAAGCCACTTTAGTTCTCATTAGTAAAGTTTATAATTTGCTTTTTTCTTCCCCACATTTACAAACAAAATATTGCTCTCAGATTCAAGATTTAGACTTCTGAATCATAGTGCAACTCTTTTTTGTATAAGTAACATATGTTTTGTGTCTTTAAACACAATTACTTTTGTATAATAAAAGTGTTGATTTGATGATGCGACATTTTCTGCAAGTGTGTTTAAGAGAGTTTATGTTTTCATAAGTTGCAATGAAACTCAATTATGTATGTGTAATAAGGCTTCTGATTGTTACACTTAGACTTTCTGTATAATGAAGCCAGCAATTAGAATTTGCTTGCTCTATGGCTTACGAAAACACACTTGTTTTGTAGACAAAAGACTCTTAATGAGCCCCCTTTTTTGTTAATTTTTTTTGTTGTTAAAAACTAGTCTATAACTCAAACATATAATTAGATTTCTTAAAGGTTTGGATTGTTGTTGTTGTTGTTGTTATTTCTTTTCCTCTAAACACAAAACAATACAAAAAAGCAATAACATCAAGGAATGTGTCATTTCAAAGCTGTGCTCTTGTTAAGATCTGCAGTCTTACCTTGGAAGCACCTCCAGTGCTGATACAGGTGATTGCAGACTTAGGATATAGACACCTAGAAACAGCAGTTATCTGATTTAATAGAGATGTGGTCCTTGCAAGCACGCTTGCTTAAGAGTTGGTCTGGACATAGAATTCAACCTAATGGAAATATGGCATAGCCAGTCAAATGCCTACAACTCCAATACAAAGACCTGAGTTTGAATCTCTGGAATCTAAATAAAAACCAGGCATGGCTGTGGAAGCAGAGACAGACAGATTTCTAGTGTTAATTGGCCAGCCAACATAGTAGAATAGTTGAACTTTAAGTTCAGTGAGAGACGGTATCTCAAAAAGCAGTGGTGTAGAGTGATCAAAGGTACCAGACATTGACATCTGGCCTCTGCACTCACATACCCATACCTGTAACCACACACTCAAGTGTACACACTTAGACTAAAGAATATATACATCACACAATGTCCATTCCATATACAAACACAACAGAATCCCACCTCTTCCCTTGGTTACTGATTCTGACAGTGGCCTGCTGGTACCCAAATGGACCAGCTGTTCTCTGGGCTACCTGGCAAGCAATTGCAGAATGATCTAGAGAAAATTCCTTGGCTGCTCTTTGTCCATATCATGGTTTGCAAACATGTGGCAGAAGATCATTACTTCCTCTTCACTGGTGCCTATTGGTTTCCTTGCTGGTCATTGTGTTGTGGATGCAGAAGCCAATTTCAATAATTGTTTCAGGTGTGGATGAAAGACCCCTGGACCAAAACATCTTATATTGTATGTCATTTTGAAGGATCTTTATCTACTTTAAGAGATTTTCCATTTCAGTCTATTAAAAGACTTTAGTCTTATGAGGAACCTTTGATTTGAACTCACCAGCCACTAAATAAAATTCATTTTTATAACCTACAATACAGCAAATGAGAGAAGGTTTTCTGGAGAATGCCGTACAGTGTTCAGGAATGAACACAGAAAACTCCAGGGACTTCCTATGGATGAGGATTTAACATAGGCACTTGGCCACACATCGGTTGGAGTGATGGGACGAGAAACTGACAGTGGGTTTGCAGCTTGCAAATGTATGCACTTGTGCTGACAGGGCTTGAGCTGCACAGCAGGCAGACGCCGCTGTCATTGAGTCACTACCCTCCTCTGTCAGCAGGAACTCACAGGCTCCCACAACGGATAGTGAAACCCTCAGCAATATTGCCAGAGCCTGCAGTTACTTCCAATTCCCCATGGTTGCTGGCAAAGCTGGGAGGAGGAATGTGGATTCTCCCTGCCTAATGCTTTCTACTCTCCAGCAAGCCTTTTTCAGAAGCAGCTGGTCAGGGACTCTGGGTAACAAGGTTTCCAGACTCCAAGTCCCAGGGATGGAAAAGAAAGCAGGGTGGAACCAGGTCTGAACACAAGCCAGCAGCAGCTTTTCCACTGGGAGTGTGTGACATGTAGTGTAGAGATGACATCCTTATCTAAGAGTGAGCCTCCCAGGATCATTGGATGGAAGTCAGATGGCATCTGTAATGCCACAGGAAGTCAGATGGCATCTGTAATGCCACAGGTTGGGAGTGGCCCATCAAGGTGAGACTCAGGCAGCTTGGAGTTGCAGACCCTCTTCTGTGTCTAAGTGGAATGGTGACAATAGGCAAGCCCTCTACATTTATTTACTTTTTGACTTTCAATTAGGAAAAAGAAGCTCAGTGGTTCTGTAAGATTCATCAGTGGGTAGAATTTTTTTTGGGTTGTGACAGTCAAATAAAAAATAAAAAAAGGATATTTTATGTTGGTTTATAGTGTACCTATATAGTTAAGAATAAGAAGTTCTATGAAATGATAAAGAGTTGTTTAAAAGGCTTCCTGAGTGTACATGTTTGTATGACTGTGTAAAAAAAAAAAACATGCTTTTGTACATTCATGTACATGGGAATATATGCCAACAACCAGACGCACAAAGGTACCTGTCAAAGGATATTAAAATTTATCTTTGTGATGTATGATGATATATGGGTATGGGTTACTGATGTCACCGGGGAAAATGCATTTTGGGCTTCCCATTGGAAGTGGGATTTAGATTTTTACATAGGTGTGTGGATTCCTCCTGAAACTCTAATGCTGATTTTCTTCTCTGCAGGGTGTATTGTGTGGTCTGTGTCCCGTGGAGGTAATCCTGGGCAAAGACTCCTTGAAAACCTCGACCACAGCTGTGGATTTCATGTTCAATCAACTCTCCGAGTAGCAGAGGAGGGAAAACACAGCAAAGGCATCCTGTCGGGAATTATCAATATAAACGAATGACAGGTCAGGTCTGATCGCTGGAATTAACAATCCCCATACCCGAGAAGTATTCCGCTCAGCTTCCTCTCAGAGGCAGACTTTTAAATTTTAAACAAAGGATCCAATTAAATTTGATCCAATTTAAATCCATTCAGCTCAGAAACCTTTATTAAATATCTAGGATGGATGGGGCCCTGGGCTAGATAGTGCAGGAGTTACGCCTCTGTGGCTGGCAGGCAGGAGTGTTGCTGGCACTGTGGATTTCACTTCTGCTCCACAGAACTTTTAGCTTGTGTTCCTTTGTTATTTAATTGCATAGACTACATATTGCTTTGGGAGAAGCGCTACCACCCCCATGTTTCATATAAAGGTGATTTATGGGGAGAATTTCCTGCGTGAGAGCCACTCTGCTAAGCACCATCCCATTAAATTCTACCATGGTCCTGGGATTCAGCTATCTCCTGAAGCTTCCTTGTTCTTCCCACCTCTAGGAGATGAGGAAATTTAATCTCTGGCCTAGCCAAAGCAGTCACAGGGCTGTCAGCAGGGACTACTTAACCTCAAGCCTTATGGTCATGGTTGGAACACTGAGGCACACAGTGGCAGGCTTTTCCATTCTTGAGTCACACAGTCAGCTTTGGCTTCCATGATCCTCTATGGTGAATAAGGCAGAGAGTGGATGTCCTCCATGGCAGACAGGTTTGGGGGCACTCACTCACTAACTTGGACTTTCTTTGTTGAATTCTGACTTGTCTAGCCTTATAATTTGTCTCACAATAATTCTTGGCTTGTATTCCCCCAAAGTGATTGTACTACTGTTCTTCATGAAACACGAGCCCCTTCTTTTCTATCTGCTCTGAATAGACTCACCACCCAAGCCCAGCCTCCTCCAGGTAGTCTCCTGTTGCCACTAACATTCACTAGGCTTTTGCACTTCTCTGTGTCCTTTTCCATCTTCTTCTCTGGAGGCTGAACTGCCCACCTGAAGACGGTAGCTCACAGTGCATTCTTGTTAACTTCCTATGTGGGCAACTCTTATCTTTCCAGTGTCTCCTATTGGAAAGCTAGGGACTGTACATATGTCACATGGCCTTGAATCCTCACTCACATCAAAGCCAGTAGGCATTGCTAACCATTGTATTCGCGACCAGTTCAGGGTAGGGTAGGGCCAGCATGGACTCCTTAGGAAGTAATGCCTGAGAAGGTGGATTTGCAGCGTGGAGTTTTGAAGTCTGAAGAACTTTCAGAAGGACAGATGTGATTCAGGATAGACAGTGAAAATAGCAGAGCATAACAAAGTGGAGGGAAAACCCCGTGGTGTTTGGCAGGGGCTTCTGAGAAAACTATCCAGGTGGAACATGTATGCACAGAGGACATGAGGAGGTGGGTTGAGGATGCAGGGCACACACAGTAAGAGACTGGCTTCGGAGGTAGCTAATTAAATCTAGAGTTGATCAGCACTTTCTCTGTGCTGGGGAGATAAAGTTGAAAGAAGGCATGGCCTCTTTCTAATTACATCAGAGTTTGTATCTCTCACATTCAGCATAATATAATTTATGTCAACAGAAGAGGTGCTCCTAGGAGTTCAGTATTGCAATCAGTAAACCCCGAGGTATGAGGTTTGAATGTGGGTCCTGCAGAAAGGAACCGGGGTACACATCTCGGCTCTGGAGCTTAACAACTGTCTTATTGGGTGCAAATTCTTTCATTTCTGTCTTCTGTCCCCTCATCTGTGAAATTGGATTAAGAGTAGTTCCTCATTGTAGCTTATTGTGAGAAGTAACTAAGATTGTGGGTTTGAAGTTAAAGGCAGTGCAGGACTCTTATTCATAATGTAATTTTACCTGTTATTGGAGCTTTGTTTAATGAATAAGATGATGATCTCTGAGTGAAAGGTCCTGCAAAGTGTCCTGTGACAGTGTTTCATGTGGTAGACTTTGAGAAAAAGGTAGGGCATAGAAGGTGGACCCTTGAGCCTGATAATTCTATGGATGCCAGACAACATGGGGAGCTGAGTGGAGGTATAAGTGTGCCTCGATTCTTTTAGGGAAAATATGTAGCCCAGTGAACAATGAGAGAAGGGGATAATTTGGAAAGATTGTAGGGGGTATGTGGGACCTTACATGCTAGGGTGTTATGGGTAATTTTAGTGGAACAAATGATGAAGTGATTGAAGATGTCAGTCTGGCATTTGCTTTGGGCAGAAGAGTGACAATAGGTATAGCCCAAGAAGTCTGGGACAGAAAAAGGACAAAGGGGGCTCCATCCCCCAGGCTGGCAGTGGTTAACCTATCAAGACAAATTCACTTTTTTTTTTTTTTTTCAAAGTCAGTCTCAGGGAGAGAAAGCCACGTGAATCCAAATATCCGGGCAGCAATCCCCAGAGGCGCCAAAGGTAATGAAACATCGGTATCTGCTGCTCCTATCTGTTATTGCTGATATTCAGATAATGATGCCAATACCGAGCTCGGGAGGAGGAGACGCTGCCTGTCCAGTGGCCTGTTCAGCTCATCTCCTGGAGCGGGAAGAGACAGTCAAGGATGAAGGTGACCCAAGAAAAACAAACCCTCTTCCTTCTGGCCCAGTAAGTTACTCTCTGTTTCTAAGACCACAAGGAGAATGTTTCAGACTGTGGTGCTGAAACTAGCAGCGGTTGTGTGTTACATCTGAATAGCATTTATAATTTCAAAGTGATTTTGCATGAGGTATCTCATTGAATGGTCCATGTGGGAAAAAAAAAAAACTCAGGAGATGCTCACATTCACACTCATTTTCCATGGGGGATTAGGGCAAGTTAGGAAAGGTGGCAGAGTGGATGTTTGCTAGACTGTATATGCAAAGAACATTTGAGGGGTGAGGGGGAAAGTGGCAAGCCTTCCTTTCTTAGTACCCCCATATCTATAGCAGACAGTGACAAAGGAGCATGATTCACAAAACAGGAATGTGAATCCATACCCAGCTGATTGGAGTTGGTGTTGGGAGTAAAATCTATTTGCTCTCCTGAATCCAACCTGTTGTGAGAGGGTGCTCTTGTTAAAGCATCAACACTCACAGGTTGTAGGTGTATGAAGCCATCATCAGCTTCTGGCATCTTCATATGGGTTCACTTGTGATTGTTGTATACTTGTCCTTGGGTGCACTGAACTGGGCTAGGAGAGTTCCCTTATGAAGGGATGGGCATGTAGACTCAACAGTGGCTCATCCAGATGATTTTCTGGTTGCTTCACAGTCTTCTGAGATATTATTGTCTCTATTCAAAGGTCACAGGATGAGACCTTGGGCTTAATCCTGTAAGGCCCTATTTCTTCACCTGAAAGAGAATGACACCTACTACATCCACTTACTACATATCTTTAAGGGTAAAAGTACTGAGTGTGTTTTATGTTTTATAAAATATTATACAAATGCAAGGTGTCATCATGACCACCAAATCACATTAGGGACAGATAAACCCTCAATCCCCAAACAGAACATGAAAGGGAAGGAAAAAGAGGGTGAAGCAAGTTAATATCTAGTGGGTTCTTGGTTGGTATCACCAAGTTCATAGTCTTATGAAAAATACAGCCAAAGTTTTTCCAGATATAATATTTAATTCAGGTGTATGTGAACATGTTTTGATATGTCAAAATCCAATGTATATATCATCCATGTATACTCTTGTTTCCTCCTTTCCTGAATCCTGTGCATAATGAGACAAGTTGAGAATATGCAGTACCCTGTGACAAAATATTCTGCATACATGCAAGCTTGGTAAGAAATTTGGAGATATGTGGAAAATTATAGGGAAGTCACAGAGGGACCATCAGAAAGCTTCTCAATGGCATGGAAACAAGGTTGGGTGTGACTTTGGGCTAGAGCATCAAGATGTTCATACTCATATCAGGCTGAACCTATATGGAGCTGGTAAATAGTCCTCAGGGCTGAACAACCGACTCAACGATGTGCAGGGCTGGATTTCCAATGGGAAGCAGCTTGAGCTGCTATTAGGGGTGTGAATGTAAATCTTGACATGATGTCAAACTCTCCAAGTTCTTTGACAATGTGCTGAGCAATTTGACCATTTCTTCAAGTTATTAAATTATGAACACACACGACTGACTCAAATGATATATATATTTACAGATACACTGAGTGCTATGGCAACAGAAACAACTTTAACTTATCTAACTAAATTTTAGTTTAGCTCTGGTATTTTGGCAGGGTTGCATGGAGTTTGGGATACTGTGTAAACACACAAACATTTTTCTATATACTTTGTGTGTGACTTTGTAAGGGTTTAGAGTTTGAGGTAAGTGACACAAGTCAAACACACTTTTATCCCTCCCGAAATGGAAATTGTTGTACAAGTGAAAAATTCAAGGTAATGGTGGATTTTCCTGCTTCATGACTAAAGCTGCAAATAAAATCCTTTTTGCATATTGGACCAAATATCATGTAATTCTGTAATATGTTCTTTTATTTGTTGGCTATGCTATTTCTGCCTAAGGCCAATACTCACATTATGAAAGAATGTAACACGTGAAGAATGGCATGGAGATAGTGACTGTCTCCTGCCCTGTGGTTTTGGTCCACACAATGGGAAGAGAGTTGAGGATCATTGTACAAAGAGGCACTGAGCATATTTGTTCTTTCTGTGGCATCGGAGGCATCAGCAGAAAGGAGATCTCTTCTGGCTCCTCTGTCCATATGCAGATTTGTAGTCCTACTACAGGGAAGCCGAGGGAAAGGAACTTGAAGGCTACAGATAAGGAGGAAGAAACCAGCAATACAAACAACAACAGAAACAACAACAGTTGGAATGAGCTTGGCTCTTAGCAATCAGAGTTCACTCTTCAGTGTGAGAAGCTGGTACAAGGGTCAACTTAAAAATGACATCTGAAGTTAATCCAATGGTTCAGAAAAGTTCTGAAATGACATGCACAGCTTACACAAGGTCAAGGCTCTAGTAAAGGAAGGCCAGAGTTGCACTGTAGCTGACATGGGGGGGGGTCTGAAGACATGCTGGCTATATGAGGTCCCTAGGAGCAGACCTGGGGTAGCAGTGGTCCCCACAGAAAGCAGCATCTTGATTCCTTACGTGTAGCATTAGAGCAGAGTGCTCCAAACATAATTTTACTGAAGCTCTTATACCTCTATATTTGGAGCAGTGATAATATGGGCCAGGTTTACTGATGGTGTTGAAATGACTGTTTCCCACATTTACCTATAGATTAGGATTACCTGAGACTTTTCCATTTCCAGTTGGAAAGATCCAGATGCTTAGCCTCCCAAGCTTGAGATTATCATTCTGGAAGAGACAGGAAGAAAAGTGAGGTCTTACATTCTAATAAGAGCCCCAAGTGACTCTTGTTCATGTGACAACATATGTAATAACGTTTTCTAAGTATTGTTTAGTAATTACATTCAGTGTTTTCCAAACCTCTTCCCCATCTGAACTCTAAACCAATGAGAATTCTCTCTAAACTTACTTTGAATTCCTGTGAGCAAATGAAATGTTGGGGCCCTGCTTATATTCAATGTTTTCCCCTCAGCCATTTTCCCTGTTTGCTACTGGACTTAACTTCACCTCTCTGACTCCTTTCCAGTTTCCTCTTTAGGAGAAAACTCCTCAGCATACACACTAGTGCTTCCATCAATTATCCTTATGAGAATACTCAGAATTTTACACCATACAGTACTAAAAGTTTATTCCGGAAGCACCCACGTAGAAAGCAACGAACAATTTCATATTTTGTTACTATTAATAATAAATTGATTACATGATTTTTAAATGCTTTTGTGAAAGTGTCTGTTTTGCTTTCTTTCTTTCTTTCTTTCTTTCTGTTTTTTTTTTTGGGGGGGGACATTTCAAGACAGGGTTTCTCTGTGTAGCTTTGCGCCTTTCCTGGGACTCACTTGGTAGCCCAGGCTGGCCTCAAACTCAGAGATCCGCCTGGCTCTGCTTCCCGAGTGCTGGGATTAAAGGCGTGCACCACCACTGCCCAGCTCTGTTTTGTTTTCTTTTGTAATTACATACAAAACAATTGCCCTGCCCTATGGCTGCTTTCCATCTGTCACCTTCTCTAAACTCAGAAGTCACTTCACTTTGCATGTTATTTGTTTGATGGAACTTATTAACTTAATTCTTTACTAGCTTATGTACTCACAAAATAAATATCTCCAGCTGGCTTAGCAGTTAAGAGCACATACTGCTTTTGTAGAGAACCCAGGTTCAGTTCCCAACATGCAATGGCAGCCAAGTTCCAGGGCATCTGATGCCTTCTTTTCTGGCTTCCACAGACACTGCACGCACATGGTTTATACACACACATGCAAGCAAAGCACTCCTACACATAAAATAAACGTAAATAGCTCTACAAAAGAAAAGAATGGGAGATGGCTGTTTCATAATTCATCCATGTAGAATTTTACATCCTCTCCATGATCACAGGAGTGACTCTTAATAGTACTCTAGCACTCAGACAGAAAATCATCATTGATTAACATCTTCTACTGCCAAGGAGACTTTGTGTGTTCTCAGTAGACAAGACTCTTCTAAATGCCATGACCTGCTTGGGGGTTCCTCAGGCACACTCTGTAGAAACCAGAAACGGAAAGAGAAAACCTTTTACCATGGGTGTTTGCCTGGAAAAAGCCAATAAGAGAGAAATGAGATAGAAACAAGGGGGTAGGTAGGAGGGGAGGGAGTGGAGAAGGGAAAGAAGAAGGGAGAGGTGGGAGGCGATCCTGTGTTAGGCTCCAAACCCTTAGGCCTTAGCCACTGGCAGCAGCAGTAGTGACAGACGCCAGACATGTGTGCACTGAAGGTGAATGAGAAGGCAGCTGCACACCATGGGGAGCCTCACAGCCAGAGAGCCAGGTGGCTGCACTATGGCAAAGAGCAATTGACAGAAGTGGATGACAGCCATGCCCAATGTGAGAAACACCCCTTCCTCATCCTATCAGTGGTCCATGGGGAGAGAATAGAGCCAAGATCACCACTGTGGAAGGGGACATGCTGATTCTATCAACTTAAGGACAATAGTCACTTAGAAACTAGTGAGCATCACCCCAGGGACAGTCAAGGTACATTTGTGATTGGCTCACCTCATTGCAGATGGCACTGGGGAAATCATGATGATAATGAGAGAGATGGCTTGACCTGAGACATGAAATTGTTTTGGAAGGATAAACACAACACGTCTGAGTCAAATTATAATGTGCATCTTTCCTGCTTTCCTTATAGGCAACTCAATAGATCATGATCAAGTGAGTTGCACATGTTAACACAGACATCTGTATGTGAAAAGGCAGATATTTAAAGCCTAGCATTCAGGTATTTCAAGGCAGTAAAGTGAAGCCATGAGCTTTCAAATTTCAGACTGACTCCCCTTCTTGCATACACCTCCCTTTGTCTGGTACTCTTCACTCTCTCTGCATTTCATTTTAATGTAATGTTTATTTACAGAGATACTCACTGAGGTAATTCCATGGATTTATCCTTAATGTTGGCTCCTTAAAGGTACCGGGGATATTTGATTCATAGTCTTTCATAAACCCTTGCATCTTTATGCTCTTTGCCTGCCCCCTTTCTCATTTTCACAGCCATCGCTTTGACTCAGCCTGTCTCATGGCAAGCATGGTTACAGGCATTTAGTCGACTGTGTTGAGCAAGACTGAACTGCAGTTCTGTTCTCTTGGCATCATGAATAAACAGCATCCTTTCTAGAACACTTGAGGATATCAGTGTTAATAGTAGTAGCTACTTTGAGCTCTCTTCAGACATCAAGTGTGGAGAACAGGGGACTAAACAAACAAAGAATCATTCAGGCAAGATGTCTGATAAGCCAGATTACAGAAACTTCATGATAGAGGCAGGGAATGGGCTGGCATGGGATGGATTCACTGGATTCAAAGTAGGAGGAGTTAGCATGGAAAATACATTTGCTGTTTTAAGCTAAATACTTTGACTCTGTGCTACTCATGTTCTGTTGCAATTTTGATTCCATTTATATTCAAGAGCCAATGGGTGAGCAATCTGGGATGAGAGAATCTATCCTTTATTACTCAATTCTCTCACTTACAAATGGAGCAACAAAACTTAATTGGTCTTTATTGTATGGGTCCAATTAAGTAATATGTCAAAATCCTCAGCACTGAGTCAGATGTTTGATAATCATTCTGTACAGGCCAGTCAGCCCTAGTAGGATTGGTACTGGGTTAGTAGTTTGGTTTTGAATTTACAGTGGGTTAGACACTTATGCACCAAGGATATCACTGTGCCTGTTTTCCTTATGGACCTTTACATTCTACTTCTAGTAAGCTTTTCCTGCATTGCTTCTCTTGATGCTTTTTACACACTGTGTAGTGAGTCACCCCACCTTCTGCTATGCTATTCTAAAACAGATCACCCTCATGTTTTGTGGGAATAAATTCTATGCAGCAACACATCTAGTTACTGCATTAATTAAGCATGGTTCATGTAGCATTTGAAGTGAGTGAGGAAGGAGAATTTGATTATCCAGGGCATCAGGGCCTTTCAACCAATAATAATTTACTGTCTCTACTAAGTACTTTTGGATGTTCACTGTAGAGGGGACACTATATTTTATAAATACACAGCAGAACCCATTCCTATGACATCATGTGTTTAAGAGTCAAGTATCTGACACAATATGGAGAGAGGGTAAAGACTCTCTTTCCTTATAAGGTCACAGTTTTTTTTCCTGCTTCCAGAATGTGAGACTGGACACATAGGAGGCAGCTTTACTCAATGAGGTCATAAGGAGGGGGGGATATTGCAACAGAAAATTATTGGTTACAGGAATAGGGGCTGAAGACCAAGGTTGACATACTAGATTCAGGATGTGAAAGCAAGGTTGTGCATGTACACTTGTGTTTGTATGTGAGCATACTTGTGAGTAGGAGTGTATGACTTACGTGGTACTTTTATACACGTGTGGTAGCACATATGTGCATATTCTTCTTGCATGCACGAGTGTGCATATATAAGAAGCATGTGGGTGCATGTATAAATGTTTTATATTTATAGTTTTGTCCTCTGTAATTTAATTCTCTTATCTTTATTTTAGGACTTTCACCTATCATCTATTTAATATCTATCTATCTATCTATCTATCTATCTATCTATCTACCTATCTATCTACTTTTATTTGATATCTGTCTATCTAATTTTATTCAATAGCTATATTTTAGTGAAAATCCTATGTGTCAAGAACTTAGTAAACTGTATCTATGTAGCAATCCTCTGGGGTTGGTTTTATAACATCTGATTAATTTGAGGAACCAAGATTTAGGAAGCTGAATAATTTGCCTAAGGTCAGTTAGCTTATGAGTGGCTCAGCAAGGGATGAGCCAAGCTGGCACAGCTTTCTGCATTGAGCCTACATTTATATAATCTTCTTTAAGTGCCATTGTATACTCTTCCTAACATTGTTTTTAAAGGTTGAAGCCATAACTACAGCCACATTTTTATTGAGTGGAGCACCCAGATACTGCCCAGACCAAAATATGGTCACTTTTCCTCTTCTAGGGCAAGCCCCTAGATACAATGTGAGTGACCATTTCAGCACAGTGAGCATCAACTTCCCTGACCTAGTAAAGAGGAAATTGAATGTAGACTTGAGTCCTAGGGCCTTACAAATGAACAGGTGTAGGGACACTAGGCCTCTTATGTGCTTTGGGTCCTTTTGAGGCCATGGGTAAGACTGGTGATCCAGAAGGAGCCTATGAGAAAACAGAAAGTTATTCAGCTCCTCTAAAACTGCAGGTACAGAGCAGAGATAGAGGAGTCATATAGCTTCAGGAAGGCAACAGGAATTTCATATGCAACTTCCATCTACTGTGTATAGTTGGAATATCAGATAATTTCACTCTTTCCATGTAGTCTTTCTATAGGAGTCATGTAGCTTCTAGAAGGCAACAGGAATTTCATATGCAGATTTCCATCTACTGTGTATGGTTGGAATATCAGATAAATTCACTCTGTCCATGTAGTCTTTCTATAGGAGGAGATACTTTGGACTATAGAAGGTCTCAGTCTAGGAGAAGATGTTATGAGGAAGACTAACACAGGAGCTAAGGCTCAGCTATTAACATATTAGGATGAGGGAGTTTATTGGGCAATGACCTGAGAGGCTAAATCTATAAGAGGAGTAAGTACTACAATTGAGTTGTTTAACATGGCAGCCATTACTTATATGAGGCTACTGAATGCTCAATACACGTCTAACCTGAATTGATGGGTAAATGTATACAAAAATACTGGATTTGGAAAAGTTAGCATATAAAAATGAATATAATTTCCTAGTAATAATTTCTTTGTATTGGTTACATATTGAAAGGCTAAGACTCTGGATATATTGTATTAAAGCACATTAAAATTAATCTCACCCATTTGTTTCCATTTGTTCTTTCCTTTTAAAAATATAGTTATTGGAATATTTGAAACAATGTATGTTGTATTTATGCAGTTTTAAAAATAATCATATTCCCATTTCACAATGCTGTATCTTAGAATCACAGTTTAGTGAGATTTTGAAATTGTGGGATGTCCATGTTCAGGGTCAGTGGTGGGTGATGTTAACACACCATGCCCACATGCTAGCCTCTTTTGGGCATAGTCTTTTTATAATGGCTTAGGACAGGGGTAAGGCAAATGTGCTCCATGCATGCATATGACTCAGTATGTCCTTTTCAAATCGGCCTTTGACTTCCCATCTAAAGCATCTTTCTATGGGATCAACATTTGGTCCGTAACTCTTGTGTAGTACAAATCTTAAAAGGTCTTATTAATAAAAATCAAACCTGAAGCCAGGTACTGGTGTCAACGCTGGAAGATCAGAGAAGCAGAACAAGCCACAGCCACCTCACCTTACCAATTCCTCAGCTGATCCTGTTTCCTCAGACTGGAAGCCTCTCAGTCCTCATCTGAATGAATCTCAGCTGAACTGCTGCTCAAAAGCCTAAAAACTTAACCAGCTCTAGTTCCTGGTTTTCACGCCTTATATACCTTTCTGCTTTCTGCAATCACTTCCTGAGATTAAAGGCTTGAGTCACCACGCCTGCCTGTTTCCAGTGTGGCTTTGAACTCACAGAGGCTGTTCTGTTCTCTGACCCCAGATAAGTTTATTAGGGTGTACAATATTTTGGGGAACATAACATCACCACACTCTTGTTTCTTTTTTATTAAAAAGAAGAGCTTCTCATACAATATACTTCTTTTCCCCACTCCATTCAGATCCTCCCCACTTCCCTACCCACCCAAATCCACACTTTTTTCTTTTTCTCTCTCATTAAAATACAGACATCAAAAAATCATAAAATAAAGTAAGATACAAAAAAAGAACAAACAAACCGGAATGGAACAAAACAAACCAACAAAGAGAAGAAAAAGAGCCAACTAAATATCACAAAAATACATTAAGACACAGAGACATACATGTTCATTCTCTCACACAAAAATCGTACAGAAATCCAAACCAGAAACCAAACTGCAATATATACACAAAGGACTTGTATGGTTAAAAAGAAAAAAAAAACTGTAAAAGAAAGGCAAAGCATTATGGGACAAAGAATATTGAGTTTATGTTTGTGTTGGCTACCTATTGCTGGGTATGGGACGGCTCTTAATAGTGGTTTGTATACCCAGTGATATTCCATTGGAGAAAACTAACTTTTCATTTGCAACTGATTATCAATTGGCAATTGCTTTTGAGTTAGGGATGGTAGCTTGTGCCCCTTCCTCTCTCAGTGCTGGGACCTCATTTGACCCAGACCTGCTCAGGCCCTGTGTATGCTGCCACAGTCTCTGTGAGTTCATCGATGTCTAAGTCCTGTTGCGCCTAAAAGACCTTGTTTTCTTGGTGTCTTCTATCCCTTCTAGCTCTTACAGTCTTCCTCGCTCTCTTCCACAGGTCCCTTGAGCCAGGAAGGGAAGGATTTGATGGAGACATCCTATGTAGGACTGAGGATTCTGAGTTCTCTCACTCTCTGCACTTTGTCCAGCGTTGGGTCTCTCTATTTGTTCCCATCCCTTACAGAGGGAAGCTTCTCTGATGATGGCTGAATTCACTGATCTAGGAGCATAACAGAATGTCACGAATAAATGTTGCTTTATTGATAGCTTACTTTAGCAGAACAGTAAGTAGCATTTGGTCCTAGGCCTGTGACTTATCTAGTCTCAGGTTCTCAGCCACCAAGCAGTGTTGGGTATGGGTTCCATCTCACTGGAGTGGGCCTTAAGTCCACTCAGATGTTGCTGGGTTGCTCCCACAAGCTATGCGCCATTATTGGGCTGGCACATCTTGCAGGGAGGTCACTACTGTAGATTGAAAGTTTTTGTAGCTGCTAACCCTTGTTTCAAAGCTATATTTTTTCCTACTGACAGTCTTCCAGGTTTGTACTATAACCTTTGATTCCCTTTTCTCACTTGTTTCTAGACAATTCACACTATCAAGACTCATAGCACCCTCCCCAATGCAGAAAACTTCATCAATCTCTTACATTTGACCTTCTCAGATTCTTAGTTTTTAAATAATAGCTTTGGTCACAAACTCTGCCCATTGTTCTTTCATGTCCCAGGTGGAGGTTCCGTCTCCTGGATCATGATTTATCCCTGATGGGGCCAAGCGTCATGGATCCTTTGACAAATATTTGAGTATATCACCACTTTTCTCTGTCTTGCCACATCTGTTTATTATGTGCTTCTCCTTTGTGAAGGAGGATAGTATTAACAAGCATCCTATGGCCAGGTATCAGGCCTTCTGTGTTGAGGAACACAGTTTAAGGTTTATATCATGTGTTCAAATGTATCTAAGTGTTACTAGAAGAGAGACCAATGGATTATCACTCACTATGTTTTTCAGCTATCTGACTTAAGTAGCTGACCTACATTCTTGCCCCTGTCCCTTACAAGTACTTTTTGTTTCTCCATTAGATATACACTTCTTTTTATGCCTTGATCATCTGTGAAAATGCAGGATCCCCACAAGAAGGAACATTTATTACTTTCACACCCCAGAAAGGAGTGAGACTGTAAGAAAATGCTAGGTAGGAGAGAAAAGAGCTATGAGAAATGGAAAACATTGAGGAAATATGGGGTGAAGATACCTAAAAATACATTTGGCCATCTCTCCGAATTTCCTGCTGTTGAGCCCTCTCCTGGGTCTAGAAAGTATTCATATCTCTGCTTTGCCTTTCATCCCCCTGAGCCAGGACTACAGGAATAAACCCGGTGACAGTAAATCAACAGAGCTGAGAGATCAGTCAGTCAGTCAATCTTAAGAGCATTCTTGGATTTGTGGATGCCTTGAGAAGGGTGCTTAGAGAATCTGAGGATAGGGTAGTTATTAAAAGAGATTAAAGGGTATTAGCTAGTGCCTCAGCAAGTTATAATTAAAAAAGGAGCAGAAAGGAAGCAGGAGACTAATTTTTCCAGTCACTGAAATTTCAAGGAGGAGTGAGCTGGCCTGTGAACCATTACTAGTTTATATTAATTCTCCTGTATGGTTAAGTCTAACCCAAATACATGTCTTTTTCAGTTTGAAATGCCCTCGTCAATTTCACTGTATAATACAAAGAGGAGGTAGCCCAAGAGACCAGGGAACCATGCTCACCTCTGATGGCATTATTCTCCCAAGTATTCTAAATCCTACTTTGAAAATAAATGCCCGATTTCTAGGACACACCCGTAACAGGGAGAAGGGAATTATCCCAGTGTCCATTTGGGGAATTTGAATCTGTGCGAAGTGGAAGAGTAGATCCCTCTAGAATACTTGCCAGTAAAGTGTATTACTAAGCAGCTGCTCTGAAGCATGCTTCACAATGTTGTGGTCGTGTGAGGAAGCCGAAGGACACACACCTGATGACTTTAACAGAATCCTCGTCCTCATCAGAAACCTCTTGTCCTTCCTTTAAAGGTCTACGGTTTCTGAACAACCAGTTTAGGCAGCACCCTGTTTAATAATGCCTTGCTTTTTCTTGCAATAAGGCCCAGGGCTCTGAAAACAGTCTGTGGAGAAAGAAGCCCATGTCACCAGACAGTGAAGCACAAATGAGATGCTGCAACTTGGCCACTCTCAAATTTGAGCAGGAGTTTAAACTTGGATTGTGATCATGTGCAGTTTGATGTCTTTAAATAACTGGGAAACACTTTGTGTAAAGCTCTTTGTGTCTCCTAGAAGGAAGGAAAAGAATTAATTGCTTCATTAGGTGTTGTGTATGTGTGTGCAGGTTCACAAGTGTGTCTGTGAATACACACGCATGTGTGCGCCCCTGGAGGCTGAAGGTCACCCTCAGCTATTGTTTTCTCAGAAGCTATTTGTCCTGTTTACTGAGACAGGATCTCTCCTTGCTCTGGAGCTGCCAAGTAGGAGAACTGGCTGGCCAAGGAGCTCCACAGATTTGCTTTCTCTGCTCCCTTAACTTTGGGTTTCTTGTGAGTTCTCAGGTTCTGTCTTAGGTTCTCATGATTCCAAGACAGGCCCTTTACTGACATAACTCTAAAATCAATATTTTAAGTACATAACACAAAAATTTACATATTCCAAACAGGGTTGTGTTCAAATGTTTTCACATTAAATTCATCCACGTAGGGACTCTGTGAATATGGTGCATTTTTCCAGTAGCCCCCTAGTCTGACGGCAGCACAGGCAGACGTGGCAATGTCAGAAAGTGGCAACTTGAAAGACTGGCATGGATTAAAAAAAATGGGAAAAATTACAAAAACAAGTCAAAAGATTTTTGAAGGGTGCAGCTATCAAATCCAGTAGACCAAAACTGAGTGGTGCTTCCAGAGTGAAGACTTCCTCAGATATCAGTAGCATGCTATTGAAACACCACTTTTTCATTAGGCACCACAATACATGAGGATACATTTCCATCAGATTGGTCTCCTTGCTTGAGTTGAGAATGAGTGTAGAGAAGGAGAATTCAGTCCATCTGGGCTCTAGGCTGAGGTGGGTGATTTATGCATAGCGTTCCTTTAACTCCTCAACATTTCTAAGCAATAGGTGTTAGTATCTTTATTTTGGAAAAGAAGAGACCAGAAGCTAGAGAGTAAACGATCAGGTCCACTGCTTTCCTCTGCCATGCAAGCACAGTAGGTTGCTATGGCTATATCGTCCTTGTGTGCCCTTCACCATGATCACTTCTTCTTGCTCCTATTTTGGCTCACTTACTTCACTAGCTCAGAGTCTCCCTTGTTTTGCCTGTATTGACAGCCCCCTTCTCTGGGGCAAGGTAAGTCTAACTCAAGCTCCATCTTGTCACAAGGCCATTCTCACCACACCCCCTGGTTTTGCTGTTCATTTCCACAACACTTGAAGCATCTGCAAATTCTTAATGGTCATTTCCTACACATTCTTGCTATTCATCATGCTTTATTCGGCATGCTATTATGTCTGCATTGCTGTCTCAATTAAAACTTGGACCTCACATTTTGATTTCCTTATCTTTATTTCATTTCTTCATTCCAAATGATACCCATATTGACTTCTAGTACATCCTTAACTGTTCAGAAATTCCAAAACAATTTTTTTTTGTACTCCCATCGTTGTGACCAACAGAATCCTCCCTTGTGAAGCAGAAGGTTTTGAAAACCTGATTGAGGTCATGTCTGATAACCCTCCTAACCTCTACCTAGGTAGAAGAGCTTTCTATTTTCATGTTTAAGTCCCTAATGTTAGTAAATATGTTGAATAGACTTATTATTGTGATTCCTGATCTCCGGCAGTACTATTTCAAAGAATTTCACCCACATTGTGTCCACACTGCATTTCATCTGTCCCACCATATCCTCTGTAAGGGTAGTTCACCAGCTTAAAGTTTGCCTGTGCTTCACAGTCTCTGCCCTGGTCCAGAGTGTGTGCCCTCACCTGCATCCCCTGCTATTCCCAAGAGCCACTGTCCTTTGCTATCACTGACCCTTTACTCCCTTCCATTCTCTGCTGGTAAGGTCACTTCATCAAACTAAAGCTCATTAAAGGAAAAGGCAGAGAGGTGATTCAACACCCTGACCCCAGATATTGTATCTGCAAAAGCCCTTTGCCGTTTATATTTCAACCTGAATAGTTGTGTGACTCAGTAGTGGAAGGATTTGTAGCTGACACTCAATAGAAGCTGCTTTCGAATTTTGACAAATCCCATCTTGAGCCAAGAAGAGAAACAGATATTGATCCTAAGTGTACCTAATTCATCTCTGCACTTGTAATCCCAAAAGAAAATGCTGCTATGACCAGAGGGCAGTCAATATTTTTTCCATCTTGTAAAATAAATAGCAGTTATTTTGGTGTGTCTTCATGCATCCAAGGCACCAGAAGTAAACAAAGAGTTGATTCTTCCTCTTTCTACAGTGGAGTTATAATAACTACAGGGTCCCTTGTTTGGGCTAATTAAAACCACATCAAACAGTCACGATTGATGAGTAACTAGGGGCAATTGTATCATACTTTGGCTACATTAACAGAGAAGCCCCAATCCCCAGGCTAGGAGTGGTGTATCTGCAGAGACTCAGCCGGAGACATACAATAAATTGCAAGAGAACACATTTCTGGGACTCTCACTTCGGCAGTATTACAGTTTTAGCCACACCAGGGAGGTGTTCTGACCAGCCAGGGGTCTACTTACAAACACGGTTTATTTATTGTCCTTCTTCTCCTTTACCTGTGAGACTGGAGTTAGAGATGGGAGAACCTCCAGGAGGCCAACAGGTCAGGCCAGATAGAGAACTGCTCTGTTTCCACAATCATTCTGTCTATTCTCAACCTAGATAGAAGGTCACAAGTTGTTGGAAATACTGAGAAACTGATTTGTGTCTATATTGATCCAAGCCTCACATCATTTCCCAAGCACCCCAGGTCACTTCCAACCAACGAGCACAAAATCTCTTTGAAATGAGGCACGTCAAATGCTGAACCTACATGTGGCCATGCCATCTGCTCAATTCCAAGTTTTTCTATCTGTTAATAATTGTTTTGGTTATTATATCTGACTGGTTCACTCAGACAAATCAGTCCCTTTGAAGATTAAGACAGTATCAGAGACAAAATTTGGATCAGTCAAGATTTTGATCAGAAATTTGTTTCAAGTTACAAGTCATTTTGCTTTGAACTTGATTTCCATTCATTTTCTTTCAGTGCCCCATCAGAATTCCATCTGAATGGCATATGAGTCATATGTAGATAAACAATTTTGGTTTTATCTCCATGTGCCAAGTCTCTTGTGTGTTTAACAAACAGGTTCCCATGACATGATGCTGAGCTGTATTAGAGATGTGCACATTTCCTACTCTCAAGCTAGGATGTCTGTGGGAGGCCAGCTCCCAACTTTTCCAGGGTTCCTATGAGGAGGAGAGAGGGATAAGAAAATAATAGAAAGACAGTGAAGAGGAGAAAGAGAGAAACACAGGATAGCTTTGGAAAGACCTGGATCAAACCCCAATGGCCTTTTCCATTTATTCAAAAGGGCTTTTTATATCAATGCCAAGGGTCTGGGCAAAAGACCTCCCCCTTGCTAGATCAAAGCACACTGTAGAGCAAAGTGTAGACCCTTCTAAAACCCTGACTACTACGCTTGTGGTCAAATTATCCCCTTATGCATCCCTGCTGGGTAAAGCAAGCTCAGATTCTCTGACCCTAAGAAATTTGAGCCTCTACAGATGTCCTTTTCCTTTATCCCTCTGAGGAAACCAGATAATTCCACTTGCTATTAGTTGTGTCACAAATGGTTTTCACAAACTTGCCTTGTGTAGACCTGCAAATTCTTTATACAGCTATGATGAGGGGTTAGAAGCCCTTATAATTGTCCATAGCTAAGTAACTCTGTGTCCTTAGCTAAGTCATGTAGGAATTTAAGAGTTTTAGAGACTTCATTGTTAAACAGAAGGGGGTAGGATTAGATGGCCTCCAGACCCCATTGTGACTGTAATATTCTCTTAGTCTATATCTCAAAGGCATGTAAATAAGTCATTTGGGGGATTTATATTGTTTTCTTTATAACTATAATGCAGAAATTGAGATATTGGGTTTATCTCAGCATGGATAAAACTTGAGAAATATCAAGCTTATGTTGAGAATCTCCTTAGGGAATCAAAGCTTTTACCAAGGCTCTTCTTCAAGACTTTTTATCTTCTAGGGTCTCAGGGATAAAAATTCAGTGCATATTAGCAAAGTTTCTGCTCTTACAACGTCATTGTCTGTGGCATTCCATCTCATATCACAGGTGACATGCTGATATGTGTGTGCTTTATGCATGTATATTGATGATCTTGGCTTCTCCCATATATTAAAAAGTACCAACAATAAAAGTACGGGGAAACAACGCAGTGACAGTATCCTCTGGTCTCTTTGAAAACAGATGAGATTACAAAGCTCCGGTAAAGAAAAGTTGCCTAAAGCCACCTAAGTAATTAAAATAAGCAAAACCTTGAGAATGGGGTAGTACAGCAGCTATTATTTAGATCTTTGTTTTGCTTGTTTCCTCTGACAGTTCCTTGGATGTAGACATTGTAGGCATGAACACCCTGATATTGAGGTAATGTATGAACATGTCTTTATTACTTTTGTTTTCATGCCTTAATGTATACCAACTAGTGAAAATGCATTCTGGAGACCCATAAAGAATTGAATGCCATCCAGATCTCCTTCTCAATTTGTATAGGAACTGGCACAGCTATTTTCTTGGGTTTTACATCATCCAAAGGCAAAGAGTGAAGCCAGGCCATGCCTTGGTTTGTCACTGAACTGAGATTTTCAGAGCTGGGCCTAGAGCAGGAATTTATAGTGCTCAGTCTGCTTTGTCTCTCAAGCCAAGGTGGTTTTTCCCCAACTTTTGTTCATTCCCAACATCTCCTCTGCCCCTCCTTGAATGCCTCTCATAGATGAGGTTTCCCAGTTACCTGGAAGAGTTGGTTCTGCTATAAGAATGTTGTTCTTGATATCCTATAATTCTCCATCTTCTGTCCTGGTCTGTACTCTGATGTTTTGTGGTCCACTACCTATACCATGACACCCATTACATAGTCAAAGACAATCCTGGTGTTCCTTCTGTGCCCGTCTTCCATCACCAGACCTTAGTTTTCCAATTCTATTCTCCCTTTCATCCATCACAGTGTGTCCCCTCCTCTGTGTACTTCTCATTGTCCTTAGGAAACATTGTACCCCAAATAGAACACGATTTCCCAGATGTTCTCTGATCAGTGTACCAATGGCAGAAAGGAGATGCTGTCTACCAAGAGCAGAGTACCACCTTTCCATCAGGCAAGGAAACTCATCAGCTTCTGCTTATTGCTCTGTTAAGGGGTGATGGATTTGTTCAGTCGTCCCCTTAGTTTCTCAGCAGAAGGCAGGCAGAGGAGCAGTAGGCTTGATTTCACGAATCTCTTTCCTGCTAGAACACTGAAGAGCCTGTCAATATCTTTTCTAGGTGCATTTTGTCAAACCAATATTCCAATAGACAGCCATTAGCACCTCACCCTGTGCTTCAGTGTCACATCTGGGGGAATTTATTTTGACTGATCACAGCTTGCAGGGATCATTTGGTTCTATGGATCCAATCTTATGTTTCAAAACCATTTCCTATCAGTGATGTGTGTACCCCTTGCTCACACTGATTTGCAAAGAACTGAATAGAAAGGAGTCCTTTGATTTTCTTTGAGTCTTATCTACACGAAAGAACAATCTCTCACTCCAATCCTTTCCCCACATCCCAATAAGAGCCAGCCACTGAAGATAAATGATATCATACCTCCCAAGGAATCTGATGAAAGAAAATTGTCACCCCATTGACATACTGAGATGGCAAATTGCACAGTGCACTTTTCTGGACCCAGTGTTATGGATGATTTTCCTTCTAGGAAGGTATCTGATTTGGGCAGTATATTGTTCTATAGATTTAAATGGAGTGATCAGTCAGATAAAACCATCAAAGGCAGAGTAACTCTGGTGTGGATAATAAGCTGAGGATGTAGTTTTATCAGGGCCCTGAAGAAATAAAATTTCTAAGCAGGGGAGATTCAAAGACATAATTCTAGTCCAGTAGAATAACAGTGGTAACATATGGGAAAACACAGCTTAATAGGCCAAAGGAAACAAAATCCAATTGGTGACAATAACAATAGATTTTACAGGAAAATATGTGATAAAAAAGAAGCCTTCATTGTTTAGGACACCTGTAGTTAATTATTGCAGCTAAAGACATTAAAATCAGTTTCTTGGCTCATATATCTTCATAGACTGTTTGGCAATATTAAATGACAAAGGCTTAATAATCAAAAGTACTGAGTTAGCAAATGTTTTCTAATTTTAATAACTTCTTGTTGTAATTACCAAGTCTTAGAGTGAAATGATTTAATTAGAAAGTAATCAAGAAGTGTCTACTGTTAATTGAAGGAATTATAAAAGATCTACATTTTTAATATATTTCTGGGGTAATAAAATTAGAGTTTACCATAATTATTTTTAAACCTACCTGATGAGGAATGTTTGATGTGAGAGCAAAGAAGTTAATATTCTCAACAGTGACGTCACCCATCACTGACAGGATGGGATCATGAGAGCACCTCCTTCTCATCTGGGAAATAATGATGATGATGATAACAGTACTACAAATAATGATGACAAAGATGCTGATCATGGCTAATGCTTACAGGGAATTCACTATCTGTCAGAAATAAGTGATTAAAAGCAGAATTTGTATTTTTTTGACAATAGCTTTTTTGTGAACATCATGGCATCCAACCTCAATAAATAATTTGAAATCATATTGAATGAAATCCACAGAATCAGAGAGAAGATCATGCACCTTGGTCTCCTGTCAAGCAAGTGAAAATGTTCTCTGATCACTGGCCTGGGTCTCCTTACACTTGTCCTCAGAACTCTCCTATTGAAATATAGCCTTTTGAAGTGAGTAGATTTGTTAGCCCTCACCGTGAATGCCAGAGTGTGATTCATAATTTTTTTTCTACATCTTTAGTTCAATGTTAAAGATGTTTCCACAGACCTTAGAGCACATGCTCTCATTGTTCCTTGTTTATCAGCAGGCGGCTCAAACATTCAAGTATGTGGGATTAGCAGGACATTACAAGGTGAAAGCCAAGGGAAAGAAATCTAAAGACGAAGGAGGACATGGCAAGACACACAGAGAAGATGGCAGATTCTATTCCTCTGAACACTGCAAGGCTAAATATTCTGTTTCTACTGCTCTTGGGGAGTTGAGTTGGTAAGAATCTCTTTGGAGTATTTAATAATAGGAAGCAGTCATTATTGCAGACACTGGAAAACTCACCTCTTAACTAAACCATCCATCTCTTGATGTTCCTTCCAGGCCCATAACTGTGATATTCCTACATCACCATCCGCAGTCTTTAGCCACTGAGAATTATCAGGACTTAATAGCCATCTGGGCTTTAATGACTCTGCTGTGTGTCTTGGACCATCAGCTCCTCCCGGACTCTCATTAATCCCAGGGGCAATGGCTTCGACTGTGATCATTATTGCTTTAACAAACACTTCTAGTAGATGAGAGTAACTCTCCATTTATCTTCCATGGAAATTCATTCTGCTGGACTGACACTGTCAGCTTGAGACACAAGCCTTTGTCTTGAAGTTAAAAGGAATGGTATTATTGCTCTCTGCATTTATTATATTGAAAGCCAAAGCTAATTAAATGTAAAAGTTCCTGGCTGCCTAGTGACAAGGAAAGGCTGGTCAACTTTCTTTTGAAAAGTTTTGTTAATATTGTGTGGAGGCCTTTTCTGGTGGCAATATTAGAGGCATGTCCTGGGTAGGCAGTGAGGGACTGACACCTTAGAATGGTAGTATTTCAAAGAGTGCATTTTTAATAGGCTAAACAAATGAAAAAATGATTGAGTAACCTACATATATTCTATTAAAAATTCCCATATTTGTCTTGATTTTTAATATGAGGCTTATAGACTTAACCTTAAAAAAAGTTGATTATTATAAAAAACATCAAAAAATATAGCTGAGTTCATGGTTGACACACAGTCAAAGATACAAATTAAAATGAGGAAATTCATAGTATTTATTATACAAGAACACACTAAATAAAATTATATACATGACAAAAATAAAGAATATATTCAAGCATAGGTTCTGAGAGTAACATGTGAGCAAGGAGAATGCCAATATATATCCACATAGGTTAATATCAGTTTCTAGTGTTTACTGTTAGAAAATTTCAACTCCCTTATTTAATTCAGAATTTGAACATCTAGCTTTAGGCTGTTGTTGCTTCATTGGGTACCAGAATCTTTGTATCCTGAGTTAGAGTTGTTTATTGTGAGATTTTCCTCCAGTGCTGTTTGGTTTTCTCATCTAATAGTGGCCCAGTCACTGGTTCAAGGAGAAAGTTTTGTTTGTGTGTGTTCCCTAAAATAGATACACTTCTTTCATTATCGTGAAGAAGCAAGAGAAATGCAAAGCACTTCTTGGTCTGGACTCTTATTGCCACTACCCTCACATATTATGAAGTGTGATCTATAGGACAGTATAACCTCTGTGTTCCTTACTTGAAGGAATCTTGAAGAATACACAAAAGGGTATTTAAGATGAACATTAAAGCGGAAGGATTTTTCAAGAGGAGGAAGTAACTTTGTATTAGGCCAATAAACTACATTTATTTATTTGGAAGAAGGACACATACAGCACAGCATGTGGTCAGAGCATCAGAGGGAACTTGTGAGATTTGGTACTTTTCTTCTACCATGTAGGGCCTAGGAATTGAACTCAGGTCCTCAGGCTTAACAGCATGTCTCTTTACCTGTCAGTTATCTCGTTAGCTTTACTTGGACATTTTTGAAGAGAATAAGTCTCTTATTCATTTACTTACATGTCAAGGACATTTCCATGATTTTTCCTTTACATAGCATCATGTCCTGGAGACAATTATTCAATATTCAATATTGGTATTGAATTTTAGAATTTTTCACAGCTTTTCCATAAATTGAGAGAGCTATATTCAATATTTTGAGGAAAATAGCACATTATTTGTTCAAGCTTGTAGAACTTGTTTTTGTCAGTTTGGTTAAGTCACTAATCTTGTCTGGTAAATGGCATCGCCAAAGTTATAACAATTTTCTTTTTACAGTTCTCCCCATCACCTCCATGTTTAGAGGGTTTTAATTAGCAGGAGATTTGTATTACACACTAGTTGTTTGTTTTTCCATACTACTTCATCAGAGACCTACCTGACTGCCATGAGATTATTAAGAATGAAATGATTAAATTTATTACCTACTTGATGTTCCTATAATTCTAATGCAAAGAAAAAAAATACTTGACCAAATAGTTCCATGACTGAGAATGTATTTGTCTCTCATCTAGTGTTTTGAGATCCTGAAAATAGACTCTCAACCTCATTTCTATTTAAAATGCCTGAGGGTCTAAGTATCCAAGGGAAGAGCCTGCCATTTGTCAGATCAGATTGGTGATCTGCCCACGGTGACGAAAGGCATCATGGTAGAGGCCCATGTTTCCCATTACATTCCTTGACTTTGTTTCTAAAACCAAACATTGGGTAAGGCACTGCATTATTCACTCTTTTCATACCAACTACTTCCAACACTCAATAGGTTTCTCTCACATATACCGTTTTCTTCCACAGAGGTGGCTTCTGAGGTAGTACCTTGTCCATTCAGTTTTTGCCTGAGATACTGTACTTTCATTATTCTTTCTTAAAACTGATCTTTAATGAACTTCTCTAAACTCCTCTATACTGACCTTCTTTTAAAAGTAAGCAACACAGTACCACACACCAGGGACATATTTGGCCATAATGTTGTTTATTCCTCAGTAGTATCAGTCTACCTATGGGTCCGTTTTCTCTAAGGATCCCTGAATAGATGAGGGCCAGAGTGTCTTGAATTTTGATTCTATTTTAGTGCTTGTGATCAGTAGTGAATATTTGTGGAGGGGTGTGTCAGTTATTTTTACAGTGCTGTCACAAAGTATCTCTGAAAATAACTTATGAGAAGATAATTAATGTTGGCTCATAGCTTCATAGGTTTGGTCCATGGTCACTTGGCTCAATTTCTTACTGAGTCTGTGTGTGGTGAGGCAGAACATCATAGCTGGGGAGAACGAGTAAAGTTACTCAATTTAGGAATCAGAGTCAACAGAGAAAGGAGTTAGGGATTTTTAGGCCACACCTTCAGTATAACCTGTTTCCTTCAACTGGGTCCCACAACTGAAGACTTTCAGCACCTTCCACTCTCATGATGTTATTAGATCATGAATTCATCTAGTTTGTGGGTAAAAATAGAGTCCTGTGATGATTGGATCTACCACTTAGGAATCAAGGATTCAGTAAACAAAACTTTGGGGATACATCATATCCAAACTACAGAAAGGTATCTTTGCAAAAATACTAAAATGAGGGCTTGGGAAGATGCTCAGCATGTAAAGGTACTTGCTGTCAAGCCCGAAGACCTGAGTTTAATCTCCTAAACCCATGGAGTACAAGGAGAAAAGTGGCTCCTGAAAGTTGTCCCTTGACTTCCACATGTGAATTGTGGTGCTCCCTGCTCTCCACCTCTATAAATACATCCAAAATCCATGAGGATAAATAATATTGATAATCGATTTAGAACTTCCTATCAATCTTTCCAAATACAATAACGAAGAAATTTTCCTTGCATCTTGACAGAGGCAAGATAGACAACAGCTTTTGGTTATGTTTCAGTATTTAGATACAAATTCATGCAAACCCTTTCTCAACAAGGAAACATCTCCCAAATGATACAGACATATTAAATTTTTGAAGGAACATTAGGAACTGGGGAGGAGCCAATCCTCAAAGAGATAATTTCAGTACTTGTTACTTTCACACACATCTTAAGAGACCACACTTGAAGGGTCCAAGTGATGTTGGGATTCAAGAATGAAAGGTCTTCTGAAGAACCCAATAGCATCAGAGGAGTTTCTCCCTGGGTGTATTTTAGCATAACAGAGGTGAGAAAAGTCAGAGTATCTCTGCTAATGTCTCTAGTTGTACCTTTTGTTGGTTAACATCCATTTTCATTTCTTCCACATCAAATGTGTTTTTTTGTCTTTTGTGTCTCAAATACAAGAACACATGGTAGCTTTTCTCTGAGAGATTTTTCTGTAGCCAGGCCACCTTGTAGGATTAGGTAAACTCTTTGTCAAACATCTTCAAGTTTATCAAGGAAAGCTGTTGTGCAAAACACAACATAATTTTAAAACTTTTTGCAAAGAAATTGCTGAAATTATCTCCCTCTTGTCTAAGTCCAAAGTGGGATGATTGGTGTTTCAAAAGCAAAGCATGCTCAGCTGTCACCAAAATGTTGCAGTGTAATTGTCCTCATTCAGAGACATGCACAATATATGGTTCTTCTGAAACATACTGTTGCCATAATGGAAAACACTTCCTTATATCTCAGTTTTTCAAGGAATAAACACTTCCAAAACATTTGGAATAATCCAACAGCTATTTGTAAAGCCAGTATGTTTAAGCAGCTATATTCCTATAATGTGTGTGAATTAAAAAATGATCATACACGGATATATGAATCTATACAGTTTAGCTTAAACATTTATCAAGACTCAGAAAGCAAACCAAGGGCCTCTAATTTTGTAAACAAAAATAGACTGCACTAAGTCCTTTGTTAAGTTTCTAATCTTCTTGTTCCAGGTCAATATTTGTATTGAGTCACTCAGAGGTTTGATGGCCTCTTTATTGCCTGCTGCTGACATTGAAGCCAATCCAAGGACGTCATTTGCTAGATGAGCATGGTGGCTGGTGTGAACACCAGACTGCCTGGATTCACCATGGCATGAGCTAACTTATTCAATATGGGTAGCCCTCTAGACTTGACTTCTGCTCTGGTTTTGCCAGAGAACACACAGCTGCAAGGATATTATCAGAAATGAAAGGTTAGTGTGACACGTTTGTTGCTCCAAATGGTTTCTTTTTCCCCATCCATACTAGTCATTCAACCCAATTCAATGTGTGTAATGGCCATTTTCTGTAGAAAAATTCACATATCCTGAGAAGCCAAACTGCCTTTTGTCCCCTAGTGAACACAACTCACTTTCTCCAACAAAATAAGGCCTAATTCTGTTTTCCTTCAGAGTGCTTCTTGAAGCTTAATCAAACCAATGATCTTAAAATAGTCTCCAAGTGACCTAGGACTAAAATAGATAGAGGCAAACTGCTCATTTAACAATCCAAGAGTCAGTAGACCCCACGAGAGAGTGAACGGTCTGAAGAAAGCTGTAGGCTTACATCTGCAAGCTGCATTTGGGATGCCATTGGCTTGATGAAAGCTTTGAGAAACCCATCTAAAGGAAAATAGAAATATACTTTAGTTTGTTGGAGGAAGTGAGTTGTGTTCACTAGAAAATGGAAGACAACAAGTCTGGTGAGTTTTCTTCACCATGGAACTGGCCTTGTTCACAGAGAAAGAGCGACCCCCCAACCTTGGTGAATGGTCTAGTTTGAAGTGAAATGTTCCACATGGCTTGTATGCTGGCACATGAAGTCCTCAGTTGGTGATACTCTTTCAAGATGCTGTGGAGGGACTTGAGAGGTTGCACAATAGTTAAGAGCACATGTTGCTCCCTCTTTTTTTTTATTCTTTGATACAGTATTTTATTGTTTAAAATAACAAAATTTCTCTTTTATTTTATTTTATTTTCTGAATATATGAATATACATACATATATATAATATATACATATGTATACATAAAACCATATGTATATGGTTTTACCAGACTGTCAAATTATACCTAAGTATAATAAATCTGGAACATAACTATAAAAAGGGGCAAGTTCTGGTGATTATTTTTTTTATATATTTATTTATTTTTTATTTATTTTACAATACTATTCAGTTCTACATAATAGCCACAGATTCCCTTGTTCTCTCCCTTCCTGCCCCCTCGCCTTCCCACCAGCCCACTCCCCATTCCCACCTCCTCCAGATCAAGGTCTCCCCCTAGGACTGGGATCAACCCGATAGACTCAGTCCAGGCAGGTCCAGTCCCCTCCTCTCAGGCCGAGCCAAGCAACCCTGCATAAGTCCCAGGTTTCAAACAGCTAACTCATGCAATGAGCCCAGGACCTGGTACCACTGCCTGGATGCCTCCCAAACAATCCAACCCAACTGACGGCTTATGCAGAGTCCTAGGGGCGCGTGATCTCCAAGTTGGTGATCGCCACGCCTCAGGCCTCTGCGTGTATTAGTTCTCACTCGTGTTTTCCATTCATTTGGTTTCTGGTGATTTATGTCCCTGTGTGTGCTTCATCTAGACGCTTATCAGATTGTCAAGCACATTCCTCGTGCGTGACGCAGTAAATGACGACCCTTCGGCGTCTCCTCTGCGGTTTACCAATCGTGACATGAAAGAACTGCACACCACGAAGCAACAGTCCACCATGTGCGCCAGCCAATACAGAGGCGCCTAAAAGTAGGTGGACCTTAGGTGTACTAGGTCGTCGTCACCCTCCCAATACTATGGTCCTCAGTCCTGGATGGGATGTCCGCCCAAGCGAACATAGCTGTTGAGGCGAGCCCCGAGTGTGGGCCAATCCTCATCACCAGAGTAGGTCCAGTCCTGGCCATGGTCTGCCCCGACCCATGCGCAGCAGTTCTCACTTCTCACTTATCGGCCACAGGGACCCCGGTAGGTTCGTTTGTAGACTCTTCTCTCTTGGTCTGTGGTCCTTTTATGTCATCACTTCATCCGTGACGAAGCCAGCGTCTTTTCTTTACCTAATTTCATCATGGTGTTGCTATTCAGTACCCCTATTTGAGTCTCTTCACTCTCATTCCTTTCTATCTCCAATCTCTGTTCTGATTCCAGCGGTTAGCATCATTCGCCCGCTTGTTCTATTCACACAACTACCGACCACCTCCGTGCGCCTATTCAATAAGAAACTGCCCACACACTTTCACTTTAGGAAAGAAAGGGTTTATTTAGCTCAACGATGGTTCTCGAGGCTGTGTGCGAGTGCTATATATCTCATCTTCTCATAATCTCCTATCGATCTATCTATCAGGCACAGGTGCACGCTCTTATGCTCCAGAGGGTAGATCCACCTATGCACGAGCTAGGGTGAATGAGAGCGATGTGCATGGCTCTTACTGCTGTGCAGTCCCAGACGTCTCTCCACGTTCTAACCACCTGATCCACTAATGGCTACATCCCCTCTTGCATGCTGTAGGAATCGGAGACCATCACCACTATCCAGAGCCGAGTCATTGTTGTCTTTGGCTGCTGAGTCTCTGCGGAGTCTCAACTCTCGAGTTCGCGGATCAAATGATTTTTGCCTCTAGATATCTAGCACCCACTCTATGCATGACACGAGAAGACCTACCATTATATCCACTGCGTGTTATTCTCTTAGATCATTCTGAGTCAGTGAAGTCGCATAATGTGCTCTTAGCATGTGTGCTCACAGATGTATGTGGTCTTGCTGTACAGAGTTGGACAGGCACATCTAGCCGATATACGCATCTATCAGGGTAGGCGTGACTATGTCGTTGGTATTACGCTATAGAGCCATATCGACGCCGAGCTTTACGATGAGTATTCGCACGGCGAGTGACAGTCCCATGAGTGCAAGATGCTCGTGTTTGGTATGATTGCAGCATTTCTTGGGTATTTATGCTCCAAGATTGGTATATAGCTGTATCTTGGGGGAGATTGTCCCATTTCCCAATTTTCTAAGAAAGTGGCGTAGTTGGATTTACACACAGAGATGTTGTGACAAAGCCCCATCGCTATCCTTGCACCAGCAGTGGAGGAGGGATCTCTCTAGATGACCTCCAATCTATCCACTTCGAACGCCACCAGTGCAAGGATCGTTACGAGCTGCGTTTTGATTTAGCCATTCTGACAGTTGTAAGGTGGTATCTCAGAGTGCTTTTGATTTTCATATTTCCCCTGATGCATTAGTGGATAGTTTGGTCGACCGATACTCCACCGTATGAAACTGATTCTCCAGCCCGATCTTTGAGTATGCCACTATGTCTGAGAATTCTCTGCCACCTATGAGTATCCCAAAGAGCCCCCATCTTTCCTCAATGTGAAGACTCAGTGATAGACAGTGTGAATTAGGTACTACACATGCACTGGAGCCATTACCACGGTTACCTTCCCTCATGCACTTCCAGATTCTGGATATCAGTCTATTCAGCATGTGAGGTTTCGGTGATGAGCTGCTTTTCCCATCTGCAGGGACAAATGTTTCTAATCTATAAGGCTTACCTTGTGAATACTTGATCGGCTTTGTCCTTTTTCTACTCTATAAGCGCCCAGTTTCTAAGACTTTTTTTCGTTCTCCCTTATTTGATTTGATTGTGATTGTTCTCTAGTTTGTTCTGTGTCCCCTCGTGCGCATTATGACCAAGAAAATAAACACTATCTCCTTCTCAAGGGCTATGCCTCATGTGTAGTCTCTACCACTAAACGTCGGCGCCTGCAGCCCTTCATCTTATTCTACTGGGTGGTGCAAAAGACGCTAGATGACGTTGAGACGTTATGTTGGAGGTCCATGATCCACTTGCGCACCATTAGGATTTATCTCTGCCACCCAGCGGAAGCAGAGCAGCGCTGTGAATGATGCTCATGCTCACATACTCCTTTTGACTCTTGACAGAGTCCAGGACCTATGAATCCAAGTCTTTCTGCCAGGCCATCGCTGCGGCAGCACCACGTACGAATATACGCGAGTACATGAGTCTCCACCTACAACCCCTATTGAGTTAAGGCGCCAGATAGCCTTTGCTTGATTTTACCATCTCCACTACGTTTTTATGACACACTTCCTTCGCGAGTCCAAGAAATGATATGAATATGTCTTCACTAGGCGCGTGGTGCAACATTCCACATGGAAATTCGAATCCTGCCATCGCCAAGATCCGAAGCATAGCCAGTACTGGAACCTATCACATGCGCCCAGGAACTCTACCCATGCTCGCCACTTCCTATCGACACACTCACCGTCCCGATGAGCACTCCTTGTATCGTCCCATCATCCAAAGATCTATAATAATATCCCGCATCGCACGCTTAAAGTTTCCATTCGTGTAGTCCACTGTAGCACAGGATGAGACACAAGAGACAGTCCCTAACTCACTCAGATATGGGCCATATCCTGTACCTCCATCCCCAGCGTCACCCTCCCCCAATGACAGTTTTGATGTGTATTGTCGGCTAAATTCATACCTATATATAATCTATCTGCCAAGAATGAACGTCATCTTAACGTTAGTGCAAGGGCATAACCTCCTGTCTTAAAATATATATCTCAGACTCAATAAACAATGAGAATAGTCGCCAATCTCTCGAGTTTCGCGTTATACTGATACTATGTTACCCATGCTCCGATGAGAGTCTCAATAACACTCATCCCGCGAAATAAAGAGAAAACTGTCTAATACGATGATGCACATAGCCTGTCCCACACACTGGAACAGGAGCAGACCGTGTTACGCCGAGCATTTGTCCACCAGAGACGCGACGTCCGTATCAGAGGCAAGGCTGAGGACATCAGAGGCAGAATTCGAGAGCCTTGTGTGAGCTCATGTGGATGTCAGGGCCACTAAGCGCCCTAGTACGCTCTCTCGTACGTGCGAACGTCAACAGTCCTCACACCCACAGCGGCAAGTCCCATCTCTCGCTTTGCTCATACTCTTCTGCCCCGCATCAGACCTTACCAAATTAGGTTCTGCACGTCTAGAGGCATATGAGAAAGCACACATGCGCGTATCGAAGTACCTTCGAAGTGTGCTTTTTGCAGGATATCTCTCAGAGCGACTCTGCTAGACTCTTGGCTAGTTTGTCTGCCAACATTTATGTCTTTGTCACAGTGTTCTCAAGGATGCTACGAGCAGAGACCAATTATGCCATCTCCACTGAGAGATAATTATCTTGTCGTAGTCTCACGCCAAGACTCCTGGACCAGAAAAAGAATTTCCAATGCAATAATAAGCAAGTTATTTATCTCCTCCTGTGCCGGCGCCAGCACCAATCCTATGCTGAAGCATCGTTGCCTGAGCTGCTGCGTGTGCATACGTTGCTTATGACGATACAGCTATCATTTTTCTTGTGTGTGTAGCAGCAGTGTTGGAAATGACGAGCACTCTACTCACACACTTGTTACACATAGACTGTCTGGCGGTCCAGTGAAACTATGCGACCTCAAGAGGCATGTGAGCACTGGTATAAATAGGATTAAGCCAAAAAGACCTACCGTTACTCTCACTCGCAAATCGACATACGATATCAACACATCTACACAATATTTTCCTTTTATGTTTCTTACTATGAGCACAGTCACGAGCATTTGGTGAGTACTGGTTGCGTTCGTATGAGCATAATGTGACATTACATGTATCAACTGAATATCTTATATGAGTACGACTGCCGGTCGCTTTGCCTAGGTGCTCATGTGATGAGCAAGAGAGCTATGACACATATACATCTCTGTTATCATTATATGGATATTCTTCCCACTGAGGAGAGTGAGTTTTAAATAAGCATCATAACAACCTAGCTTCCACATAATGCAATCAGGACAGAGCCAAGAAACTAAACCATGATGCATGGAACCCTGTCTCAGAAACTTACCATAAAATTCTACAAAATCAAATATATTTAAAAAGATATATTAAAAATAAACAAAAAAAAAACAAAAACGAAAACAACCAACACAAAACAAAGAGAGAGCAAGTAAGACAGTAGTATCTCATTTGCATATCTAAGGATTACAGGAGGAGACACCACAGTGAAGCACACCAGAGCTCACTTTACTAGTATGCCCTGAAGTGCTCCCTTACCGGACCTCTGCTGTGTTGCTCTTTGCTGTTGTCGCTTCGTGTATGATGCTAATCTCGCCCGCTGCCACATCAGCAACCCAAGGAGGCTATATTATCTGTCTTTCCACTCTAGCTTTTAAGATGCGCTGGTATTGGACTTTGCTATCTGCATAGACCTTGGCATACAGTTAAGGCGGCCTGGTGGATTCATCTTTCTCTTAAAATCTCCATACAAGGACACAGACCTAATCGATATGAGACTTATACGATTTTCAAAACCCAGCAAGCCCTGGGGAGAGGAGCCACAAATACTCAGTCCCTGTCAGGTAACGCATAACCTGCGTGAGATTTATTACAATGTGAGTCTTCTTCAGATCTCAAGTATCTGCGAGTAGCCATGTTATCATCTGGTTAATCATTGTCTGCTGTCTATCCATGCTTAGCCACCTTCATAGTATACAGCTCGACATTATGTCACGCGACCTACCTCATGGTTCCCTCCCCCCAACTCAAGGTGCTGCGTCGGCTTCTGTGTGGCAAATATGGTCATGGGATTCGCGGTCCACAACCTTTCAGAGATTGGCGGGGCTTGAGGCCCGGAGGTCGCTGTCACGTAAGTAGTCCTGCTTTACGCTTCACATCAGAGCGGACAGATCTTCCTCGCTAGACCTCTCACGTCATCGCTGCCCGAATCTTCCTACATTATTATGTCTAGTATGAACTGCACAAGCGCCCAAGCAGTGCTATAAGATTACATATGTGCAGGCGTAAGAATAGCTGACTAGAAAACAGGTATAGATGTGGAGACGAGACTCACGGGAGCAAGCACACTAGTGAGGCGTAGCCAGAGGTAACTCGTCCATCCGTCAGAAAGGAAAGCATGATAGCAGTAAGCTCATGAGCGGCATATAAGATATTGGACGATTTGGTCACAGAAGCCAAGTAGCACACTGTTGTGGCACTGGAGCGAAAGAGGACCTGCCCACCCACCCTTGCAGAATGCCCACACAGACACAGACACATCAAGAAGAATGTGCTCACAAGCGCCATCCTATTCACCACATATTGAGCGCTGCCCATACTACTAAACTATGCGCGACACACTCACAACGAACGCATAGGAACCATGCAGACTTACGCGCAACGCCTATGGTCCCTTGGAAATGATCAAAGAGCGAAATCTGAGAGGCTTGTGATGAAGACCCATGTTGCGACATGCACCGCTCATAGAACGTGGTGGATCTCAGGGTATACAGAGGACACATCAAGAGAGCGAAAGTGCACGATGAGGAATCAGTCCAATATATGCTGAGTCCGAGCTTCTCAGAGCCCTAGAACAAGCGGTGAGCGCACATTAAGACTAGCTCCAGGCATCCTAGAGTATCGAGACAAACGCACCATGTGTAAACTATCATCGATCACAAGTCGCGTCGCCCTTATGCGCACACAACTACAAAGGCGCCCCTATACTCTATAGCGGTCCACCTGACCTAAATTCCACATGCACAGGAGCAGAAGAGTGCATCTTTACTTGTACGAAGTGACATTACAACAATTCCGCAGCTCACTTTATCTTAGTGGTGGAAAGCGAATGATTTATCTTTAAGACTGAGAGTCAGTGACTATTCCACTTACTTGTCTTATTCAGTATCACATTGGGAATTTTATCCAGTGTAGGCATACGTATATGGAGACAGCCACACTGGGAGTGGAGATACAAGGGGATGGAGGAGAAAAAGTGAGTGTGTGTGGAGGGGGAAGAGACAGAGAAAAAGACAGAATAAGAATGAATAGTAAGTGCAAGGGAGGAACAAAACTGTTCTGGTTAGCAGATAACATGATTGTCAATGTAGAAAACCTCAGGAACAATCTACAAAACATTGAAGAACTTAAATATTGACAACTGTGTTTGATACATATATATTGGTTTACAGGCTAACATAAATTAAACTTCTATGTATCAGCAACATATGAATGGACTCTGAAATTAAAAAAAATAAGTATTGTTTAGGGTAATTAATAAAATAAATTATTTTGCTGTTTTTTGTTTTGTTTGAGTTGGGGTCTTACAGTGCAGCCCACGCCGTCCTGAAACTCATAGTATTCTTCCTGCTTCAGCCTCCTGGGTGCTTGGAGTACAGGAGTGAACCACCATGCCTGGCAATAAAGGAAATCTTTACAAGTAAATGGAACAAAACTTCTACAGGCTCCGAATGAAATCCTAATGCAATCTAATAGTGTTGATGGACATAATTAAATAGAAAAATGCTTTGAGCTTAGGCTGGAAGGTTTGGTATTGTGAAGCTGTCAATTATACCCAATATTTATCAAAACCCCCTGTGTTTGTATAAAGATATTTACCATGTAATCATAAAATGTAAAGAAAAAACGTTAAAATAGTTAAAACTATTCGAAGGACAATAGTTAGAAGAATTGCACTAACACATTTAAGGATTTAATATTAAGTTCTCAAAATGAAGATACTGTGGTATATTGGTAGCATAGTCAACATGTTGATAAGTAGTAAAAAAAGAAATTAAACAAATAGACACATGAAATAGAACCATTTGATGTTTGACCAAGGTACAAAAGATTTTCAGTGGAGAAAGGACTGTCTTTTCAGTAAACAATTTGACAACAGAAATTTATCGTTTCCTATAGAAAAGGCTGGTGACATGTTCACTTTAGCTCAATGTCTTTATTTTGGCTTCATTGTGGAGAGGTGAATTCACTGTTTAGATTTCTATATCGATCATTAATGTTCTTCACGAATGAAGCTTAAGCCAGATGTGGTGAATACCTGTAAATCCCAGCACTTGAGAGGTTGAAGCAGGAGGATTGCCACAAATTCAGAGCCAGGCTATCCTGGAATACAGAATGAGACCTTATTTTAAACACAAAGAAAACAAACAAGAACCTTCAGGTCTCTCAGTGTTCTGTCCCACCATCTTCCACCATCTGTAGACTCTGATACAAGATCGTTTGTTACTAAAATTGCTGCTTTTCCTCTATATGGAGTGACTTTTCTCTCCATCTGAATTAAAATTTTTCTCTTTGTCTTGCTTTTTCCTCAGACAGGTCTCAGAGTGCTTTTCTTCATAATTTATTTCTTGGTGGTTACTAAAATTAAGTATGCAAATTGGGAATATATTTGGATATTATAAAAGTTTTTAAATTAAGTTTTCTTTGAATGTAAGGAGTGGAAAAATAAGACTGCAAATTCAAAGAATTTTGGAATATATTAAAAATGGTGTCTGTCTATGTAGATTTGTGATATTAGTTTTTCTCTTTCTTAGAATTTATGCAAAGAGCTAACCATAAGTCAAGGAGAGATCATAACTTTGTGAGCTTTAAATGGATCTAGATTATCACTGAATTTCAAAATTTTAAGTGCAACAATGCAGTATCAACTCTATAGATGGGAAGACTTCAAAGAGGCATATTTTCCTCTTAAAACATTGAAAAATAATTTGCAGAAGCATAAATAAAAATCTGACATGTAAATTGAAATGAAATTAGATATGAAACTCAAATAGCTGTGGACAAAATTAGAAGGAAGCAGGATGACTCTCTAGCTCAGTGTCATTTGAGTGTAAACAGATTGTTGGGTGAATGAAAGCTGGGCAGCTACATGGGGTGTGGTGAAGTAAAATACATTTAGATGGTCACTATGAAGTTACTCTCAATTTTGCTGCATTGTGTTTGAAAATAAAATGTTGGAAATGATTATTCTCTACAAACCTATGAGGATATGTTCTTTAAACACACACATAAGTAATATCCATCTTTTAAGTTTTAAAACAACTCATTCATTCCATTAAACACACACAGAAGTTTTACAAATGTGTAATGTATGAAAGTTGCAAACTGGGCTGCAGAAATGGCTCAGAGGTGAAGAGTACTGGCTGCTTTTCCAGATGACTTCAGTTCACTTTCCAACATCCACACAAAGGCTCACAGGCATCTGTACCCTCAGTTCCAAGTAATCTGGTGCTCTTATTTGGCCTCTGAGGCCACACACATGGTATATAGACATACATGGTGGTTAAACACTCCTGCACATAAAAAAAGTTTAATTGCTCTCCCAGTCCATCCCTGTTCCGGCTCGACCATCCTGTTTGCTTATGTTCTCATCCCCAATTCCCTACCCTCCATTGCCCACCCCTCACCCCTAGTTTACTCATGGATATCTCATCTATTTCACCTTCCCAGGGTGATCCATGGGTCTTTCTTTGGGTCTCCTTGTTAGCTAGCTTCTCTGGAGCTGTGGGTTGTAGTCTGGTTATCCTTTGATTTACATCTAGTATCTACTTATGAGTGATTACATACCATGTTTGTCCTTCTGAGTCTGAGTTACCTCACTCAGGATGATATTTTCTAGTTCTATCCATTTGCCTGCAAATTTCATAATGTCATTTTTTTTTTTTTTTTTTTTTTTTTACTGCTCAGTAGTACTCCATTGTGTATATGTACCACATTTTCTTAATCCATTCTTCCGTTGAGGGGCATCTAGGTTGTTTCCAGGTTCTGACTATTACGAATAATGCCTGGTGCACTAGCAGGCGTTTTGGAGCCTACTACCTATAGTGAGATACCTCGCACAGCCTTGAGGCAGGGGGATGGGCTTGGACCTGCCTGTATTGAATGTACCAGGCTCTGCTGACTCCCCATGGTAGGCCTTACCTTCTTGTTGGAGGGAATGGGGAAGGGGTGGGTTGGGGGAGGAGGTTGGAACAGGGAGGAGGGAAGAGGGGCAATCTATGATTGGTATGTAAAATGAATTAAAATTTTTCTTAATAAAAAACATTAATTACATTTTATTTATCCATTCTTCAGTTGAAGGGCATCTAGGTTGTTTCCAGGTTCTGGCTATTATGAAAAATGCTGAAATGACCACAGCTGAGCAAGTGCTCTTGTGGTATGACTGAGCATTCCTTGGGTATATGCCCAAGAGTGGTATAGCTGTATCTTGGGGGAGATTGATTCCCAATTTTCTAAGAAAGTGCCATATTGATTTCCAAAGTGGTTGTACAAGCTTGCATTCCCACCAGCAGTGGAGGAGAGTTCCCCTAGCTCCACATCCTCTACAGCATAAGGTGTCTTCAGTGTTTTTGATCTTAGCCATTCTGACAGGCGGAAGGTGGTATCTCAGAGTCGTTTTGATTTGCATTTCCCTGATAATTAGGGGTGTTGAGCAATTCCTTAAATGTCTTTCAGCCATTTGAGTTTCCTCTGTTGAGAATTCTCTGTTTAGTTCTATAGCCCATTTCTTAATTGGACTGTTGGGCATTTTGATGTCTAATTTCTTGAGTTTCTTATATATTCTGGATATCAGTCCTATGTCAGATGTGGGGTTGGTGAAGACCTTTTCCCATTGTGTAAGCTGTCACTTTGCCTTGTTGACCAGATCCTTTGCTCAAAGATACCCCCACAATAGACTGCTGGCAATGTTCGAGAGACAGCCCGAACTGACCTACTCTGGTGATGGGATGGCCAAGCACCCTAATTGTCGTGCTAGAAATCCTGTCCAATGACTGAGGGAACTGGATACAGAGATCCATGGCTAGGCCCCGGGTGGAGCTCTGTGAGTCCAATTAGCGAGAAAGAGGAGGGTTTATATGAGCAAGAATTGTTGAGACCAAGGTTGGATAAAGCACAGGGACAAATAGCCAAACGAATGGAAACACATGAACTATGAACCAATGGCTGAGGGGTCCCCAACTGGATCAGCCCCTCTGAATGGGTGAGACAGTCGATGGGCTTGATCTGTTTGGGAGGCATCCAGGCAGTGGGACTTGGTCCTGTGCTTATTGCATGAGTTGGCTGTTTGAAACCTGGGGCTTATGCAGGGTTGCTTGGCTCGGCCTGAGAGGAGGGGACTGGACCTGCCTGGACCGAGTCCACCAGGTTGATCTCAGTCCTTGGGGGAGGCTTTGCCCTGGAGGAGGTAGGAATGGGGATAGGCTGGGGGGGGGGGAAATGGAGGGGGGCGGGAGCGGGGGAGAACAAGGGAATCCGTGGCTGATATGTAGAACTGAATTGTATTGTAAAATTAAATTAAAAAAACACTAAAAATGAAGGGTAAGAAAAGTTTCAAACCAATTCTCAACAAAGAACTGTTAACTAGTGTTATACAGATCACCTTTCTCATATAATGACAATGGGAACCAAAAGGTAAAATCTTCAACAAGTTGCTTTACTCAGAAAACAACAACCACATATAAATAAGACGTATTAAATTTTATAATGAAAAATTTAAAAACATATTCTGATGTAGAAACCAATGAAAATACTTCTGGGATGCAATTAAAATTTCTTTTAAGAGGTACTGTAGTTTGAGTGTGAAAAAAATACCTTGTACTCTTTTTTTTTTTTTTGGTTTTTTGGTTTTTCGAGACAGGGTTTCTCTGTGTAGTTTTGCGCCTTTCCTGGAGCTCACTTGGTAGCCCAGGATGGCCTGGAACTCACAGAGATCCGCCTGGCTCTGTCTCCCGAGTGCTGGGATTAAAGGCATGCGCCGCCACCACCCGGCTTTCCTTGTACTCTTGTATGTGAACAGTTGACTGTCAGGGCCTGGTGCTGTTTGGAGAGGATAGGGGACATTTGGGACATGGAGCCTAGCTGGATGATTTAGTCTACTCTGGGGGGCACTTGAGGAGTATAGCCTGCTCGGCTTTTGTTCTTATTCTCTGCTTCCTAATTGAATATGATGGGAACCAGTCATGTTACAAGCTTCCAGTCCCGGGAACAATGTAGGCTCAGACAGTGTGCCTTCTTTGTTACAAGCCTCCACGTTGAAACCATGAACTGAAATAAATCCTTCCCACCATAAGTGGCTTCTGTCAGGTGATTTACCATAGCAACTAATATAGGAGGAAGTCTGAAATCTATATAACATGATAAGAATACATCAAATAGGAAATGAGGTTAATATTCTTGGTATCCAAACTGAAAAAAAAAATCAAATAGGAAAACTAGACATAAGATTAGAAACTGATGTAATAGAAAAAATAAAAAAAAAAGAGGATTCACCAAATTAAAATTGTTTAACTGAGAGAAACATTTCTGTTGCAGAGAACATTGGCAAATACACACACAAAATATAATCCAGATAAGAGCATATGTACTATGTTTTATATATGCATAATGTGAGCACATTATTCTAATCAATCTGAAAATTGGCATGGGGAATTTTACAAAAATGAATAATTTCATATACTTAAATATTCCTTACTAAAAATTCAACATGAAACATTGTACTACATATTAAATACCTAACATTCCATTTAACAATGAAACAAGCACAGACCCTGGAAATACATTACCAAGATACTTCACACCTGTTACATAAAAGGTAATGTATATAAAGAAAGAGGGGACCAGGATGGGAAATCCTGAACTCATTTTCAGTGGCTAATGTAAATGTGCCACAGAATAAAGACAGCATGAGAAAGAAAAGGTACACGCAAGGTCTATAATGTTCATGTATAAATACCTTGAACATCATTGTAGGAAATAAATTTCACCAGTGTATAAAGCTAGCAGTCACTGGCACAACTGAGAAAACAACCACAAAAACTTTGTCTTATGACATGGAAATAGTTCAGGTAAAGAATATTTATCAATGTAATTCCTCACATGAATAGTTAGAGTAAAATATCTACAAGATCACCTCAATAAATTAAGGAAAGCACTAAATAAATTAGAAGCCCGTTTTCAATTTTAAGCATGAACAATGGCAGTGGAAATAAACTCCTTACTTGATAAATAGGATCTGCTCACACCTATGGCAAAATTATTTTGGGGAGAAATTGTATGTCATTGTCACTGAATTCAAGAACAAATAAGCTATCATCAGCCAGTTCTTTAAACAGAATAACAGAAGGATAAAGAAAAGGAAAAGAGATGTTAGGATTTGAAATACATTACCTTTATTGACACATTTCATAATTACCTGCATTAAAAATACAGAAAAATTTAAATAGGTAACTGGTAGTTTGAGTAAGAATGGCTCCTGTAGGCTAATAAGTTTGAATTCTCAGTCAGCAGTTAAACTGTTTGGTAGGATTAGAAGGTGTGGCCTTGTTGGAGAAGATCTATCACTGGAAATGGGCTTGAAGGTTCAAAAGCCTATGCCAGACGCAGTGTCTCTTGCTTTCTGCCTATTGCCTGCAGATCAAAATGCAAAGCTCTAAGCTACTGCTCCAGTGCTATGCCTCTCTGATTCCTACCATGATGATCATGGATTCATGCTCTGAAACTGTATGCAAGACTGCGATTAAATACTTTTTGTTATAAGATTTGCCTTGGTCATGGTGTCTCTTCATACCAATAGAACAGTAACTAATAATAAATTGTAAAATATCAGGAAATTTAGTTAATAAGAACATTAAAATATTGAAAACATCCAGTTTGCTAAAATAATGTATAAGAAAGTAGAAACTATAGTAAGTTTAATTTTTAACACATACACTCATATATAATATATATATATTATATATATATACACTCATGTATATACATATATATATCTTTCAAAATTTTTTGAAAAATTCATATATTTATTTACTGTAACTTGATTATACCCACCCTTCTCTCCTCTCTTCATCCAGTCCCCCTGCTGCCAACACTCACAAAGTTCATATTCTCTTTCTTTTTTATAAGCCATTCTTTCCAATTAGTGCTGTCCATAGGCATGTGCATCGGATTGTCCCCTGGGGCATGGACAACCTATCAACAGCTACCCACCAAAGAAAATGGACTCTCCCCTGCTTAGTAGCCACCAACTGCCATTAGCTCTCCAGCTCAGGGAGGGCCATCTGGAACCATTCACTCTTTTGTCCTGGAATTTTTAACTGGCTTGATCTTATGCAGATCTTGTGCAGCTTCAATGAGTTCATGTGTGTATCATCTATGTCATCCAGAGGACAGCATTTCATAGCAGGTATCCATTATCCATCTGTTCTTACTTTCTTTCCATCCTCTTTTCTGTTTCATTCTTTGAGCCTTGTGAGGAATTGATAATGTAATTGAAAATATAATGTTAAAAAAGAGCTGGAAAAATGGTATCCCACTAGTGAGCAATGCTCCTCCCAGAAAACAATGGGTCAGTTTCATCAGAGATTACCCTCTTATTATTGTCAGTGAGGCCACAGAGGCACCCAAAACAACACAAGCCACTGCTATTATTTTTGATTGCCCATCATAACTGGTTGGCAAGTGCTGAAAACACATATATTCTGGTTGCAGGACATAGAAAAAAATCAATTTTGAACTGACAAGATAGCTCTCTCCCCACTGGTGAGCTTTCATAGTGCTAGAAGGAGCAGACTACTGAGGGATAAAGAACATGAGTGGTCTTACTCAGCACTGGACCTTGCATGCTATAATACTGATCTTCCAGGCAAGATGTTCACTGGTGTAATAATGGCAATGCTTTTTATTGGGAGAACCAACCACTCTCTTGGTTGGATCTGAGCCTTGCTATACAGGAGAGAATTCATGCCTAATTTTACCAGCCTGGTCAAACCCCATGACTAGGGAAATCATAGCCCCTAGAACCTGTTAAAGTTGTTTTGCTAAACAGTTACATTGAGAAACTGCCTTCTATGAATTTATGTTTATTTCCATGGATTTGTGCTGCTTATGGCCTGCTTATTACAGGGAGTAGTTGTTTCTGAAGATTTGTAACTGTTCACAGTGATGAGAATAACCAACTGTGGGTGCTTAGCTGTAGGTGTAACATCAATTTTGCCTAGTATTAGTACTTAAACTAATACTTTTATTTATTACATTAAACTCAGCACACCAAGTAATGGATTTCATTATGGCACTTTCATAGACATTTTTGTCCTCATTAGTGGCCTCTCCCGTTTCTGTCTCCTATCTCCCCTGAACCATTTTCACAGGTATGTCTCTTCATCTCCAGTTATTGGCCTTCTGTTTCCATGTTGCATGTCATTATCCTTTTTCCTTTTCTCCTTTCCTTTGTTCTGCTTTTTCTTCCTCCTCCTCCTTTCTCTCTCATGGTTTCCTTTCTTGTTTCATGATTAAGCACTCCCTATACTCTTTCAACATCATACATATATGTATACACATATATAAATTAAACCCTAAGTTCTGCACATGAAAGAAAACATGTAGAATTTGTCATTCTGAGTCTGGCTTATTTTACATAATATAATGATTTCCAGTTTTATCCGTTTGTCTGAAAATATTACGATTTTCGTTTTCTTTATGGCTTCATAAAATTCCATTGTACACATATCCACATTTTAAATCTATTTCAATTTATGGTGAGCATTTAGGTCAGTTCCCCCTTTTTAGCTATTGTGAGTAGATAGGAAAAATATGTAAATATCTGTGATAGTATGTAAATCACTATTCCCAGAAACCAAATAGATGTTTTATATGTTAGTTCTGTTTTAAGTATTTTAAGAAAACTTTTAATTGATTTTCACAATTGCTACTCCAGCTTACATTCCTATCATCAGTGAATAAAGTGTGTAGTAGTTGCCCTTCTTCCACATTTTTGCTGTCATTTACTTCTTCTATGTTAGCCCGTCTGACTGAGGTAAAAGGGGATCTCCATCTAGTTTTCCCACTCTGCATCTCCCCAATTTTCAGGGTGCTGAAAACTCTTTCAAGTGTTTGTTGACTATTAATGTATTGTTTTTCTTGAACAATTGTCTATTTAGATTATCTACCCAATTACTGATTAGAAGATTTGTTTTATTTGGGTTTACTGGTGTTAATGTTTCCATTTCTTTATATAGTCCAGACATTAACCCTTTGTTGTACATTTGTCAAATGTTCTTCCACTCTGTAGGCTGTCTCTTGATTTTGATGATAGTTTCCTTTGCATTTTGACTTCATGTAATCCAGTTTGTCAATTCTTGGAATTAAGATCCTGTGTAATTGGAATGTTTTCCAAAGGTCCTTACTTATGACTATATTATAAAAGATTTCTCCATGTTTTCCTCTTGCAGTTTCATAGTTTCTGGTCTTAAGTTTCTTTTCTTTCTTTATTTCATTTTATTTTTATTAAGAAAATTTTTATTCATTTTATATACCAATTACAGATACCCTTCTTCCCTTCTCCTGCCCCTCCAGTCTCCACCCCCTAAATCCACCTCTCATTCCATTTTCCAATAAGGCCAATTCTTCCATGGGGAGTCTGCAGAGCCTGGTACATTCAGGAGAGGCAGGTCCAAGCCCCTATGCATGGTGTCCCACCATAGGTAATGGGCTCAAAAATCCAGCTTATGCACCAGGGATGGATCCTGATCCTGATGTTGGAGGCCCCTTAAGCAGATTAAGCTACACAACTGTCTCTATTATGCAAGGGGCCTAGTCCAGTCCCATGAAGATTCTACAGCTATTGGTCTAAAGTTCATGAGTTCCCACTAGTTTGTTTGATTGTCTCTGTAGGTCCATCATGATCTTGATGCCCCTTGCTCATAGAATCCTTCTTCTCTCTCTCTTTGACTGGACTCTTGGACCTTGGCCTTGTGCTTGGCTATGGATCTCTGCATCTGCTTCAATCATTTACTGGATAAAGGCTCTATGGTGACAATTAGGGTACTCTGATTACTGGGGTAAGCCAGTTCAGTCACCCTCTCCACTATTGCTAGTAGTGTAAGCTGGGGTCATCTTTATGGAATCCTGGGAACCTCCCAAGCACCCAGCCTCTTCACATCCCCATGATGGCTCCCTCCATTATAATATCTCCTTCATTGCTCCTCCAGTCCAGCCCTGCTTCAACTCTACCACCTCCATTGCCCCTCCCCCTCATCCCCAGTTTTCTCATGGAGATCTCTGTTTCCCCTTCCCAAGGCAGTGGTCCATTCTTCCCTCTTAGGGTCTTCTTTGTTAGGTAGCTTCACTGGAGCTGTAGTCTGACTATCCTTTACTTTACATCTAATATCCACTTATGAGTGATTACATACCTTGTCTGTCTTTCTGAGTCTGAGTTACCTCACTCAGGATGATATTTTTCTAGTTCCATACATTTGTCTGCAAATTTCATGATATCATTGTGCTTTTTACTGCTGAGTAGTACTCCATTGTGTATATGTACCACATTTTCTTAATCCATTCTTCAACTGAGGGAAATGTAGTTTGTTTCCAGGTTCTGACTATTATGAATAATGCTGTTATAAACATAGTTGAGCGTATGTCCTTGTGGTATGATTGAACATTCTTTGGGTATATGCACAAGAGTGTTATAGCTGGATCTTGAGGAAGACTGATTCCCAGTTTTCTGAGAATCCACCACACTGATTTCCAAACTGTGGCTGTACAAGTTTGCACTCTCACCAACAATGGAGGAGTGTTCCCCTTTCTCTACATCCTCTCCAACATAAGCTGTTATCAGTGTTTTTGATCTTAGCCATTCTGACAGGTGTAAGATGGTATGTCAGAGTCATTTTGATTTTGATTTCCCTGATGAATAAAGATGTTGATCAGTTCCTTAAATGTCTTTCAGTCATTTGGGATTCTTCTGTTGAGAAGTCTCAGTTTAGCTCTGTAGACCATTTTTTAATTGGGTTGCTTGGTATTTTTATGTCTAGTTTCTTGAATTATTTATATATTTTAGAGATAAGCCCTATGTCAGATTTGGAGTTAGTGAAGATCTTTTCCCATTCTGTAGGCTGTCGTTCTGTCTTATTTACCATGTACTTTGCCTTAAAGAAGCTTCTCAGTTTCAGGAGGTCCCATTTATTAGTAGTTGCTCTCAGTGTCTGTGCTATTGGTGTTATATTTAGGAAGTGGTCTCCTACGCCAATGTTTTCAAGACTACTTCCTACTTTCTCTTCTATCAGGTTCAGTGTAACTGGATTTATGGTGAGGTCTTTGATCTACTTGGACTTGAGCCTAGGACTGAAAGGATGATAAACAGGACTGGTTGTAGTGCTGGTTACTGTGTGGAAAGGTCACCATCATAACATAAAACAGTGTTAGTTATTAGAGCTTTATTGGAGGGAAAAGAGGAGGGAATGGAAAGAGGAAAGACAGACCTAGAGAGAGAGAAAGATGGAGGGGGGAAGAGGGGAGCAGAGCAGAGAAATCAGGGAACACAGAGAGAGGGTGGGGCACACATCCAGCTGTTTAAGGCACAGATTGCATGACCACACTGTGCGTACATAGTTGTCAGTGCCCTCTAATGATGTAAGATGCAAGACCCCGAGGAGTGAGGGCAGGATCCTAACAAGGACCAGATGGTTTCAGCACAGAATTCTACCAGAATTTTATAGAAGAGTTAATACCAATACTGTTCAAATTGTTCCACACAACAGAAACAGAGGGAACATTACCAAACTCTTTTTAAGAGACTATAGTTACCTTGACACCCAAACCACACAAAGATGCAACAAAGAAAGAGAATTACAGACCAATCTCCCTCATGAACACTGATGCAAAAACATTCAATAAAATACTGGCAAAACTAATCCAAGAATACATAAAAAACTATTCACCATGACCAAGTAGTCTTCATTCCAGAGATGCAAGGATGGTTCAACAAACAAAAATCTGTCAATGTAATGTACCATATTAACAAACTGAAAGACAAAAACTGCATGATCATCTCATTAGATCCTGAAAGAGCCTTTGATAAAATCCAATACCCTTCCTGATAAAGGTCTTGGAGAGATCAGGAATACACGGAACATACTTAAGAATAATAAAGGCAGTTTACAGCAAGCCAACAGCCAACATTCAATTAAATGGAGAGAAACTCAAAGTGATTCCACTAAAATCAGGAACAAGACAAGGCTGTCCACTCTCCCTATATCTATTCAATATAGTACTCAAAGTTCTAGCTAGAGCAATAAGACAACAAAAGGAGATCAAGGGATATAATTTGGAAGGGAAGAAGTCAAACTTTAACTCTTTGTATGATATGACAGTCTACATAAGTGACACCAAACATTCTACCAGGGAACTCCTACAGCTGATAAACACCTTCAGTAATGTAGCAGGATACAAGATTAACTAAAAAAACCAGTAACCCTCCTATATACAAATGATAAATGAACTGAGAAAGAAATCAGAGAAACATCACCCTTTACAATAGCCACAAATAATATAAAATACCTTGGGGTAACTCTAACCAAGCAAATGAAAGATCTGTATGACAAGAACTTTAAGCCTCTAAAGAAAGGAATTGAAGAAGATGTCAGAAAATGGAAAGATCTCCCATGCTCATGGATAGGGTAGGCTTAACAAAGTAAAAATAGCTATCTTATCAAAAGCAATCTACAAATTCAATGCAATCTCCATCAAAATCTCAACACAATTCTTCACAGACCTAGAAAGAACAATACTTAACTTCACATGGAAAAACAAAAAAACCCAGGATAGCTAAAACAATCCTGTATAATAAAGCAACCTCTGGAGGCATCACCCTCCCTGACCTCAAGCTCTACTATAGAACTATAGTAATAAAAACAGCTTGATACTGGCATTAAAACTGGCATGTGGACCAATGGAATCGAATTGAAGTCCCTGGCTTTAATCTACACACCTATGAACACCTGATTTTTGACAAAGAATCCAAAACTGTACAACAGATAAAAGAAAGTATCTTCAACAAATGGTGTTGGTATAACTGGAAGTTAACATGTAGAAGATTGCAAATAGATCCATATCTATCACCATACATGTTGAGTTTCTAATACAATTTAGTTGGATTTTATTGTTTTGTTATGAGATGAGAGATATTAATCTAATTTCATTCTTATGCACATGGATATCCAATTTTACGAGAATTGTTTGTTAAAAGAGCCTCTTTCCAATGTATGAATTGGATACCTCTTTTCAAAATTAGGTAGGTGTACCTGTAAAAGTTTGTTTCTGGGTCTTTAGTTGAACTCCATTAGTTTACATGTTTGTTTTTGTGCCAGTGCGATGCTGTTTTTGTTACTATGAACATTGTGTGGTAAAACTTTTTTTTTTTTTTAGTTAAAAGGGAGGTTTATTTAGTGGTGTAATTTACAAATGAAGGGATAGGTAGGTTGCAGGGTCTAGAAAAGGTGTGGTGCAGTCCAGCAGTGTTCTCCGGAGAACTCTGGTCTACCTCCAGCGTCCAGAGTGCAGGAACCAAAAGAGGTGGCACATCCAGATCTCGGGTCTCCAGAGTCCTCTCTTGGCCCCACCTTGTAGGCGTGACAGTTGCCAAAGCCTCAATGGGGGTTGGAACTTCCCATGAAATTCATTTTTCATCTAAGATAAGTGTAGTGGGTAAAACTTAAAATTAGCTACTGTAATACCTCCAGTAAGCTCTCTCTGCTTGTGTTGATTTGACCATTCGGGGTCTTCTGTAATTCAATCCAAAGTTTAGAATTATTTTCTCGTTTGGTGAAGAAAACTTTCTCTCCCATCAGCTATCTCATTTTCATTACTCTCCAATACTGAAGTGTAGTGAGCTTGTGGCAATGTCACAGTGACTTGTTTTCACATGGTTTGCACTTCTTTGTTGTCTTGTACAGGTTTTCTCCCTCTATTTTCCTCACTCTTTTGTTATTTTATGTGAGTCTTCCTGGCGAGCTGTCTTCAGCAAATTTGTGTCCCTCACTCCTCTGTGCGGGGAAACTAGCCGCAGTGGCATAACAATGTTTGACAGTACTCTTCAAGTCAACTTCAAGAAAAGACACTTGACTTTTTCCCTTCTGTCCCTCATATGGCTAGAGATAACAACACTAGGGTAGTAGCTGGGAGATTTTAATTTTGTAGTTTCTGGAGCTAAGAATTTTGATAATAGTGTAGTAAAATGAGGAGGGGACAGGGAAAGGGGACAGGGTCTCATGTAACATGGGCTGCCCTAGATCTTACTGTGTGACTAAGGATGATCTTAAACTTGCCCATCTCCCTCTACCTCCTGAGTGCTGGGATGGCAGGCAAGACTACCATACCAGCTGAATCTATAGTCTTTTATCCTCTTCCATCCAGTGCAAATGGGTAGCTTTTAGTTTGCCATCATACTTGGGGTCCTTCCATTTGTTCTTGGAATACTGAGTTGGCTTGGCCAACAATGATGAGTAAAACCATGAAAACACACTTTAATAGTTTTCTCTAGCATTCAAGAAAATGATTCCAAACTTTCATAATTAAGTTGTTTTCATGTGATCTGCCTTTGATAAAAATAAAAATAGCTCTTATTAACCTAGTTAGGTATAAGTAGTTTTCAAAATTAATAAACTCATGCAATTTTCTATATAGACTGGGAGAATCTTTTTTTGTTAAACTACTAATACATTAATAAACTCACATTTGGCAAGTCAGTGGTGGTACACACCTTAAATGGCAGCACTCAGTAGGCAGAGGCAGGCATATCTCTGTGAGTTTGAGGCCAGTCTGGTTCACAGAGTGAGTTCTAAGACAGCCAGGGCTATTACATAGACAGACCCTGTCTTAAAAAATAAAAAGTATAAAAAAAGTGAATAAATAAACAAATAAATTCACATTCAATAATTGGAGATAATTTTGTACCCTAAATTTACATGTTAGGGGATAATGATATGGCATTTTAAAATGCACACCATCAAATTTTGGATAGTTTGTTTGGTGTTCCATACCTACACTAATAAATGAGTTAATACACAATTTAACTTTTCTGAAGAGCTCTGGTCAATTCTGGAATGAAACTTACATTAGGACAATTAAAGAAATGGCCCCTTTACTCTTTTTTCTTCTTCAAAACAGTTCATGTAACAAGTTATCTTCCCTTGGTTGCTGTGTGCTTTCTTTCTTTTATACTTTTGTGTTCATTGTTATAACGCTTTCAAGTACGATTCTTCTGTGGACAAATAATATTTGAATTTTAGTTATGTGCCTCTTATCATTCCAAATATTTTTAAATGGTCTATTATTATTTTAATTTCATGTATCTGTTGATTGACTCCCTTATTAATTAGTAATGTTGTCTTTTAATTATTTTTGTTTATTTAAATATTTATTTTTTATTTGTTCAAGTTATTTCACTTATCTTTTTAATTTTCTTCTAAAGAAACACTTTTTAAAAAAGTTGTTGATCCCCTCTACTGCTTCTTTGGTTTTTCTGTTTAATTATAAACATTATGAAACAGCAGCTGATTGTTTCATTAATTTCTGATCTTATCATTGTTATTTCTTTCTACTTTCTTTAAGTTTCTTTGGCTCACAAGTCTTTTGAATAGAAACTTAATTCATCTCACTTCAATCATTAGTTTTAATGAATACTTTCATAGTTAAATGCTATTTTTTAAACATCTTATAATTTCTATTGTGACTTCCTTATTAACTGACAAGTTCCTTGGCAATCATTAAAGGAATCTGGACTGTTCTTTTTAATGCTTTGCTCCTCTTTGTTTTCATGTCCTACCATCATCATCATTCAATATGGTGTTAGTGGCGTCAGATATTTGAAGTTTTCTTATGATTTCTTATGATTTCACTTGTATATGGTAAAGTTCAACATGTTTTATATGTTATTGAAAACCTCATATATTTTTACTTATTTTACAAAGCAGAATTATACCAATGCCTATCAGATAAATATTTTTACTTCACTGTTCAAAACCTCCATGTTGTAAAGATTTACTGTCATTTTAATATGTCAATCCACGACAGATCTGCCTTCAACTTTCTTTATAATTACATATTAGTCATTTGTTCTGAAAATCTTGTCAGTTTTAGCATGACATATTTCTTCACTGAACATCCCTCCCTTCTAATTATTAATTTAAAAGTTATTCTTAGTTTTTAAAGTAAAGGTTAACTTTATTTATAATGCATATCTAATTAAATTTACTCATTTAAAAAATCCACTTCTACACTCATCCTTGTAAGTTTTATCTCTAAGCCAATGCTCTTACTGTTGGGGAAAGCTTTGTGGGATTCTGGGGCAGCAAACTCCATATTTCTGTAACTGAAACTATCTTGCAGGGAGAAGGGAGAGTTGTCCACATTCTCTTCACTTTATCTTCCCCAGATGTATTGACTTCTTTTTAACTAGACTTTGCTCTCATCACTCTCGAGTCTGCTTTTAATCAAGGCAGCAATGGTGTCTGTGGCAAATCCCAAGGAAGGTGGTGGTTTTCATCTTTGACCCATGGGCAGCATTTGACACTGTATATCCCTGCATATCACATCTTCATCTTTTGGATGTGCCCCATAACTCATCTTCACACTCCAGCTCTCCACAGTATTGCTTGCATGCTTCCATCTTTCTTGCTGGTGCCTTTGATAAAGCAAACTGCATGTTTTCAGAAGGCTAGGAGATACACAGTTCCAGACAGCCTTGTGGAGTAGAGAGTGTCCTGTAACCATCCATTAGCAAGGGGCCTAGGACCTTGATCTTATAGCTGTAAAAAAAATGAATTTGGACATGGGAGTATGGCTCAGTGACAAAGTTACTTGCTCAGCAAGTGGCCCCAGTACCACTGCAGGGGTGATTGCCAGGGAAGAGAATGAAAGGAACTTCTTAACAGCTTGGATAAAGTTGGAAGTGGATTCTTTGCCAATTAAGCCTCTATGTAGACATCCATCTCTTGTCGAACCTTGATTACAGTTTTTCAGAGGACCCACCTAAGCCACATAAAACTTCTGACAATCTGCTGAGAAACAGTCACTTCTTTCTGTTTTGCATCTTAAAGACTGGGAAAGCTTTTTAAACAAAGAAAATGAATATCACAGAGGTGGTGATCTCTTCTCAGTGTAATATATTTTGTATTGTCTGACTTCTTTTTTTGTTGTTGTTGTTGTCTTGAGACAGGGTTTCTCTGTATACCCTGGCTGCCATGGAACTCACTCTTTAGCCCAGGCTTGCCTTGAACTTAGAGAAATCTGCCTACTTTCATTTCCTCAGTGCTGGTATTAAAGGTGTAAGTCACCATGCCCAGCATCTGATTCCTTTCTTTCCATCTAATATACATACATCTTAAGTACACTGTTGTGTGGGCATTTCACTTATTTTTACTTATAGCTATGTAGTGTTTGTGAGTGTAAATATATCACACTTTTTAAAGATTTATTTTTAACTTTCAGTTGTGTGTATTTCTGTGAATGAATATGTGCACATGAGTAAATTGCCCTCTGAGGCCAGAAGAGGTTGCTGTGTTCACTAGAGCTGGAGTTACAGGTGGTTGTGATGCCAGGAACTAAACTCTGGTGTTCTGCAAGAGTCATGCCTGTGCTTAACCTCTGAGCCATCTCTCCAGCACCCACATTAAAAACCAAACCAAATCAAACAAACATTTTACTTAGAGTTAATAGATATTTTGCTTGTTGTAGTTTGGTTCACATGAATAAATCTGTCATTCAGAGTCTTTTCAATAAATCTTAGGTAAACGTCACTATTGATTTTCATTGAGTATGTATCCATAAATGGCATTGCTGATTCACAAGTTACAGCTTTAAAGGAGATTGCTGTAGCCAGAATTTTCCGTTTCCAGGTCCCCAAGTAGACACACAGAGGCTTATATTAATTAAAACTGCTTGGCCATTAGCTCAGGCTAGCTACTGACTACCTCTTACACTTAAACTCAGCCCATTTCTGTTAATCTATATGTTGTCAAGTTTTCCATGGTTTTGCTTGTCTGCCATTACATGCTGTTCCCTGGACGGCAGGCTGGCATCTCCTGACTCACCCTTCCATTTCCCAGAATTCTCCTTGTCTGCTTATTCTGCCTATAATTCCTGCCTGGCTACTGGCCAACCAGCATTTTATCAACCAATCAGAGCAACACATTCAAAGCATGCAGACCATCCCACAGCAGATCACCAAACTGATTTCTGATGTGCTTACATGGTTGGCAATGCTGTCCATTAACAAAAGAATATTCTACTTCCTTCAAACCCTTGTCAAAATTTGAAATGGACAAGACTTAAAATTTCCAACATCTTTCCAGGTACATAGTCTTGTCCTACAGAGATTTCAGTCCCTATTTCCATGGTAACTCTTGATGTCAATGCTTACTGAAATCTGTGATTATAACAAAATGCCATTTTGGTATCCATTTTAGTGAAACACATGTTCAGATCTTTTGTGTCCTAGTTCATTGGCTTGTTTCTCCTTGATTTGGAACATCTTTAAATGGATTCCAAATAGGAGAGGTTCTTTTGGTCAGTATTCACATTTCAAATACTGGCTTTATATTGTGTCTTCACTAGGATGAAAATGGAAAGACTGTGTGTTTAGTAGAAAACACAGAAAAAATATGTTCATGACCTTGAACTGAACATGTAGTTGCTATCCATGATAAATAAGTTACAAAACACTATGGAAATTATTAATAAATGGAATTATATAGTTATTTTAAGTACCTCCTTGCAAGCCTCAAATAATCGCTCATCACCCTCATCACTTTTTTTCTTGTTGTTGTTACATGTGGTCATTCTTCCTAATGGAGATTCAAGTGGCTTTTAGTTTATAATTATTATCTATAGTTGGAGAACTTGTTTCCTGCTGTGGCCCAGCCTCTTCAGAATTATAGAAATACCCTTTAATAACAGAATAACGTTTAGCAAATTTGGGGCTTCACTAACTATGGGGATTCACTAGCTATGGATCAATTCTGTATTTAGTCATAATTTTGGGACTGTATCTCACACAAATAAATGTGAAACACATAATATACTTAATGTAGAATTGAGTATCTAGCATAATTTGAATGGTGATAGCCTCAGGAAAAACATTTGATTATTTGTTGTTTCCCTGGGCTAAGTAATTCTTTATGTCCCCATTTCATGCATAAGAAAGTGCTTGAAAATTTCCAAGGTCTTACAGCTCATTCCAGTTCTCATATGGCAGAGTGGATGGGAGGCAGGCAATTCTGATTAGTTCAGTCTGTGCTACATGTTTAACTATGATATCCAAAATGTGTAGTATTTAGACTTGTAAGTGATAACACCTCTGGAAACTATGATTCTGAGTAAGGCAAATCTGGGTCTCAGTCCTTTCTTTATCCATGCTCCAGCATAGTGCCCTACCCACAGTTCATTAACTGTGCAAATAAATTAGGTTTAAATTTTATCTCTAATATAGACTGAAGTATGAGGAAGGTATGGTTGGAATCTGTTTTTTCTGAAGACTGCTTTAGAATGATGCCATTCTCCTTTGTGTAAGTTACGAGTATTTGACGAGAATCTATGAGAAAGAGACTATGATAACCCTTTTGTCGATACCAAGGAGGTGTCAATAATGGAAAAACTGTGCAGCGCACCCTGTCCTGGGAATGACAAATCAGACAATACCTATTATCCAAGTGTCATTTCCTGGTTGAGGACATAAAAACAGATCAAGGCAAAACCCAGTGCGTGTTTAAATTAGCGGTGCAGATCGATGTCCATATTTCTTAGTGTCATGTTTCATTATGTTGAACTCTTTATGTCATCGTAACCCAAGGCATCTTAATGTAACCTGACATCCAGGCTATGTTGCATTAGAAAGATAAGAAGCTCTGCATTTGGTTAATGGTTGGAATGTACTCTAATGCTCTCCATTTGCCTTGCGAAAGGTTGTCACCTGCTGTGTGCTGGTGAGGTCATTGCTGTATCAAAGGTTGTCACCTCTTGTATGATGGTGAGGTCATTGCTGAATTAAAGGTTGAGAGGTCAGAGAGCATAAATTTATATTTCTTAGAAATATTCCCTTAGGTGGACTTCTCATCTTTTTATTTTCCTATGATCTTCAATTTTTGGTTTTGTACAGTAAAATTATTCTTTATGAGAGAGCTTAAATAAGATAATTTAAACTGATGAAATTCCATTCAATTTTTTGAAGAGAAAAAAATCACTCATCTATTAAGATTTTGTTTAAATACTGTGATTTCCAATACACTTTTTTTGACCATTTACTTTTCTACTTTCCTGATTTTTTTTCATATGATCTGCACTGTTATGTAATATCTTACATTCTGATAACAGATTTTGAGGATACAGCTTAAGTTTACTAAACACTGTAATATGTTTTCAGGACAGGAAAGAGGTTGTCTTGACAGCTATTGTTGCTCAGTAATTCTGTATTCTAAAGCATGTATAAAACTCATCTGAGAAGTGTACAGAAATTTATTACCACATTGTTCTACCAGTCTACAAATGGTCTGGGGTAATAATTAGGTCTATGCAATCATGAGGAAAAGGCTATGGGAGAGTAAATACAAATATGTTATATTGCACTATAGTACACTACAACACACTACATTACACTACAGCACACTACACTACACTATACTACACTACATCTTACTACCGTTGGACAGGATAGACAAACTGCTGAGAACCAATTGTAAGTGATAGAAGAGGCACATTCGATGTTGATAAGGAAAAATTAGCACATTAAGCACAGTGAAAGATGGGTTATTTTTTATCCAAAAAAATGATGACTAGAAGACAGTGAAATGGGAAAAAAAGAAAGATAATCTCTCAACCAAGAATCTGTACGCAGTGAAATGACCCTTCAAATGTCAGAAGCAGGAGCTGGAGAAATGGCTCAGTGATCTAGATTCAGGTCCCAGCACACACGTAGTAGCTCACAGCTGTCTGTACTCCAATTGCAACACCCTCTTCTGGCCTCTGTGGATACCAGATCTGCAGAAGATGCACAGATCCAAATATAAGCAAATACTCATATATGTAAAATAAAAATATTTTTTAAAATGTCAGATGTAGATGAATTTCTAAATAGTCTTATTAAATAAAAAAACACAGAACCAAATATAGGGGTGAAAGCCTTAGAGATCAGGGGAATAGTGAAGGCCACCAACCAACCTTACCTCACCAGCTCTGCAACACCCAAAAGTGATCTACTTCCTGTCTACCCACACCTTTATTGCCTTACTATTCTGCTCTCTCATTGGCTCTTAGCCCAGCTACATCACTGCCTGTCTGTACAGACCTCCAGGTCTCTATGGTTGGTACTGGGATTAAAGGTGTGTGTCACCACACTTGGCTCTGTTCCCTAGTGTGGCCTTGAACACACAGAGACCCTGCCTACCAAGTGATTTTAGATTAAGAGCATGTGCTACCACAACCTGTCTTTTGTGTTTACTTAAAACGTCTTGCTATTTCCTCTGATCTCCAGGCAAACTTCATTTATTAACATAAGAATGAAATATCTCCACAGTCAGATGGTACACTTATAAAATCTCATTAATATGACTACTTAAACATGAACTAAACAAAGACAGCAACAGTAGACATGTCAAAGTGTATTGGGGAAAGCACAAGAATCCTTAACCCTACACAAGGGACTACAGGCAGCTAAAGAATGCATAGAGTAGTAGAAATAGCCTTCCCTAAAGAAGAGCACATAAGTTGGTTCTACACTACCAAATGGTCATCCCTGAAAACGTAGGTACTGTGATAGTTTACAGACCAATCATGATGTGGCTTCTATTTATGAACATATATGTATTTACATATACATATATGTATATAACAATACATAAAGAAAATGTGGCCATGGATTTGAAAGATATTAAGGATGGATATACAGGGAGGAAAGAGATATGAGGAATGATTATAATATATTTTCAAAAATAAAAGCAGTAGATGGGCAGTGTGCCACATGCCCTTAATCCCACCACTTGGGAGGCAGAGGAAGGTGAATTTCTGTGAGTTGGAGGCCAGTCTGGTCTACAGAGTGAGTTCCAGGACAGGCTCCAAAGCTACACACAGAAACCCTGTCTCAAAAATAAATAAATAAATAAATAAATAAATAAATAAATAATAAAGTAATAAAGTAATAAAGATGAGAGTGAATGAAGATATTGCATATGAACTAATTTTGAGAAAACACATTTACCATTAGAAAGATAAAATTCATCACAGTGAATGAAATTAGGGTCAATGGAGAAAATTTCATTCCTCAAGAAGAGATGAAAGACAGCAACATGATTAATACAAGGATTAATGTAGTAATGTAATGTAATTTTCTAACCTTTTTTAAACTTTAAGCAAAGATGATATTGTAAGGTGGAGCAGAAACAGGTAGAGAGATAGAAGGGAGATGGACAACCACATGCTTGCAAAGTCTACAGTGTTTATACAAAGTGAGAAGTGCTAATGTAAGAATACTAAGGAAAAGCAGATAAATCAAGGATGCAAGTTTTAATGTCTAGAGCAACAGCACAAGTAAGAATGACAAATATAAGTACTTTTAAAAGTCTATAGAGCAGAATACTAAAATTATTAAATTAACAAAAAAGACCACCAAATCACAGAGAAATAAATAAACACCAAAATGAGAAGTAATACTCAAGATGGAAAATCAAATCAATAGATTGGATTCAAATACAAAATATGTATTGTCTATGAGAGGCAATTTAAATGTAAATTGATAGGATGAATCTAAAAGTAATGTAAATGCACAGAAATGCAATCACAGATGAGTGTTAGCATATCCACTTAGTAGTCAACATTACAGACTTAAAGAGTATCTAAGAAGCACTACTTTATTCACATTAACAGACTATTTTACTGTACTTGATAGCCAAAGAATACATCTTATTTTCTATTGCACATGGATATTCAGGTAAAAAATGGTCATTTATTTTCTGGTAAAACACATCTCGTCAAGAAACCGAAATCTTATAAAGTATGTTATCTGGACAATAGCATTAAATTAAAAATCATTGAGAGTATGTTATATAGAAAACATTCAAATATTTTGAAATTAAGAAATACATTTCTAAAACAATCCATATGTGAAATAGATGACAAGAGAAATTGGAAGATTTCTTGAGTGAATTGTTATAATGCTGAAACTTGTACTTTGTGGACAAAAAAAGCACTAACCATAGAAACTGTTGGCCTTGAATAGATGAAATTCAAAAGCTTGGTAATATAAAACAGGAATATTGAGCAGCTGACACTTCCAGGTATTGCTGGGAGAGCTATCAGCAGTATAACCACTTAAGACCATTGGCTGCTCCCTTGTTTCAAAGATAAGCATACACTTACACATGGCCATGCAGCTTCACGCCTATGTATACAAGAGGAACCAAAGCATTTTTCTATACATGAATAACATAATTATGTTTATAATGGTTTTCGTCATCAACAGCTCCAAATTGCAAACCACTCAAGAACTGACACAAATTGGTCATGGTATGTAATATCATGCCACAAAAAGGGACAAGCTGCACACAACAGGGGTGGATCTTAAAGACTTGGGGCTGAAAAGTCAGTTACACGCAAGTACATGGGTGATTGTATTTGTATGGAATTTAAGGAAAAAAAAAACCCACTGAATCAGGAGACTGGGATTCAGACTTGTGACTACACGGAGTACTGAAGAAATTACCATAAAGGGCTATGTGTACTTTTGTGTTGTGATGGACATGGCTGGTCTTGGGATAAATGTTTTGGCAAAATTTGATACATGGAACATAAAAAAAAGATACATGGAACACTTCAAATCTAACTGGCCTATACTATCCATACCACAAAAATAACAACAATTTAAAGGCATTTGAACATGCAAATCTCCAGGTTCATTTTGCAGAATTTTTGATTTAGTGGGTGATAGTGTGAACCACTTAATATGCACTTTAAAAACGAGGCCTTGGTTGGCTCTCAAAGATGTGACCCACCAATTTTATGCCCCAAATTACTAATCTGACCTAATATTCATATCTAGAAATACTGCTTTTTCAAAACAAATTAAACAGATTGGAAAGATGGCTCCGTCTGAAGCATCTATTTCTGACTTGAGTTTGAATCCTTAGCACTCACTAAAAAGTCTGGGTGTAGTGGCATGTACCTGTCACCCCAATGCTCTATGTGTGTGTGTGTGTGTGTGTGTGTGTGTGTGTGTGTGTGTGTGTGTGTGTATTGCTGACTCTGCAGCTGGGATCCCACTGTCTCTGATCCTGGGACCAGAGGGTGAATAGACACAGAACCAAATGCACAGGCTCTGGGAGGTTGTAAGCAATCTCGTTTGTTAAACAAAGGACTGAGGTATTTATGTGTGCACTTTTTGGAGATCTCTGCTTCCAGCTGCTGTGGTGTTTCCTCATTGGCTCTGGGTGGTATGTCAGCAGTGGTCATCTTGGGGATCTGGTTTCAGGGTCCTCTGGGTCAGGATATTACTGCGCATGTCAGAGTTCTTTGTTTGCTTAAGGCATGGTCCAGTTCTTTAGGCCTTACCTGTCGTGTGTGTGTGTGTGTGTGTGTGTGTGTGTGTGTGTGTGTGTGTAGACAGGTGGATCCCTAAAGGTTGTTGGCCATGAGCTCTAGGTTTATAGAGATCTAGAGATCCTGTCTCAAAAAATAAGTGGAGGAGCTGTCCAGGAAGACAGGTGAGGTCATTCTCTAGTATCATTTATGCATGTGCATCCTCCTCTCAGCCTTCTATCTGACTTGTTTCTTTTGAAAGTCAGTAACACAAAGTCCTATCCATCTAGGTTTGTGGGTTAGCATCTAACCAGTAGTGATTTCCCCTTCTCCAAACCTTGCTGACTATTGTATTCAGCCTGGATCTTACACATACACCATGCTATATGGTTATCTTTTTCTTGTGCGGTTCTCTTCTTTCCCATAGCATTGCAAAACATTCTTACTTCTTCAACTCTTGTAGCTAGCTTTTCTCTTCCATCATCCTTGTTAAAAGTAAAACACCTGATAATACGTTTTTATATTAAGAGCACAGGCTTTGGGGTTACATATGAATATGAATTCCAGCACTGGAACCCACACACTGTATAAGATTGGCAAAGTTGTTTTCATTTTCATTTATAAGGGGGATTAGTAATTCTTTTTTCCATTAAGCTGTTTGTGGATTATCTGGTGCCTCTTAGGCACCTGCCATGGTTGTTGACGATGCTGTTGGTGATGACTTTTTTATTGGCAGCTACAACTATGTAATATTTGTTGGTATCCTTATTATTTGAGACTATTTGTGAGTTTACATTATATATAATCTAATCAATTCATTCCTGAAACAAGATATCTGAGGTCAGAGAGAAAGTAGCCTGTCATTATTTACTTTGTCTTTAAAAACAATAATTTCAGGGTTGGAGTAATGGTTCAGTGGTTCAGAGGACATGGTGCTCCTGCAAAAGACCAGATTCTAGTTCCCAGCACTCATGTTTTGTGGCTCACAATCACCTATAGCTTCAGATGAAATGTTTCTTGCACCCTGTTCTGGCCTTCTCAGGCATCTGCACATATATGTACTTATGGATTTCCAGACATGGCAGATACATGCACACAAATAAAACCAAACCAAAACTAAATCCTTTAAAAAGAGCAATTTTCATGCTTCAAAGTTTATGTTCTGAGTTGCTTATCCTGGGCCTCTAAAATACTCGGTTGCATACACACATGCTACCAAACTTGAAAACCTGAGTTTGACTGCTGTGGTGCTTATAGTGGGTCAAGAGAATCCACTGTTTAAAATTATCTTTTGACCTCCATTCATACTGTGTAGTAAACACATGCCCCTCATATACAAACAAATAAGTTAATTAATGTAATTAAAATGAGAACTACGTATACTACATACAATTTAACATCACATTGCTTCTGTACAGAGATTATTTTCCCAGGTAAAGAAGTATAGTGTACAAGGTGAAACTTAGAGTCCTCTAATTATTTTTCTATCTGCATGTGCAGTACAGAGCATGTCTGTTCTCATATCCTCACATTATCATGCAACTTAGTTCAGAGAAGAAACACCTTGCTTGACTGTTGTCAGTCCACCCTGTCCTATGACCTCAGACCTCAAAGTCAAGTACTTTGACTATGTGATTTCTGGATCCCTTAATTCTTGTCTAGTAAGCCAAAAAGTCTCAAGTAGAAAATGCAAGTCCTGACCCAGAAGCTACCCCAGAACCTCCCTGCATCCATTTCTTCTCTGCTATTAAGGATGGAATGAAATGCCATGTTGAGAAGTGTGCATGGAATTCTGCAGAGCATAAGAGAAAAAAGTCTGAGACCCGGAGTTTGGAAAATGAGCTCTAAAATTCTACTGCTTTAAGGGATGATGGGGTCTGCGAAGGTGGTGTTTTCTGTGGCAGCTGTATTGTCTTTGTGAAAATACTGTCTTGTTCTGAGGCACACTGGGTGGTGCTGGAGGCTCTCCTAGATTGTCTCCTTTCCTCTTGGGCTCCTAGGGCATCCGTGGTTAAGTGCACTAAGAGCTGCTGATCATTGTGATTTCCTTTAACCAGCTTGAGACACATTCTTTGCCTTTCAATTTTTGATGTCAGCCCCTAATGTGTTGGGCCAAACACGTTGGAACTTGTTAAGATTCTCCAAATAGCTTCTTTGTGCTGGTGAAATCACACCAGTGACAGGCCCTCACTCCATCTCCCTGGAGCTTTTATGCATGTGTTATGCCCCCTACTGTCTCCATCACTCTGTCTCACAGAGGACCTGACATTCCATGCCAGAACTCAGACACCAGCAACACTTATTATTTTTTAAAACTTCACTTCTCAGTGTATTTTCCTTTATTCCAACTCAACATAATAAAGTTGCCAAAACTCTGCCTCCACTGGAGTGAAAACCATTCATTTGTCGTCTCAATTTAAGATTTCTGAATCCAAATAGAGGGGTATTCTCCACGGATGTAATGGGACATTTAGCAGTTCATTCATTTTCTTCACATGCTACTTATTTAGGCACTCAGCGGTTGGTGGCTTTGATGTGGAGTGGTGAAATTATAAAGACATTACATATCATAAAAATATAAATGAAAGAAAACACAGATCCTCTTTTATATCAGGCTAAATTGACTGCTGTCATATTAAGGATGTTTTGTTTTATAAATTATTCCTGTTTCAAGGTATTTCGTTGTGTAAATCACTACTTTGTATTTTATATCTGTTGCCCTTCCTTCCTTTCTTGCTTCCTTCCTTCCTTCCTTCCTTCCTTCCTTCCTTCCTTCCTTCCTTCCTTCCTCCCTTCCTCCCTCTCTTCCTCCCTCCTTCCCTTCCTCCCTCTCCCACCCCCCTTCTCTCCCTCTTTCTTAAAAAAAAAACCAAACAAACAAGAAAACAAAACAGATTTTATTTTCCAATACACTGAAGGCAAGAAATCTCAGGGCTGTAATACTCAAATCAATGTGTCTGGTACCAAACTTGTTCCAGAATTTGAAATAGGGGCTTGTAAAGGATTAATAGCATGCATGGAGGAAGGTGTACTGGATGTATCTAAAGGTCCTTAGAATCAAATCAGATTCATAAGCTGTATTATTCAACACTTATTTTTTGAAAAGTTTCCACCAGTGCAGCTATGTCTTTGACATTTTTCTGTGAAGCCAAGACTGCTTAATGATGCTGCTGACTTCTGTAGCCCATTCTGTGTCTATCCACTGTTTACTTAATCCAGTCCCAAGGATTAGTCCCTGCTGAGGGTGTGACTGCATGGAGGGAGGAGAGGGGGGCAGATTCAAGATGAAAAGTAGAATATTCCTGCACCAAATATCTCAGGAGTCAGGGGTGGGCCTTGTGAGTCTCTTGAAACAGGTGAGGGGTCTCATTTGGCAATCCCATGAAAAGTAAAGCTGTTGGAGGAGTAGGAGGAGAGATGAAAAGTTATGGACATTGAAGTTAAAACGTGCCAAGGTAAAAGATTTGTTTTGGGGGAGGGGTCCCTTCTGAAACCATGGATACTAGAATAAGACCAAGATCAGGAGAAGGTAAGAGCAGAGGCAGTGAGAAATTTGGGGAATCTTCTGAGAAATGGTAAACATAGGGTTTTCTTCTTGATCTGGAATTTCTAAAGGATGTCAACTGCTTTTTCTTGTGGTTAACTACTATTGGCTACAGGTGACCATTTTCATTTAGACCGAAATAGGTATCTAGAAAGAACTGGGATCAGATGATGTGAACTAATACCATCTGATATAACTATTAAGAAAGGCTTGTTCTGTTACTACAATATTAAATAAAAGACACACCTGCTTCTCATTTCTTCATTGTGCTCTTTATAATGGATAATTGCATTCGCTATACATATCCCGCCTCCCTGAACATCTAAGTCCTTGGTGAGCTAAGACTTCCTTTGCATTCTTCAGCAAACACTGAGGGACTTTCTACTAATTAATGACAGATTCTCAGTCAGCATCACGGTCCCTGGCACACAGCTTGAGCCATGTTCCTCTTTCATACAAGCTCCAGCTCAGAGTGAGGACCAGGATACCTCAGCCCTCCTTGCCCCTTTGAAGTTGCTCCCTCCTGCCTTGTTAGTGCTTATCCTGGAACCATGGCAATGATTTGCAAATTATAGTGTAATAAATTCTTAATCCAGTTTTATTTTAATATCTTCATTAATTATGTGGAAGAGGGAGACAACCGCTAGCTAATTAAATTTTCAGATGTTGCTAAATTGGGAGGAGTTGGAAACCCAGCCAAGAGCCAAAATGCTACATGAAGGAATGCGAGAAAGCTGTAAGGAAACAGGTAGGAGTAGAAAGACATCAAGGCCATTGGGGAAGGACAGTTCTATTATCCTGGGGAAGGAAGCAGCCTGGATGATCAGGCCAGTCATGGACTGTGAAGGAATGATGATAGGAGCTTCAGGATAGGCAATGACAGATCTTTCTCCTTTGAGAAAAGGTCCCTGCCTTCTCTCTGGTTTGGTCCCAATGGATATCAAAAAACGAGAAAGAGCTCCAGCAAGTCAGTGGGTACACAAAGCTTCACTTCCAGGAATCCCTAGCACTTAGCACCTGCTGGGGCACACAGAGATCATTAATGTAGGAAAATGGCTTAGATGGAACAAAAAGCACTATGGGGATATAGAAACTTGTTACCTTCCCTAGGGTGATGATAATTATTATCAATCTCTGTTAAGTTAAATTTAATTGACGATGATTAGGGGGGATCTGGCATGTGGGGGGAAAAGCAGAGGAGAAATGGCAGCCAAAATAGTTAACAAGGGCTTCCCCTTCTACACAGACTTAGCCAATTTCTTGGAAGTTAACCAAGTTTTCTGGGATGTTTAAGATCCTTAGAAACCAAATCATGTGCCAGAGGGAAGCAGCTCAGTGCCTCATTAACTCCTTCAGGCCAGGTTACCTGGAAATTCAGTTAGGGAGTGGGGACTTTGAGGCCATTGCCGTTGTCAAGTGGAGAACTTTATTTTGGAGCTTTCTTAGCATTCTCTTAATCCCTCTTCAGAAATTTCAGTTGTAAATTAATTGTTCTCAATTTTAACCACCAGATACCAGCGAGGACCTAAGTCCTACTTCCTTGTATTGTTTTCTGCCAACTGGCTATTAGTTGCAATGGATTCAGAGGGTATGGAGGGGGAAGAAGGAGTGATATTAACATCCAGGGCTCACCATCTCCAAAGCCAGATAAAACCCCAATAGTAATGCTTGTCTTGCTAAAAAGTGGGAGGAAAGCACATTAGCAAAACCAAACAACAAAGCAAACAACAGTCCCTACCCCCATAAAACAAACAAACAAACAACAAACAAACAAAACATCAACAAAACCCCCAAATCACCTTCAGACAGCACAGTTTTATCTATTTTTTTCTCAGACTAGGTTTTCAATTCCAGAGGTCATAGATAACAGTCTCTCTCTCTCTCTCTCTCTCTCTCTCTCTCTCTCTCTCTCTCTCTCTCTCTCTTTCTTTTGTAGTTCCCACACCCAATAAGTGGTAAGCATGAAGCAGGCATCCAATCACTAATGGAATCCATTGACAAAAGCACTATTTCTCCCCATATATTGATGCTCTGCCATCACAAAACCATGGGAATAGGTGTGTCCTTTTTTACAGTGTAGTAAAGAAAGGCAGAGGCTGCACATGACACAATTTCAGTCTAGGAAAAATCAGGTAACTCTTCCAGCAAGATATACCTTACAGGTCCTCCAAGGAAACACTGGATTGTTACTTCCTGGTTACTACCTGGTGACTTACTGAGTAGAAGACTTGAAAAGAGACAGCCAGTAAGTTTCAGATTATATGGAGGAGGCTAATAGGGTTTTCACCTTATTTTTCCTGTCATTCCTTCAGGGATTAAGCTAAACCTCCATCTATGTCTCACCAGGGAGTCCTTGGGATTACAGCTTGCCTTTCTGTCTATCATGCTGACAGTGCTTCAATGTTGACTCGACTTTGATAAGCCCTACCACTCATCATGTAGCTCCTTTTAGTCAAAGCAGGTATATAATTTATAGTGCCCAAAGCAGTTGTTAGTGTAAAAGAATTAACTATGAGGGAGGCCCGTGTACTAAGACAGTCACTGCATCCTTAAGTGGCTGTTCCTGTCTGGTTTTTGAACATTAAGATTTCTGAGCAACAAGTAGACACATTTGTTATATATATACACATGTATACACACATATATATGTATATGTGTGTATACATGTGTATATATATATATTTTTTTTTCCTGCTTTAGTAAGAAAAATAAAATTCAGATCCCTACAGGTTCAATGTAAGGGTATCAATGGAGTAGACAGGGGGTTAGGGTTTGCAGTTTCTAGAGACACTGAGACCAAGAAGATGCCCGTGAGGTGAGTAGGAAGTAAGTGTGAGTGGTAGGGATTGGGGTGATGTTTGAAGCAGCAAGCAGAGTAAAGTACGAGTCCAGATGCTACCTAGATGCTGAAGGGAATCCTCTGGAAGTTACAGCTAATGATGGATAGAGACACAAAGCAGGTTTGCGATGCCTGTTGAACCATGCTTTGCCAGAATGCTCCTTGACTCTCTGGCCTAGGCTGACATATCCTTACTAAACCAGTATCTTAGTTTTCTTTCTGTGATGGTTAAACACTGGCCAGAATCAACTTGGGGAAGAAAGGTTTATTTCATTTTACATTTGAGAAAAAAGCTCATCACTGAAGAAAGACAAAGTGACTGGAGGCAGGAACTGAAGCAGAAACCACGGAAGAGCGCTGCCTACTGGCCTGTTTACTTCGGCTTGCTCAGCTACCTTTCTTTTGTGGCCAAGGTCCACTGCTTAGAGAAGACAACACCTCCAGTGGACTGGAACTTTCTACATTAATTAGCAATTAAGAAAATGTCTTATAGACATGTCATAGGCCAATGTAATAGAGGTTGTTCCTCGACTGAGGTCTGAAGTGTGTCATGTTGACAGCTGAAGCTAACTATGATACCTAGATGTTATGGCTTGAATTATGTCCCTCTAAAAGCTTTTCAAAGTTTTAAGATTGTAGTCCCAGTATCTCATCATATGATCACATTCAGAAATAGAACCTTCACAGAAGTTATTCACATCCTTAGGGTGGGTGTTAATCCGGCCTGATTATAAACGGGGGGGGGGGGGGGGGGGGGGGAGTTGGTTGTGCACAAAGACATGCACAGGGAACAAGCATTGTTAGATAGAGGCAAGGTCACAAAGATTTCTTTGTAAATTATGGAGTGCCAAACTTGGCCAAAAAAACATAAGCATCTAGAGATGTATGAAACATGTTTCTCCCCAATAATCTTTGGAAGAATCTCAGCCCTGTCTGTACCTTCATCTTAGATATTTGCCTTCCAGACAATGATCCACGAGGTTTCATTTGAGTTCCTTTACTACAGGCCTGGGGACTTTTCACCTGAAGAAACCTATACAGTGTATTCAAAGAGTAACATGGTTCCCACAGAGGACTATGTGATCCTCACTTAAACAGAAATCTTGAGAGCATATTTGAAAGGAAGACCATTAGCACTCTAACTTTTTCTTTAGCATTTCAGGACGAGGGGGTGATTCAGATGGTCTTTAATTAGGGTGCAAGAGAGGTTGAGATAATTTCTCCACATTCTATAGAAAGTAAAAGGATCTGGGGTGGCTGGGATGCAGACCCTCCTCTTTAAGATTCCCTGTTCTAAAACCATATGGCTCAGTGTCTCCATAGCTCAATTAGGATATATTTAAGGCTGTGAGGGAAGTTTATATTTTTCTCTTTCAAGCCTTCTACATCAGCTGTCTTTATGTTTTATCCCAAGTTTTGTTGTCTTTTGTCTGCAAGCCATAATCTTTCAATTTTTTTTTCAGGCTCTTTGATCTCAAGGCAGGAGTGATTTTCCTGTGTAACAACAAGTCGTTTGTCTAGCTTCCTCAGGGATGAGGCTTCCCAAACAAGTCGATGGGCCAGATTTCTGGTACTGATCCTTAAAGGTGATCTACTGATATTCATGATATTAACAAATTTGAACAGAATTACGTCTAAAATATATCATTCAAGCTTCAGTGGGGCATTCCTATTTCCTTAAATAACATTGAAGCCATCATGATTGCTTAACGTCATTATTATTAATATCACTTGGTACACTCTGCAGTAACTCAAAGTTTCTTAGGGTTTGCCTACCCTAAGCAGGATCTACAGTGCTACCCTGTAAGATTTTGATTAAGAATGAGAGAAAGAATTTTAATTATCCATTTTGTGTAGGACAAACCATCATCAAACCTAGTGGCTGAAAGTCACAGTTTATTATTACTCTCAATCCTGTAGTTCAGCCATTCAGGTGGAACTCGACTGAGCAGATCTTTCACCCCTTTTGAAGTGACTCAGGCTTTTCACACAGCTGCCTCCAGTGGAGGGCTTGGCTTTGACTGGAATGTTGAAGATCTGCCACCATATCCTAAGGTCTCCGGGTTTTTTATTCCTCCCAGCCTGGCTCCAAGAGTGAGAATGCTGCTGCTAGAGTTCCGCTGAAGTCCTCTGAGCTCTTGCGTTCTAGAATATACTTCTGTCCCGCTCTTTTCATCAAAACAGTTCCCAAGGTCATCACGAATTTAAGAAGTAAAGTAGTCTCCACACTTGGATGTAGGAAGTGCCGAAGTTTTAAAAGCCAAGGGAGGATTTGGGTAGCTATTTTTGGAGACCGCCGTTGTAGTTGTTTAAGAGCATTAGATGACATAGTAACCAAAAATCTACACGCAAACAATTCCTCTGATTCCCTTTCTTCACTGTGGTGACTAAACTCACCTCTTCATCTGTTCCTCTTCTCAGTGTCACAGTCATTAACTCTCCTTCCTCTACTCTCACCATTGATAACTCTTTGTAAATATGCTGGGCAAGTGGCTAAGTCTAGCTTGTTAGGGTTGTTAGGGCCAGAGCTTTGGCTCTAAAACTCTCTTTATAACATTTCTTATCCATAGGATGGTGGGAAGACCTTCAAAAATACAAATTTCTGGGGCCATATTATTGCATATTAGATTTTGAGGAATTTCAAGAGAGTTTTTGGCAGAAGGAAGGGATTGGGGAAGAGAAAGAAGAACAGGTCAAGGAATAAGGAGAAATTAATATTTCTGATAGCATGTCAGAAAATGTAGAGTAAAGTAGCTGGCAGAAGTTCTGATGGCACATTTTTCAAGAATGGATAAGATACAAGTTTATAGAGTTGAAGAACAATAAAAAAAAACCCTCTCGTGTTTAGCATTATTTCTTCAGAGATTAGGTAGAAAGACAGATATAAATAGAACAGTGGTGTGGTTGACCTAGAGGCAGCTAGGGTACCTACCAGGAAGAAAAGGAGAAAACATCTGGCCAGAAGACTTAAGTCACTCTTGAGGTCTGCTGTTTACCAAAACAGTGTTTTAGATGTGTCAGGAGGCAGGTAACTAACTGCTGTGAGTAGCTTTTTTTTTCTGTTGTTGTTCTATGTGAACAATTGCAGTTGGTGCTTTGGTCTTAACTCTTTCTTGCAATAGCTGGCCTTTGCTTAGGAAGTCACTGGCATAGTGGTCCACAGAAGCCTATGCCTTCTTACCTTCTCTTTGTCCTTATTTTCTTTTTCTCCCCTCTTCTCTTTCTTCATATATTAGTCTTCCTCCTCTTCAATATTTCTTGCTTTGCCTGGATACCTGGATAACAGAACTAAGAGACACATCAGGTTTCCAGGGACAAATTTTGATAATGCCTGAATTTCAGAAATCAGGGTAACAATATTTAGTGCTCAAAAGGCTATTTTGGTGAGGCCAAGGATCAGAAGGGAACAGAAGCAACAAAGAATATTGTTCGTTTTGTCTTTTGGGTGGCCACAAGCTATGAACTCAGAGGATGAAACAGAAGGTACCTTGGATAATTCAGATGAAAAGACTGAGAACAAGTTGTTAACTTTATGGCCTTGGGATTCACAATAACCTTTTAATTGTATCTTGATTCTTCCTGTTAATTGTAGATTTTTTTTCCCCTTGACATTCATTTGAGCTTAAGTACAATCAAATTTATATTACAATTATGACTTTGGACAAGGAATATGAAAAGAGTGCTTAGATTCTCATTTTACTATTTCAGATAGTTTAATTGGGAATCATCTTTGGACTTGTAAACAGTCACAGCACTCTTATGGTCCTCCTTCCATGGAGCCTCATTGATGTGTAGTGGGATGTTTGAGGCAAAATTCCCAATTTCCAAGTGTCTGAATAGATTAAGTGAATGTGTACTGTTAAATTTACTACAGGAAACAGATATTCTCTTTGTCTCAGTTGAAGAAGATCCAAAGGATATGGATGGATATATTTGGGGTACAGCATACTACAGGCAGATGATTATATATGAGACTACATACATTTCTGGGGGTGTTTAAAATACAAATGAAACTATGCATTGAGTTTCAAAGCTTGTTTCTAACTTCCCAGTTTTGAAACCATTGTTAAAAGTGCATCTTGCTAATTGTAAGTCTATGTGAGAAGTCTGCCTCTGAGCCAGGCCTTGAGAATCAAAAATATTGACAAATGAGGGATATTGGGGAGCACTGGAAAGTATGAGATTCTTTTGTCTTCAGTTAGATAGAGGATGCATAGATGCTCATTTTATTATTATTTATAATCTATGGATATGTCATAATTATTCTTATGTCACCCTTCCAAAACAAAATAAAAGTGTAGACAAAAGAAACACTCAGTGGGATGAACAATGAGTAAAATGTAGAGAGGCCCACAATCCAATTATTTGCATAAACAATGAGAATGACAAGGTGTAGAAGTGGGAGGGAACAGACTAGACAGATTGGCATGTGTGAGGCTGTACTTAGTGTCCAATATGGGCATGTAAAAATGCTTCCTCTGTGATGAGCCCTGAACAAGACCACATATTTGAATTGAGAGGTAATAGATTGTGTCAGCAGTCAGTGTATTCTTTTGCTCATGAGTCAACAGAAAACATTTAGGTTTTGTTGTCCACAAGTCTTTGTTGTAAGTATTCACATCTGCTTTTGTGGAATGAAAGCAGATGTACACATGTCAAAATGTATATGAAAAATTAGTTTGATACCATAAAGTTGATCACGGAAGATCATTTTTCTTTGATTTTTTCCTATCCTAAAAAATCTACTCCTCACTCATGAAATATTTGAAAGTAGTCTCAGGTTCATATGCGACTCAAGGGGGGCAAATTTTTGCACAGCTGGGCTAAGTGAAATAATAGTAGGGAGGATGAATCAACTGAATAAAACTGAGAATACTTTGTAAAGCATTAATGTTGTTTGGGCTAATTTTCCCCTCCATATTATTGTTTTCCTTCCATATTATTGTTTGGTTTGTTTTACTTTCTAAAAAACTACTATCTTTGCTATGATCATGTGATGCCTCAGGTATGTATCAAAAATGTTAATAATTTATCTTATTTTCATCCAATGGCTCTTCATTGTGCTATCAGTTTGCATTGAGTTTCAGAAATGTGTCATCCTGGCTTATTATTCACAGTTCTAGAACAGAGCTGAGGAGGTGGCCTGTGATCTATAAATATGTAATAACATATGAAAGAATAAATGTAAATTGGAGTTCATTCTGGATTACTTAGTCCTTCTCTGATCACGATTGTGTGCAGTGTGGCTCAAAACTACATGAAAATTTAAGTTAATCAGTATTCATTACAGTCACATACACTTAATACAAATGGAGGAGGGGCTAGACTATGAACCTGTTCAAAGGAACACTAGCAAATAAAATACATTTGTATCAGAGAGCATTCTAGTTAATCAGGTCCAATGTATCATTCAGTGTTGAGTCAAGAAGAAGAGAAAACATTCCAAGTATTTCAGAAAGAGGAAGAGAAGCTGAAAATATTCCCTTCAGACTTTCTGCTATCACAATAAAGGAAACAGTGTGTGAGAGGAAGTGTCAAGGTAAGGATAAGAGATGCTCTGTAGTGTAACTCTTCCTTCTGCTTCTCAGCCTCCATGCAGACCTCTTTTTCTCCATGGCTAATTTTTTTTATATAATGATAAAAACAATCTTGCCTTAACCTAGGAGACTTCAGCTATTCATCCCTTATGTTGACAATGATTTTCTTAAAAAACACAGACACAAAAGTACATCAACCAATGTTTTAGTTAAACTGTTAAACTGGACACTTAGGTCTGGATATTCTATAACTTGATATCAAAAACACCAGGTTCACCATTACCAACAGTCCTATTGATAAATAGAGATTAATGTGGATACACAAAGGAAGGGGAATTTAAACTATTATGGTTCGCAGTTGTGACAGTGATCCTAAGTTATACTGGGTATTTATAATTTCCTCTTTTTATTGCCCATCTACTCCATGTTTCCTTTGCCTTTGTTTGAGGTCTCACTAGGTGAGGGTTCTTCCCCAGTGGCTAACCTACATTCTCTTTCTAATAAGTCTGAGTCTTTTGTAGTCTGGATTTGATTGGCTTGCTGCCGTTCTCATTTACCATTAGATGTAGATGCATCCCTTGAGACTTGAGAAATGTTGTCAGTACTTAGAAACCCTGGATTCCCAACCCATACCATCCCTGCTCAGCAGAGGGTAGATAAATTCCCTGTTCTGGGGTCTTGTGTCCCCTGCTTTCCCTGCCATCCCAACGTGTGAGAGGCTACTCTTCTTCTCCAACTAAACACTGTGAGCTGCAAGTCATTTGCCATGATTTACAGCAGCTGTGCACTTGCAAGTCTTACACAGTATTTTTCTTATTACTTAATTGTTTTCGCAGTGCTCCAGCCATTAGTTTCTGAGTTCTGAAAACAGGAAACAGAAGTCTTCTATTATAGACGCCTGCCTAATTAGCTCAGAGGCTGTCTAATGGGGGCTATTAAAAATGCAAATGAGGTGTGATCAAACAGTGAAAAGTTGGGTCTTGACAGAATATACTTTTGTACCCACCCTTTGAAAAACCTACCATAATGCTGAGTACAGAATCCTCCCTCCCTTTTACCATGGGAAATGACTGTCTTGACTGCTTTCTTCCTTTCTTACCTCAACTGGATAGCATTTTGAACAGGGCTGGTAGTAAAAGTGTTCTCACTTCACACTCCTTAGTCTAGGTGTCTCACTCTGGCATACATCAGAATTAACTGCAGGGCCTGCTGTACCTCCTAGGACTACACTTTGAGCTTCTAACTTACGAGGTGTAAGGAGTGACAGTCCTTCCATCAAGTCTCAGTAAAGGAAGATGAGCGGATATAGGGAAACGGAGTTTGAGCATCACTAATCGAGGACATCTTGCCTTTATTGTGAGTTCAAAGCTTCCTTTTAACTTCTTTCCATGTCATCATCCTATGGGATTTCTTTTTCTCCATGCTGAAGACTGAACAGAGTGTCTTGTGTGTGTTAAGTATGCCCTCTGCCATTGGTCTGCATCTAGGCCCACTCTTGGGTTTTCCTTAATTAACAATGCAGTGTGGTTTAGCTAAGCCAGTGGATGACTTGGTGTAAAGGCTTTTCTGACAGTTTGCAAATCTAAATCAGGGTCATAAGCCCATTCCTTGTGACTATATTCATGTGCTCAGCAATGGACATGGATCTTGGCTTTGTCATCTCACATATATCACTTGGATGTTCCCTGGGCTACAGGTAGAGACAGAGGCATTGGATCCCCTGGAGCTGAAATTACAGGGGTTTGTGAACAACCTGATGTGGGTGCTGTGAACTGAACTCAGGTCCTCTGCAAGAGCAGTGTCTTAGTTAAGGTTTTTTTTTTTTTTTTTTTATATTGCTGTGAAAAGACATCAAGACCATGTGACTCTTATAAGGAAAACATTGAACTGGGGTACTTGCTTACAGTTTCAGAGGTTCAGTTCATTATTTTCATGGCAGGGAGCATGCAGGCAGATGTGGTACTAGAGGAATAGTTGAGAGTCCTACACCTTGCAGGCAACAGGAAGTCAACTAACAGTCACATTGAGGGAAGATTGAGCAAAAGCCACGATGATAATGGACTGAACCTCTGAAACTGTAAGCAAGCACCTCAGTTCAGTGTTTTCCCCCATGGAACTGGACCAGGCCCTCTGGAAAAGTAAGACATTTGATTAGCTTGAACTGTTTGGGAGGCTCCCAGACAGTGGAGCCTGGACCTGTCCTTGGTGCATGGGCTGGCTTTTTGGAGCCGGGGGCCTAAGCTGGGACACTTTGTTCAGCCTTGGTGAAAGGAGGAGGGGACTGGACCTGCCTTGGCTGAGTCTACCAGGCTGGGCTGACTCCCCAGCGGAGACCTTGCCTTGGAGGAGGTGGGAATGAGGGGTGGATGGGGGAGGGGAAGGGCTGGGGGGGGCGAGGGAGGATGGGGGAATCCATGGCTGATATGTGAAATTAAGTTAATTATAAAATAAAAATATTTTTAAAAGAGCAGCTTCAAAGCCTGTCCCCACAGTGACACACTTCCTCCAACAAGGCCACACCTCCTAAAAGTGCCCCTCCCTCTGAGTACCATTTTCTTTCAAACCTCCATAAGCAGTGTGTGCACTTATGTGCTATGTCATCTTTCTAGCCCCACAAAGAATCCCTACCCACTGATCTTCTGTATTATTCTAGAATACCACTGAGTCATTCAGGTGGAAAGCATCACAAAGACTATTGAGCACACATTTCCGCTGACAAGCCTCAGGTCTTTCTGCACCATTCTCTATCCTTGACTGATACAATAAGTCATGTAGGTTACAAATACCCCAAACAGCCATTCTTGGTTGCTCACACTCTTTTTATCTCCTTCTATAACCACAGGGCCTACCACTATAGATTCATGATGAATATGAATTGGTGGACAAAGAATGAACTTATTCTGGCAACAGTGCCTGAAAGAGGGAGCTCTCTGTTCACAGAGAAAAATCACAGAGAAGAGGCATTCTTCCTGTCTTCAAAAACCTCTTGCCTCCTTGCTATGTTTTAATGTGAGTCCTAGTCCAACAAAGTAGGTATTCTATCTATTCATTGGTCTAGAGCTGCTGATTAAATTTGTGAAAAAAAAAAAAAAACAGATTAGACCAGCTCTGTGGTCTTCAGCTACTGACTTAACTACTTCCATTAACTCCAGTATGCCCATGAGACTACAAGAGGAAGGACAGAGAGTGAGAGACTACACTGGTGCCGTTCTGACTAAAGGACAGCATTTGAGATGTAGCTGTATTCCTTAAAGGGAAGTACCAGCATCAGAGTCTTTTCAATATTGGAGTTTTCATAGCAGTTATTTATTTACTTTTCTATTGCTGCCACAGATACCATAATCAAGGCAACTTTAAGAAGAATGAATTTGAGCCGGGCGTTGGTGGCGCACGCCTTTAATCCCAGCACTCGGGAGGCAGAGGCAGGCGAATCTCTGTGAGTTCGAGGCCAGCCTGGGCTACCAAGTGAGCTCCAGGAAAGGCGCAAAGCTACACAGAGAAACCCTGTCTCGAAAAACCAAAAAAAAAAAAAAAAAAAAAAAAAAAAAAAAGAAGAATGAATTTATTGGGGCTTATAGTTTCAGAGGGTGAGTCCATGACCATCATGACAGGGAGCATGGCAGCAGGTGGACAGGTATGGTACCGGAGCAGTAGCTAAGAGCTAACATCTTTAAACACAACCATGAGGCAAAGAGATCAGAAAGATCAGTAACTCAGAATGACACGGGCTTTTGAAACCTCAAAGTCCACCCCAGTAATCCACCTCCTCCAACAAGGCCACACCCACAAATTCTTTCTAAATAATTCTACCAGCTGGGAACCAAGAATTTAAATATATGAATGTATGGGTGACCTTTCTCATTCAAACTACTGCAGCAGTGTTATTCAGATTCAAGGAGACATAGGTGGGTGCTGCTTTTCTGTGTCATTATGAGTTCATTAGTGAATGGAAGGTATTCATTTGACTGTATTTTTTACTAGGGAAGTTGAAGTGTTGCCAGTTAATCATTGTGTTCTGAAGATAATTTTTGCTCTAACAACAACAACAACAAACAAGAAACCAAACCCTGGGTTTTGGCTACCATGCTCTTTTTTTTCTTTACATCGGATGCCTCTTTGTGACAGAAATGTAAAGCACTTTATAGTCAGTGCAGACCAGAGCAGAGATCATAGAAATCTCCCAGAAGCCTTTGCTCCAATTCACATCTTGTTCCAAGGAAGCATTCTTGCCTTGACCCTCATGTTCTTCATTTATAACTGCCTAGAACTGAGGCTCTGCCTGCTTTGTGTTCGGCTTGTGTTGGGTATTCTATCTCCTTTGTTAGAAGTGGAACTGGTCCACTGGAGTTCACACTTCTCTCCTCAGTAGTGGTATTTCACAGAAGAATAAGATGCATTTTCACAGCTCAGGCAGGGGTCCTGCATCCTTGTGCTCATTCCCTCCTCACTGACCTGGCAAATGGGCTCTCAAGTGCAGAGGAACTGAACAGTACAGGCACTAGGCACCGACAGTGCATCTACTGTCTTCCAAATAGCCACAAGTAGGAAAACAGGTATCCACTGCTAACCTCACTGGCCATGTGTATCAGTTTTGGCCCTTCTACTCTCATGCAATTTCCAAAACTCCAAAGCCAGCTATTCCATATGATGATGCTGAGGATGGAAACAAGAGACTTTTGTAGTGTGTGACCTACAGCCCATACACATATACATTGAACAAGAATCATTATGCTATGCTGGGCAGAAAATTAACTGCATTTAAGATGAAGGGAAAATAGATATTTTATGCATGGGAGGTGCAAGGAGAAGGGGTATTGTTTTTGCTTAAGATGTGGTGATAAGGTATCATCTACTCCAACATGTAGATGGGGTTCCCCAGCAGTGGCCAAGAGTCAGTCCTGGCCACACTGCAAGCAGACAATGGGCAGTGCTGTGTATAGCCATGAGCTAGATAAAATTGGGATCCTTCCTTAGTGGTATTGTCCTTCTGACTTTACTTTCCTGGCTCCCAGTAACCTTGTCCATGAAAAGGTTTTCTTTCTGTCTCTTACTCACCTCTCTTTCCAGAGATGCCCTGGATTGCTGTCCTTTCTGGCTTCCTGGTACCTTGACAATACTGCCAGAATGTGGCAGTCCCAGGGTATATATCCAAGACAAAACATAATGGCAGAGTGGAGACCCCATACCTGCATGGCTGGAGGATGTTGACAAGGAGAGACCCTTGAGGGCCTAGGAATCATCTTCCCCAAATGATTCCAGGGTGAAAAACACTGGTTTGGTACCTCTGATTAGGGCTTTAAGAGTTATTTTTGTCTTTGCAGTTTAATGGAGGGTTATTGGTAATTATAGGAAAAAAATGAAGTGGAAATAAAAGGTTTTAAGTTTTTTTTTTTCTAGTTTTAGTGTTACATTTTGAATTTTCTATTCTGTTGGATACAACCTCTGGGATGTTGACCCTCATGATTACATAGAACAAGGCTCCCATGGGCCAGGAGCCTATGATTTACACTGTTACGAATCCTTTAACTGGTAGATTTCTGAGAGCCCACAGAGAAGGCTTGTAACCTGCTTTTTTGGCCTGCAGGGCACCCTCTCCAAGAGATGGATTCCCTTGAGATCAATGTACTCAGGGTAGAACCAGTAGATCTCACTTCACTGCTGCTTTTAGCAAAGTATTGATGATAGTTCCTTCATCTCAAGCCTGTTGTGGCTCCTTGCTTCCAATAAATGGAAAGACTCATCCAGTCTCCTATTTCCTCTGCCATTAGTAGCTCACTCTATGTAATTCATTCATTCATTTGTTCATGTCTCTATTTATTCCATAAACACAGATTTACTAAGTCTCTCTTCACTTTATAAACATAGATTCACAATTTTAACTATCTGATAGTATATAAGAAAGTAAATCAACACCAAAAGAAGAAATGTGTGTGACAGTGTCTCCAGGCCAAGGGCATGAGAAGGGAAAGCTCATTTCACCCACAAATTGGGTTGAAATATAGACTAGGAATGTTGAATATGGAAAGTGCCCAGAGCTCTAGATACCATTGTACACATGTGGAAGAGCCCTTTCTGTGGAAACAATATTAAGGGTAAGCACCTAGACATGTAATGACTACACAGACATAAAGCAGCCACCAGGCAGATACAGGTGGCTAGATAGGGGTAGGGACAAAGACCAAAGTGTGTAGAATATCATAAAGGCTACAGTAGACATTCATAGATGTCCTGTGAGTAAGTAAGTCCCGTGTGTGTGTGTGTGTGTGTGTGTGTGTGTGTGTGTGTGTGTGTGTTTAGCCTATAACTGGATAACAAAGACTGCTTTGACCACATTAAAGAATAGAAATTTATAAAACTTATTTTAAAGATGTTGATAGCTCAGTGGTTAAACGTACTTGCTGATCAGCCTGATGACTGGAGCTGAATCCCAGGAACCCACATGCTAGAATGACAGAATTCACAACATCTAGTTGGCCTCTGTTTTCTACCTGCACACACAGGCACATACACACAGATGCTAAAACATGTAAGCACAAAAGACAAATATCCCACAAGAAATCCAAATGATTGATTTAATGAAGAACCATGAACATCGGAGGGGCTCACCAGCACCCGTCCCCATTTATAGTAGCACTGGAGACATCTTTATGAAGATCACTGGTTACACTAAAGAGCCACAGTGGAGTGACTCATGGGCTATGGGAGCTGTCTCTCACCCCAGGAAATCAGGTGGTCCCTGCCTTTTTCATTAGTCCTCAAGAGATGCCCCCTTGTCATGTCTTTGTCTATGGATCCACCATGTTGGGCTCAGGGAGAGTATTTACTTTTGTAGGCTTGGTGCTTCTGAGAAACAGACCAGAAAAGACGTCAGGCAGATGAGGGAACGGATCCTCACATTTCTGACCACACAGACCCATACAGATGAGCTTCAGAAGTAGCTTCATCTAGGTCTTATTGAGAGGCTACCTAACTGCCTTTGGTACCGTCCCTCCCTTATCCAGAGGATACTAGAACCTGTGTCATATAGTCAGGTCATGGCAGGAACTTCTCATCTGTCCCAACCAGTCTCTCCTTTCCCCAAATGCCTCGGATTACCTACTTAAACACAATTGCTTCCGCTTTGTTCTTTGTTTTGACACCAGTATACATGCCCTGTAAAAGATACTAAAAAAAAATCTGGCTTCTTAAGCATTAAGGAAAGGAAACATCAGAGGTTGAAGAGCTAAATACATGCCAGAAATAAGAAATCTCAGAAACCCACACTACAAAAGCTGGGAATTAAGTGTCCATAAATAAGGGGAAGGGTGGTAATGTGAGAAGAAGAGCCATCAGCTAGAGATATATTGATTTCATCTCCATTTTGATAATTACAGAGCAAGGTAAATGTACACTTGGTGTATTGCTGGAAATAGCAGGAACCATAATTTTATATTTACAAAAAAAACCACACAAACATACACAGCAAGATTGTATCTATAGAATGACAGACAGAAAGCTAGAGCAGCAACCAGAATTCTGAAAGTTGATAGATGATGAAATAAATAGATGCAAGCTGCGTAAAATTTCACATGGTTTTTCATTCAATGTTCAAATTGATCACTTCTCTGTCGAATTAATAAGAAATTCAAAAGAATCACCTAAGCAAGATGGGAGAGAAAACAAAAATTAGAAATAAAAGGCAAAGAAATAAATACAAAACAGGGAAACACCAAAAAAAAAAAAAAAAGAAAAAAGAAAAAAACCCAAACCCGAATTATTCCTACAAATATGAATGCTAGTATATGCATAATTAAAGAAGAAAGGCATTATTTGATGGTCAGAGAGGGTCAGATGGTTGATGAAATGCAAAATCATTACTTTAAAAGGGATATGAATGGGTACGCAAACTCACAACTACCCTATGAGAATCCTTCTTTGAAATCAGTTCAACTCTAAAGGAATGATAAGAGCTAATCTCTGATGTTTGTCAAGGGAAATTTTAAAATGTAGACTGTACGGCATTTGTTTGTTTATTTATTTTATTTTTGATTTTGTTTTCTTCCAGATTAAATGGGGGTGTAAGTAGAGCACTTGGAAACTATGGAAAGGTTGTGTGGAAGAAATAAGAAGTTAGTCACAACCCCACAAACACTGCCTTTAATATATTTTCCCTTGGGTTTCTGGGGCCCAGAAGGTTTGAACCTCTTTAAGGGTTCTGAGAAGGGGCAGAAAGATGGAAAGGAAACCAAGCAGGGAGTGTGAATGGTCACCTCTGCCTGATTTGCATTCATACAAGGCAGAAACTGGCATTGCTCTCCCTTTTCTTCTGTTCCCCTTGCGTGTCCAGTGTCAACAGGCAGAATGCAAATGTTTACTCAGAAAAGAAAAAGTGAGAAAAGTTACATAAATGCCATTTTATTTTACTTCTTGGGGGGGGCGTAGTTTGGAGACAGGGGTTCTCTGTGTAGCTTTGGAGCCTCTCCTGGAACTCGATCTGTAGACCAGACTGACCTTGAACTCACAAAGATCTGCCTGCCTCTGCCTCCTGAGTGCTGGGATTAAAGGCCTGCACCACCACTGCCCTGCCTTTATTTTACTTTTTAAAACAATAATTATATCAGGTGAGATAGGAAGGGAAAATCCAAGGCTGCTTTTGTGAATGTCTACCTTGGCCTTTAGAAGGAGAGAGAGGGGAGAGGAAGATGGGAAGAAGGGAGGTTAGAGATGGGTGACATGAGCGAAAGTGATAAGCACAGAGCAGAAAGCCAGGAATTGAGTTGGACTGATACAGGAGAGCTCAGAGAAATTCTCAGAAGCAGAAGCAGCTAGCTAATCTGTTCACATTAGCCCAGGTGAGCTTGGAGCCCTAAAAGAACAAAAAACACACTTTCTTGTTTTATTATCTCCTCTATTTTGTTAGCCTTGGTCAATTCTCAGACCTTGGATGCTTTACTGAGAGGAGACCCAGGTTGCTACAACCCTATAAAAAGAGAGTGGTCTCTAAGGACAAGCTTGAGATGAAATTAAGTGTTCTATCTGGGGAGGCATGTAAATAAAATCTTCTTTCTATCCCTCCCATCCCCTCAGGGTGGAGGTAGTTTAGTTTATATTGAGGGAATTTCCTTATTTGTGGATTTCATGCCAGCCATTGCTTTACAGTTACAAAGCAACAATGCTCTTCAAGTCAACTTGGATTCATAATAGAAAGTACATAGGCAACGGCATAGGTGGGAAATAAGGGCTGTGTGCTTTGGCTGTGTCTTCTAGATAATTATCATGATGGCTATTTCTCAACCATGTTGCCTGTCATCTTCTCGATTAAATGATGATAATGATAGTGGTGGTGATGGTGATGGTGGTAGTGGTGATTACTGCTACATAGATAATGATTCATTTTATTTTGTTCATTTGGCTTTTCTGACTTTCAATGTGCTTACACTTGGACCCTTGCACTGAAAGCCTAGGAAACAGGAAAGGGGGATGTGCCCATTATTCTACATCACACATCACCCCAGCTTCTATTAATGTTAGGATCTCTCATTCTACTCTATATTTTGTTCATGAGAATCTAGATATTTATGCATCTGCTTATGAAATGGATTCCATACTTGAGTATGATGATTCCTCCCTTTTGACATCTTGCTCTGTACCTTTCTATCTCACTCTCTCCCTCACATAGAGAGACACACATATCCTCTCATCTTTATAAGGATATCAAAGCATTTTCCAAATAAGAGATTTAATGACCTTTGGCTGTACCAATAGACTTATTTATAGGTTCATCCCAGCTTTCTGTTTCTTTGGCACGTTCACAGAATGAAGGGGTTGAACCTGGCAGCAGATTAGATTAGCAATCTGGATCTGGAAGGGCATGTGTGTGATGTGCCACCTTCATGGCATCTTGGCTGGCTACTACTTATTCCCCATGGTCTGGAGTGGGTCTCAAGGATTAAGTGAGCAGCTGGGCCCTAGTTCTGACAGCCAGATAGAGCTGGACCATAAGCAGAACAGGTGGATCACTCTCAATGGAGCAGCTTTAGGCAGGGGTGGCTTCCCTGGGAGTCCTGAAGGTCTGACCTGATTGTACTTTTTCTTTTAGAAGTGTTGCGAATGAGTCCAGCCCACTGTGGCTTCTGGGATGCTGTTACACTGCTGCTCCTTTCTCCTTTGCTCCATGCTTTTCTTTATTTCAGGTCAAGAGACACTTTCAGAATCTCAGAACATGTGGATTCGCACTGTCCTTTGGGAAGGGTTACCAGGATGATTCCATTTCTTCTGTGCAATCACCATTTCCTCTTGGTAGGTCTGTGGCGGATCTAGACTATAAAAACAGGGCACAAAGGGAGGGAAGGAGAGGGGAGAAATGAAGATGCTGTCTCTGTTTTAATCACCTTCCATGTTTGGTCTCTTCCAACCTTCTCCCCACCTCAGATGATGCAGCCTTCTAGTCTCTGCCTTAGGGCATAAGATACAGGGAGCCTTCAGGGAGGCTCTGGACACCCAGTCTTCTGAATTAGAGAAAGATTCCACTTTGTGAGGTGATCAAAGTAACAGCAGCAAAGCATTGGCTCCTAGAGAGAAGTCCTTCCACTTCCTTTTGCAGGATCAGGCGATGTAAAAGCTATGCTGAGCCCTTTGCTGAGGTGGGGGTCATCTACATCTGCCTTCGACCTGGCTGATAAACATTTGAAATCTGTGAGTCAATCCCAAGTGAACAGAGCATTTAGAGAGACACAAGAGGGACTGAGGAGTGCTGCTCACTGGGGCCTAGGTAATCACAGGATCGTCCCAGACCTGCCAGGATGGTCAAGTTCACCTGTGTAGTCTCAAGCCCCCGGATGATGGGCCCACATTCTCTTCCAGTCCTGACTTTCAGTGGCTTGCCTCAGCCCTTCCTCCAGACGCCACAAGACAGCACTTATTGTTCAGAATAATGATGGTGAGTTATGTAGATGGGGTGATGTTGGAAAGCAGTTCTGCCTCAGCTCCTGCCATTCTCCCGTTAGGAATGCCAAAAGCCCAAGGATTTTCCAGAACTCAACCTTTCACACAACTTAATGTTATGTACTAAAGCATAAGAAACCTGGATTTTATTGTAAGTGGCTTTAAAAAATTAAACCCTGTCTTACATTTTCAGTCATATTTAATATTTTATTCTCATTTTTCTCTTAGTAAACACATGAAGGAAAAGATATCTTGCAGTTCTCAGGATGACCCAGGGCCATGCTGGGTAAGAATTCTTGTAGTGCAGGGATGCCTGCTGAGAGACAGAGCTGCACCACAGTTAGGGCTTTCTCCTGTGGGCCTCCCCTGGGTCTCTGTGCATCCTGTCAGTGTTTGTTGGTGTGCTTGAGCTGTGATCAGAAGGACATTGCTTTCATGTAAGGAACACCAGGGCACAGGTGTGGGAGTAGGACTTCTTCAAGTCAAAGAAAAGGTCAGTGGCAGGTCTGGAAATGAGATTTCTTTACTGTGCGTGCCAGCCTTAAAGGACTATAGATGCCTGTGTGACTAATCTACAATCTCCGATTTTACTTCTCTGGGTGTCTCTGAACCATTCAATTCAGGTTTCAAGTTTGGCATAGAATTCTCATAGAACTGATTCTTATAGTTGTTGATGATGAAGATTGTCCCATTTTTGAGCCCTCTGCACATTATATTCTATAATTCTTCCATCTGGATTGATTCTTTGGTAAGGGATAATACATTTATAAGCAATCACCAGTCATACTCACCTAAGACCCTGCTCTTGCTCAATACCTGGCTTGAATCATATACAATCAGGGTCAATTTTTCCTTTTGCTTTCTCCTTCTGTTTCTTTGTGCTTTCTGCCCGTTCCTTCCTTCCCTCTCTTGTAGAAAGGACTCTAATAGCACATAGCTTATTCTTGTTATACACTCTACAAGTCCTCATGGGATTTTGCTTTTTGCTTTGCTTCCTGAAAATTCAGAACTCTGAAGACTGTTCATTTCCTCCTTGACTTTGCCTGCAGTACCAGACATACTAGTTGGGTAATGGGGATTTGGTTACTCACCTGAAAAGCCAGGCTTCATCCCAAAGTATAATAAGGGACTTGTCCCTCAAGATCATAATGGAAGCCAAGTTTACATTATGATATGATGCTGATGCCTTTGTAGATGACACGAGCACACTTGATTATGCAACTTTTCTACTGAATTCATGTGAAGAAGAAAGGTTCAGCAGTAATAACTGGTGATAGGCCGGGGCAGCTTTATAGTAGGAGAGTTCAGAGAGATTGAATTCAATTCCTGTATGGTTTTGGTTTGGATAAATTATTAAAGAGAACCTTATGGGTTCTTAGTAGTGTTATTCTCCTAAATCATTGATCAGGTGTATATGCATAGTTCAGAGATGAAGTATTCTGCCTTCTTCAGGATTCTTTCAAGTTCAAAGGCAGTAAGAACTCAGATTCTTTCCTCCATCCCTATTCTTTGATTGTTTTACTTCTCCGTAGAATCTCACAGGAGTCCATTGCATGGATAGTCCATTTCATGGATAGTATTATGATTTAGAGCCAGCAATTAGGAAGTAATCCCTTCTATAGACATATAGTATAATGCTTAATGCTAGAGCATGGAAAACAAATTCTTCCACATTCCAAGGGGTGGTGCCATGGCAGGCAATGTTGCATTTAAAGACATCAAGTAGTTGTTCCTCTCTGGCCACTTACTGGATGACACAGGCAGTTGCTAATATGGAGTTTGAGCACAGAAAAAAAGAGGAATTTGCACTAGGCCTAAGTTGATATGAAGAGTGCTCCCATTTGGACCATGAGATGCCAGTTTGGTGGGAGGTAGGGATGTTGTTGCAAGTTCTTTCCTTAAGATTTTAGAATCAAATAATATTCACTCTCTAAGTAGTGCCCCATTGATGTATGAATTTTGACTTATTTGTGGGCTTTCAGAGAGACTGATGCTTGTTCTTGGACCAGGAAGTTATCGTTCAACCCACGTTTCCCATCATAAATTAGCAGTTCTGCCCCACCAAGTCATGACATTGAGCATGCACAGATTTTCCTCATTATTAAGCAGAAATGATGTACATGGCATTGGACCCATAGATGTTGCATGAGGAAGTGTCTCAGATATTCATGGCTCCTACTGATGATGTACTATTTCTTGTCAACTTATTGCCTTTCAGGAAACTCTCTCTTACCAATTAACTCCAAAGGAAATCATGGCTTCGTGTCTTACATATGATACTGTGTGATATTCAGGCACCACTATAAAATGTAAGTGTATGGTATGACAGCCCCATTTGGATGACTCTGAGAGACCATAATTAATGCAAATCTCCTTAACTGAAGTACATCGAGTGGTATCCAGAAAGAGTGATGGCAAGAGCTACATGATATACACCAATTATACAATGTAAATAGCTTACCTTGATGGTGTCAGACTTGAAAAGGGCATGAGTAGAAAGTTGCTGCGACATATTTCTGGGGAAGAGGCAAGTATATCGATAATGAATGGGTATCCAGTGGGAAATATTTGTGTCTCATCTGAATGATCAACCACGGATGATCCCAGAAAGATGGGATTGTCGTAACTACATGTTTAGAATGATCTGTTCTGTAGATACTAGCTGACTTATTTTCCCAGCCACTCCTGTCACTGTCTAATATGTTCATCAACAAAGTGGCCATAGTGGCATGGATGCAGAGAATACATAGGCACAGCGACACGTGCTCCCACTCACAAAGCTGACCTGGCTAGAGTCACTGCTGAGTGCCCAATCTGCTCGCAGCAGAGACCAACTCGGATATGGCACCATTCCCCAGAGTGAGCAGCCAGCTACCCGGAGGCAGGTTGATTGCATTGGCATACTTCCACAGTGGAAAGCAGAGTTCATTGTTTTTACTGCAAAAGACATTCCCTGTAAGGATTACCCATGTATGACACAAGTGAATTCAAAAAATAAATTCTAAATATCAACCACAGAAGTCATACATTTGATGCATTTTGATGAACTTGGTCTATAGATAAGAGCCTTTGAAAGGTTACTTAGAATTACAAACAGGCAGTAAAAGACTTACTATTTTATGTCCAGGTTTGTGCACTATCAGATTGTTCAAATTTCATAATGGTGAATGGAATCTCTCTAAGGTAGGTTGAGCTACACAAAGTCCTTATTACTTCACATTTCTTTCCTCACTGATATTTATGTGGGTTGATTGGGCACTCTGTCTCAGTATCGTGGATGGCAGAAGAAGCTGCTTTGGAGTGCTGCCAGTTATGAAGGCAGAGAAGAAGCCTCATGGGGGCTTACATTTTCCACAACCCTTAGTGGGCCCAGGAAGTTCAAAGGAACCAGAGCCAGAACACAATGATCACAATGACAACTTCAGAGGTAAAGGAAGGCAATATTCCCACTTCCAACCCTGAGGAACAGTAGCTTTTTATGGGAAAAGAGACAATGGATGCTGTAGAATTCTAAATGCAAGACTGGAACCATTTAGTTTAGGGGCAGATGGTCAGATCCATAGTTCTGAACCATTCACAGCTTCTTGGTACAATATAGTAATCTGGGCACCAATCAGCCCAATCAGTAAAATTGTGCATTCTTTGAGAAGGCTCTGACATGCATATCATATTTTAGGCCAAATCCTACAACATTGGTATTTTCTGTGAAAAGAAACACTGTCTTCAGTTCTTTTTTTTTTTCTGAAAAGACACTGATAGTGGAGACACTATGGAGCCATTTTCTTCAGGCTCCTTATGACTGGTACACTACACGCAGTCCATATTCGTCAGTGATTTAAGTCACAGGAAACAAGGAAGAGAATGCTGCCTTGCTGGAGAACATCCTCCTCTGTAGGTCTGGTGTTGGATGTTTCCAGCAGCTCTGAAGATAATGTGTTGAGGTGACATGCCTTCCTGGATAAGATTGTTTTGAACAATATGAGAAATCAGTGGCATTCAGGCCAAATTAAATCTAATTTACTCTACAAATTGCCAAACTATCAGTCCTATTAAATCTGTTTATTAAAAGGCAGGAGAGCCAGCCTGGGTCACAAGCTGTGGCTGGGATAATAAGACAAAGAAGAAGGCCGCTAATGTAGATAAATCATGTTTGATTTGCAGGCCAGCATTAGCCAATGGGAGGACTTCTACCTCCCCTCCCCTGTCATTGGAGGTGTCTGCAAGCCAGTTGAAATGTCCCCAGAGTCAGGCTGTCCTGATTGATTCCCACGACACTGGAAAGCTCATGTCATTGTCCCTAACCTGAGGTCATTAATAAAACTAACTTTATTTGTCTCTAGTTATCCATTCTACAAAGTGCTACTTAAGCAGGTCTTCATGATTTATGGATGAGTGGGATAAGCGAGGTAGAGTGGCAGAGCGTGATGGTGGCTGTGGCAGGGCTGGGAGGAGGGGACTGAATACTCTGACGCTGAGGTATCAACAAGGAAGGTAGAAATATAACTCCTCAGCCAAGTTATCTGGAATTACCCAGAAGACCTCGGTTCTTTTACGTTGAAACTCACATCTCGATGTTTGATACACACATAGGTCAAAGGCAGTGGAAATACAGCCTTTATTTTTAGAAACACTAAGCCTTATTTTAAGTGTTTATCAACGTGGCTGCCCTCTCTCAGGGCTTGCACCTCAAGCTCTACTTCTGATTGGACGCCCATCCTAAATCGACTCTCCTCTCAAAAAGCTCCCTACTGATATTCTGGTCCTTAGCTCTTCTTTTTTAAAATGTTGCCCCAGTGAGTATTAATTGGATGTGGATTGAGAACAGTAACACACTTCACCATATCACACTTTAATGAGTTATTAAATATTTTTCTTGAAACTTGAAAATAAAATGCCTGACCCAGCATTTTCCCCCAAGATCACACAGTTAGCAACCTATGATTGCCCCTAAGTTCTCCCTCATTATTTTATCCCAGGGGAGAAGGACAATTTGTTCCTGAGGGGAAGAGATTTCATTACAGTTGTGAATTGCAGCGGGGTAGTGACTGGCTTGAGGATGCAATGTGGTCTGAAGTCCTCTTTCTGAGGCCAGGTACCTCAACACCCTAGATGTGTAAGCCAACAAGTTATGTTGAAACTTCCAAATTGGGCTTTTCCAATCCAGTAGTGTTTCTTGTGTTGAAAAGCATTTTGGAGAGATAGTCTACAGACCCATATCCATGCCTTCTGCTTTCTTCCAATAGTCTTTCACCTCACACACTTTTACAATCAATTTTCTTAATCTAGGATAAAAGAGATGATTGAAAGTGGGGATAAGCTCTTGAGCATGGGGTTTCACATCCCAAATCTTAACCTGTGAAATAAACTTTTAAGACCTGATCACCATTTTGCACAGTCTGGTGCTGGGCCTAGGAAACCTCTGAAGAAGTACTGAGGTGGGAGCAGGAAGGGATGGAAATTGCTCACAGTAATCCAAGGGCTTTATTAGACTATAATTAGGAGTGATGGGAAGAAGCCAAGTGAAGGAAAATTTAAGCTGAATTGCAGGAAAAAAACGAGTCTCTCACAATGAAGAGTATTCAACTGTGGAGGAGGATGACAGAGACAGAGCAGGGGCAGTCACTCATAATTTCTTTATTGGTAATTTGGTCTCTATATTTCGGATGAAACACGTATCTGGGAAGCACGCCAAGCCATGCAAGGGATGCCCTTTAACCGGAATTCAGGGTGATAGCACTAATGGCTCAGAGAGCAAAATGAGATCATCTCGAGAAACAGCTGAGAATGAGAAGTCAAAAGAACAAGATGTTCTTGTAGGTTTGTGTCCAGGTGCCACAGACCTCATTTCCATTATTCTGAGCTGAGAGTCCAAGCTATTGGAGCAGAAACCAGCCATCTTTCTCACCAATAGCTCTACCAGGCATCTCTCATTGCTTCACACCCTAAAGAATTCTGAGTTCTTAAGAGAATCAAGAGTCTATGCAATGAGAATTTAGGATTCCACTCTATTCCATGCAATACATTCCTTTACAAGGGAAAAAGAGCAGAGGTGGAAATGAATTAAAACATAAATAGAGTTCTTTGCATTGCTATGGTAGTTAAGCTTATTTAGGAAAACAAACCTTTGTTGCTTCTGAGCTAGTATTTTAAATAGCAGCTTCATTTTCTTTAGTCTCTAGAACCCAGGTGGATCTGTGCAGGCTGATATTTTTATGTCCTCTAACTTTAGTCTTTCCAAGGACTTTACAATCTGTTCCCAACTTATCACTGCAGGCATTTGTGAACTAATCATTTTCTATTTTGCTTTTATGATATGCTTAGGCTTTTTTTCCCCTCAACAAACATATGTGTGCAACATGCAACAAAGTACCTGTGTATCCAACACACGTAGCTACACACATATAATAAAAAAAGGTATGATGCCTTTTGGTTTCACTTCTTTTTTAGCAGCCCAAGAATCTAGTGCTTCTGGCAACATAATTTTTTTTTTTTAGAAGAAGCTATTTTTATTTTTAAACTCCATCTCCTTATTGTTCTTCAAGCTCATTTCAACACCTCTGCTAAAATAACACATTCACGTTTCTGTTCCTTTGTCTTATTTTCCTCCCTAGAATCTTTTTTCTCTCATGCCACTGCCCCACAAATCCAGCTACCCTATAAAGGCTTCAGCTTGGTATTGCACACCAAAATTCTCCTTTCCAGAAAGAAACCTCACCTTTCTTGGGCTCCAAAGTCCATTGAGTTTCCCAAGGCTTCTCTGTGCATCTGCCTTCTGCAGAGGTCTTTGCATTCATGCTTTGCTCCCTCATTCAGAGGTACTTTATTAAATTGTGGATTATATGTCACATAGCTTCACATTCCCTAAAGCACAAGAAGGGTCCATCCTAGCCATTGGGCAATCTTTTTAGAGGAGGATTTAACAACCAGAAGATAGGTCTTCCCACTGTATCACTCATCCACTTATCTTCTGCTTAATCTTTCCTTCAGGATCCCTATATTCCTTTAAACCTTAGTAAGGCTAATTGTCAGCTCTTCACTGTCATTAACAAGCTCTCCTGGTCTTCCTGAGATAGTTTCCCTTGCTCTACTAGAGAAGCTCATGCTTCCACCTCTCTTAACAGACTCCCAAGGCCATCTAAAACCTGTCTTCTCTAAAGTCCTGTTGACACTAAGCTTCATGCTGTAGAACTTACATATTTTTTTTTCAATAACAATGCTGTTACTCTAACTAAGCTGCAAATTAATTGAGAGAGTCGATGAATGTGATGAAATGATTGATTGTACCCTGGGTCAAAATCTGACAAAGTCTCCTTAGCTTTATAAAGTTGGGCAAGTATATAGCTCCTCCAAGATTCACTTCCCTCATCTGTAAGATGGGGACAATGGAAGAAAACTTGTCACAGAAGTAAATGAAGATTAAGGGGTTCACCACAGGCCTGGGAGAGCTGGCTCCACCTCTCACCTGAGAGGAGTGGTCCTAGCAGCCTGGACTGATCAACTCAGCTGCCACCCAGGCACACATCCAGGCACTAGAGAAGGCACGTTCCAACATCTACCCCATCTATGACCCACTGGAGACTGTGAAGGGACTGATCCCGTGGAACCATAGCCACAGAATCTCCATGACTGGGGCAACAGCAGGATGATATCAGACAGGAAGGGTGGTGTGGGTCGGGTATGGATGGTGTACCAAAGCTAGAGACTTGATCCTGACTAACAACTCATTACACAATGAACATTTGCAAATAATGCTGCTTGGACAAAAGGATATATGCATGATACACAGCAGCTCTCAAGGCCACTAAAATGAATGAAGAGGCAATGGAGAGGCAAGAAAGACAGAGGAGAGAAGTGTCTTTTCTTTTCTTTTTCTTTTACTATTGTTTATTTTCATCTTATTTTTATTCTTTTTTGGCTTTCCTTTGGGGGGCACTGCAAGAGGGAAGAGTGAATATGGAGGGACTGGAAGATGAGTGGGATTAGTGTGCATCATGTGAAATTCCCAAAGAATCAATAAAAAAATATTAAATGGTTTGATACATGGAAGGCACAATAGGTCAGTGAAAGGAGCATGGAAGCACTGCATATTTGTGTTGATGATTGTCATTATGATCAAATCTTCATATATCTTGAATTGTTACATTTTCTCTATCTTCTCTTGCAAGAACATGGTAGAATCTTACAATTTTCTAATACATAACAAATGCATTCTATGAAAATTATTTATTAAAAATGTTCATTAAGTACCTACAAGTTACAATGATAGTTATAAGGAAAAAATGCTCCTTTGTTACATTAAGGAACTTCCATCTTATTGGTGGAAGGTAAATGTTAAATAAATACAATAACATATACTATACAGTGTATTAATAAAATTATATGTTATATAGTATACAAAGTCATATAGACTACTGCAGTACTGTGTTGATTAGCCAATGTATACACAGCATATGAGAACATAAAACATAAAATGGTACAAACATGCATATGTTATATGGAGAAGAACACAAAAGTGAGAAATGAAGTCAAGGGATCTGTTTTGCAAAGAGTAGTTAAGACAGGCCTGTGTGATAAGAAACTCCAAGTTGAGCTTGATTTGGCTTTTTCCTATAGACTGTTGACTTCACTCCCAGACAGTTTCTTTCACTCAACACATGATCTCTTTTTGTTAATTTGACATAAAATTATATACAAAGAAGGATCTTTGTGGATGCCTGAGGGGAGGAAGGGTATTCCAAAAAGAAATAACCAGAAGTGCAAACATCTCTGAAATTGCAGTGATTTTCTGTAAGACGCCAGTGTAAACCAAGCAGGTGAGATCCAGCCGAAGGGAGTGGCATGAAGGAAAGTTAGTGTCGGGTGGCATGGTAGGCTAGTGTATCACAGTACAGATTATGGAGCAAGCCATACCAGCATTGGTGGCTTGATTGACAGTCACTTTCATCACTGTATACAAGTCTATATTAACAGGGGAACAAAAGCCATGCACCTGATGTTTTGTTCTACGTCTTATATTTGGTGGCCTGATGGCCTCTGTGGTCCTCACCTTAAGTCTTTCATCTCTGAGTGGATTCTCATGTCCTGGTAGACAACATGGGGCATCTCATGTCTACCACACTGTGCTGACCAGTGGGTTTCTCAAGCCAAATGAACATGTCTATATTTGCAGCATTGGCTGAGGCTTGTTATGTCAGTCCTCCTACCTCAGCTGATTTCAAGTTACCCAGGTTTCAGCTAAAAGGTGCAACATTCCTGAATACTTAGCTGCCTGGGATTATGAAAGTATGCCAGCCTCATGCTGCCTGGGTCCTCACACTGAGCCAGAGATATTCTTCATGCAGATAGATTCTGTTCCTGGGAGTAATTTCCTTGCAAGATTTTCTTCTAATGTTTTATCTGTTCATTCTTGGCTATGGGTTTCACCTGTTGATAATTACTTTCATATAGAAATTACCTATTTTATTTTATTTTATTTTGGTTTTTCAAGACAGGGTTTCTCTGTGTAGCTTTGTGCCTTTCCTGGAACTCACTTGGTAGCCCAGTCTGGCCTCGAACTCACAGAGATCCGCCTGCCTCTGCCTCCAGAGTGCTGGGATTAAAGGCGTGCACCACCACCGCCCGGCAATTACCTATTTTATAAATGAACATGCCTTTCTGTAAAATCAGGTGATATTTAAATGTTTGAAAGGTCTCTGATTTGTGTTGCTCAAACCAGAAAAATTCTCGAGTAAACATTGTGTGATTCTTAGGCATAAAATTAACTTTATGCTGTTAGAAAAGAAAAAAAATCTGTATTTGGGGTATGTTATGCTGCCTGAGATACATCTAATTTCCTGAGGATGTGTGTTCTACTGCAGGGAATCTCTCATGTGTTACTGGTGTCTTTGAAGTTTTAACAAGCCATGTTGCATTCATATCATTCTAGTGAGACACACACACCCACATAAGTGAAAACATGGACATCACAGATATTCTCACATGCATAGTACTGTCAGATACACACACAAAGACGCAGCACACGCATACACACAAACTTAGGCAACATAAAAACATGCACAGCATACACAAACATACACACTAACATACACTGTGTACACACACAAACATACACAACATATAAAAACTTGCACAGCACACACAGAAAACACAAACATACACAGCACATACAAGCATGAAGACACAGCGCACATACACACTCACACAAATATAAACAACATGCAAACATATACAGAACACACTCACACATCGTATTTTCTTTCTCCTGCAGAGGTGGGGGAGTCAAAATTTTGTTTAGTACTCCAACATATATTTCTGTCCATATGTCTTTAAAATTTGCTGACCAACACAAGTCTTTATTACCCACGTTCTATGTACACATGCAGTTAAAAATATTCATTCTACATTTCCGCAGTATAGCCAGAGGCCTTCTTAAACCTACAAATTCATTAAGTACATTTTCTATGTTCCAAGTCCCAGTGAAAATAATTTTGTTAAATTTTTGGTACTTTGTATTATTAAGATTTATTCTTAAACTCTATCCACATCCAAGGTCCAAGCCAACACAACATACTTTAATGTCTATTGTGAGAGTATCCCACTCCTGGAATTAACATTTTATTAATCAATTATCTATTTCTATGATCAATATATGCAAACGTTGGTTTACAGTAACAGCAGTTTTCTTGCTGCTGAGTCTGTGTTCTATATCAGCAAATAGTTATTATATCTGGTACACTGGGAAACCCATGATGGCTATAGTAACTTGACAATTTAGACATCTTTTCTCAGGCTAGATGACCTTAGATGACCTGGAAGTTGTCTGTGGACATCTCTCAAGATCACTCTTCCCATGATGTCAACCGCTCTTCAAGAAGAGAAGCGTATGAGAATGTGTCTTCATAAAATAATTCAATTTGTAACTTGAAAACTCATTAGACATTCTCACTTTGCATCATGGTTGTTGTTGTATATGGGTAAAAATCTTTCTGTCCACCCTTATCTTCCATATATCGAGATATCTTTTAAAAACTTAAATCATGCCAAAGATCAGCTTAAAATATGTGTAATTTTTATTATTGTTTGTGAAATAGACCATTCCAAATGTAGTGATTCAAGTATCAACCATTTTATTTGCATGTTAAGATTTTGTTGTTGTTGTTGAACTCAGCTGGATAGTTTTTCTTCTGCTCTCACCTGCTCTCACAGCTATGCTGTATCCATCTGTCAACTAGTGAGCACTGGGGGGTCTTAGATGGCCTCTCACATCGTGTTTGCCAGTTTACTTGCCATATAAGTTGCATATCTTCAAAACGTTTTCCTGGGGTCCCTAACATGATCCTGAATGCACTGGAAGAATGCAAAGCTTCATTTCCTGTTTCAAACCTTATTTGTGTCATATTTACAATGTTATAATGTCAAAACAAAGTTACTTGCTAAATACATATATTAATATGGAATGGAAGTATAAAAGGATGGGAATTTAGGGGACTTATAACAGTGGATCAGGTCTTTCTCACATGAAAAAGCAAACTCACTCTGTGTTACGAAAAGTTTGATTTCATCCTGGAACATGCCGGGAAACCCATAGTATTCTGATCTTTGTAGGGTACAGATATTTGTAGGAGTTTTTGATGTATTATATAGGGAAATATCTTTAAAAAAGAGAACTACAAATCCAACAGAGAGAGAACTTGTGTGTGTATGTAAAATGGATGCAGTGTAGAATATGTAGTGCTGGGGAGACTCAAGAAAAAAACGAAAGGGAGATATCGGGGCATCAGGGATAGTTAAGAAGTCTATGTTGACCTTCAGGGATTTTGTCATGGAGGGTTGGTTGTATGCTATGAAGTGAATGGATGAATGAACCCAAAATTTACAGACAAAAGAATTTGTCATAACCTAGAGAAAATGGGTCTCATTATTGGCTTATGTTAGTAATGAATTGAAGCTCTTTGCCCTAGATACTTTGGAGGTGGCTTTTCCTAAGTGCACTGACCACATGCACTTGATTTTCTGAAGGATCAATATATGACACTGATTATCTTGAGAAAATGTGTGCTGCTATGACTTTGGTCATAGTGGGGTAAAGACAGAAGCTGGGCAGACCATTTTCAAAGCTGAGGATAGGGTAGTGGTGAGTCCTGTATGTAAAGCAATTCTAACTTAACAATGTAATAGGAAAGGTGACTCCTGAGATTGTCCAGCTTTCCAGATGAGACTGGATTACATCTGAGAGTATTTAAAGGATCCAGAGAAATTTTCAGAATGAGCATGGCTGCATTTGCATACGGGTGGACCAATAACCTTATTCTCTTTAATTCTATGGTGTTAAATAGCAGCTAGAACTGTCTATTTATTTTCTGCCCACTGCTGCGCTCCTTGATATCAACCTCTGCTTTAGTCTTTATGGGATTCGATGATAGAGATAAGAATTGTGAGCTCACCAGATTGTGAAGTTGGAGAACTTTGGGGGGAAAGTCGCATGAAGGGCACATTTTTTACTGCAGTAACTGACAATTATCTTCAAAGAGGTTTCAAAAACTGCCTCATAAATGTAACATCCCAATCACATCCTGATTATTTAATGGGGAGATATGAAAATTCAGTTGACAGAGCTGACACTTCCAGAAGGGTATTTTCATCTGAAATAGGCAGGAAAGACATCTCTGGGAGAAATGGCCTCTGCAAGCATGTAGCACACTAGCATGCACAGGACTAATCCTGATCTACTTAGCTCTGTACCTTCCTCTCTCCCCCCACCCCATAGGCACACACACACACACACACACACACACACACACACACACACACACACACACACACAAACACAGAGCTGTTCTTTGGGGCTGGAACTTCTTTTTTCTATTAGTCCTTTAAGGGCCAGTCACAGCTCAAAACCTAGGTAGTTTGGCCCTGTGCTAGTAAAGGATTCCCCAATACAGACACAACTATTATTTATAACGTGATGCTTTACCATCAGAGGGTGACTACCTGAGATGTAACAAGAAATGTCAGAATTTGCACTAGTACTTGAATTATTAAATATCTAATATTAAAGTAACAGTTTATCATGAAATCCCACTCATTGCTTTGTCAAATGGTCACTGTGTGCAGAGGACTTGAAGCTTTTGGAGGAAAGGATTCTGTAGTATGGAAGGTTTGGTGGGGCAACATAGATAATTTTCACTTAGTTTGTATGTGGAGATGTAAAGGGATTTCAGAAGGAAACTTCAGGTTAAAGACGATATTAATAATGTGAGCATTGCTGTGTTAGGGTGGAGCCAACACATCTTTTCCTCAAACTCATTGCCAGGTAAAATAAAAGCTAAGTAAAGAGGTGTCTGTCCTCTGTCAATACATTCATTACTTTCCTCTTTGTTGTAACAGACTCTACAACAGAAACAACTTAATGGTGGATAGATCTCAGAGTGTGCAGTCTGTCTTGGTGGAGAAAGCATGCTGGCTGGAACATTTGTACTAGTAAGAATGTGTACCTTCATATGGTCTGAGCCTGGAGACAGAGATGAGACCCAAAGCAGGACTAGCCCATAGCTATAAAAGCCTACTTTAGTAACTCTACCCCACCAGCTTGATTTCATGTCTCAAAGATTCCAAACCCTCTCAAAATAACACCACCAACTAGAGACCAGATGCTCAAACATGTCAGTGTATGGAGCAAACCACAGCATG